>NC_143581.1:29786307-30386307 GCF_048544385.1 Mastigoproctus giganteus | reverse complement strand
CAGCAGTGGGGAACATGGATTGCAAAGTAGCAACACATACGACATACCCGATATTCTTCCTGATGAGGTAGAACATGCATTGAAGAAAATGAAGAATCGGAAAGCCCCGGGGGAAGATGAAGTTACTGTAGAGTTGTTAAAATTGGGAGGAAGAGACATAACACAAAAACTGGCAAGGCTCTTCACAAAGTGCATTAGAAAAGGTGCGATGCCTAAGCAGTGGAATAATGCAATCATAGTTTTGCTGCATAAGAAAGGAGATAAATCAGAAATTGGAAATTATAGACCAATTAGCTTGTTATCCCATATCTACAAGTTGTTCACAAGGGTCATTACTAACAGATTAGAAAGAATACTTGATGAGAATCAACCAAAAGAGCAAGCTGGCTTTAGGACAGGATTGTCAACTATGGATCACCTTCACGTAATATCACAGCTAATGGAGAAAGCAAATGAATATAAAACACCATTATGCCTGGCATTTGTGGATTATGAAAAGACATTTGACTCCATACAGCATAAGGCAATGTTTCGGGCACTGGAAAGACAAGGCATAGATACCCCACATATTATGATTTTGAAGAAAATATATGAGAAAGCTACCTCCTTTATTAGACAAGACAAAGACAAAGACAGTAGGAAATTTAAAATTGAGAAAGGAGTTCGACAAGGAGACACAATATCTCCAAAGCTGTTTACTGCTGCCCTTGAGGAAGCTTTCAGAAGATTAGACTGGTCGCAGAAAGGAGTCAATGTGAACGGAGAGTACCTAAACCATTTACGATTTGCAGATGACATTATGGTCATAAGCCACGATCCCAAAGAATTAGAGGAAAATCTTAATCAGTTATGCACATTAGTAAGGATTTTGGACTAAAGATGAATATGGCTAAAACAAAAGTAATGATGAACAAGTATGCCACGGAAAAGGAAATAATGATTGAAGGAGCAGTAATTGAAAAGGTGGAGTCATATACTTATCTGGGACAAGTTATTAGCTGTAATAATGATAAATGGCTGGAAGTCAAGAGAAGAATAAATTTTGGATGGAGAGCATTCAGGAAATATAGCCACATACTGAAGAGCAATATCCCAGTTTGTCTGAAACGTAAAATAATGAATCAATGTATACTCCCCACCATGACTTATTTAAGTGAAACTTGGGCGCTCACCAAAAGAATGGAAGAGAAGCTAAGAACTACACAGAGAAGAATGGAACGAATTATATTGGGAATCAGACTGTTAGATAAGAAGAGAAACACATGGATTAGGCAGCAAACTCAAGTAATGGACATTCTTATCAAAACTAAAGAACTAAAATGGTCTTGGGCAGAACACATAGCTCGAAGACATGATGACAGATGGACTAAGAAAATAACACAATGGTACCCAAGAGGAGCTAGAAGAAAACCTGGAAGACAAAGGCGGAGATGGATAGATGAAATTCATGAGTTTTTGAGTAGTAAATGGATGGCCAGTGCTCAAAACAGAAGGAACTGGAAAGTTGCTGGAGAGGCCTTCATCCTGCAGTGGATTGAAAATGGCTGATGATGATGATGATGATGACTATTTAAACTAATATATGTTGTTGGATTTTGAATAAATTTACTTCGTTTTATGAACTACAAATTGAAACTATTTACATAATATTTACTTGAAAATAATTTGTACTTTTTAACTCACTATCTCCTCCCAACTTTAGTCTCAATTATTGCATCATCGTCATCAGCCATTTTCAATCCACTGCAGGATGAAGGACTCTCCAGCAACTTTCCAGTTCCTTCTGTTTTGTGCAATGGGCATCCATTTACTACCCACAAACTCATGGATTTCATCTATCCATCTCCGCCGTTGTCTTCCAGGTCTTCTTCTAGCTCCTCTTTGGTACCATTTTGTAATTTTCTTAGTCCATCTGTCATCATGTCCTCAAGTTATGTGTTCTGCCCAAGACCATTTTAGTTCTTTAGTTTTGATAAGAATGTCCTTTACTTGAGTTTGCTGCCTAATCCATGTGTTTCTCTTCTTGTCTAACAGATTGATTCCCAATATAATTTGTTCCATTCTTCGCTGTGTAGTTCTCAGCTTCTCTTCCATTCATTTGGTGAGTGCCCAAGTTTCACTTCCATAAGTCATGGTGGGGAGTATACATTGGTTCATTATTTTACGTTTCAGACAAACTGAGATATTGCTCCTCAGTATGTGACTATATTTCTTGAATGTTATCCATTCAAAATTTATTCTTCTCTTAATTTCCAGCCATTTATCATTATTACAGCCAATAACTTGTCCCAGATAAGTATATGACTCCACCTTTTCAATTACTGCTCCTTCAATCATTACGTCCCTTTCTGTGGCATACTTGTTCATCATTACTTTTCTTTTAGCCATATTCATCTTTAGTCCACAATCCTTACTAACTGTGCATAACTGATTAAGATTTTCCTCTAATTCTTTGGGATCGTGGCTTATGACCACAATGTCATCTGCAAATCGTAAATAGTTTAGGTACTCTCCATTCACATTGACTCCTTTCTGCAACCAGTCTAATTTTCTGAAAGCTTCCTCAAGGGCAGCAGTAAACAACTTCGGAGATATTGTGTCTCCTTGTCGAACTCCTTTCTCAATTTTAAATTTGCTGCTGTCTTTGTCTAGTCTAATAAAGGAGGTAGCGCTCTCATATATTTTCTTCAAAATCATAATATATGGGGTATCTATGCCTTGTCTTTCCAGTGCACGAAACATTGCCTTATGCTGTATGGAGTCAAATGTCTTTTCATAATCCACAAATGCCAGGCATAATGGTGTTTTGTATTCATTTGCTTTCTCCATTAGCTGTGATATTATGTGAAGGTGATCCATAGTTGACAATCCTGTCCTAAAGCCAGCTTGCTCTTTCGGTTGATTCTTATCGAGTATTCTTTCTAATCTGTTAGTAATGACCCTTGTTAACAACTTGTAGAGTGGAATAATAAGCTAATTGGTCTATAATTTCCAATTTCTGATTTATCTCCTTTCTTATACAGCAAAACTATGATTGCATTATCCCACTCCTTAGGCATCACACCTTTTATAATGCATTTTGTGAAGAATCTTGGCAGTTTCTGTACCATATCTCTTCCTCCCAATTTTAACAACTCTACAGTAACTTCATCTTCCCACGGGGCTTTCTGATTCTTAATTTTCTTTAACGCATGTTCTACCTCATCAGGAAGAATATCGGGTATGCCGTATGTGTTACTAATTTGCAATCCATCTTCCCCACTAGGCGCCTCCGTAGCCAAGTGGGAAGGGGCAGCAGTGCATAGCACACGCTTCTTGATTAGACCAGGGTTCAAGCCCATCACCACCAAATACGGAGGATGTGGAAAGGTCAGGGAATGACCACCGCACATCCCCAGAGCAATATGACCTTAGTTGCTAATGCTCCTAAAAAAAAAAAAAAAAAATCTTCCCCACTGCTTGGATCATTCCCTCACTCTTTGTATAATTCTCTATAGTAGTCTTCTGCTATTTGAATTATGCCTTCTCTGCTATTTATAAGTACACCATTGCTGTTCTTCAGTTTCAGTATCATTTGTCTTTCTGTATTACTGCTCATGGCTGCTGATTTAAGTCCTTTGTTTTCTCTTAATGCTTTTTCTACTTTTCTTGTGTTAAATCTACTGATGTCCTCTCTGAGTCTCTTTCTAATGGCTTTGCATAACTCAGTATACTCAATTTTCTCCTTGTCAGTAGTAGTAGTGGCATGTGATGCAAGAAAGCAAGTGTATGAGCTTATGCAGCATCAGCCAAAAAAAACAAATTACAAAACAATCCCCTCTAAATGTTTGTCCAGTTCCTCCTTAAATTTATTTAACCTATCAACTTCCATAATGACGATGGAAGTTTGTTCCAGCAATTAATCAACTTCCATAATGACGATGGAAGTTTGTTCCAGCAATTAACCACCAGCTGGCTAAAGGCAAATTTCCGCACAACTATTCTACATCTGTACTTTCTCAATTTCAATTTATGCCCCCTTAGGTTCGTAATCTGAACAAGTGGAAGAATCCCATCAGAATTCAGCATGCTCAACCCATTCGAGGGCTTATACACCTCAATCAGATCACCTCGTGGATATTTGGGATAGCAAAGACGTGGTGTCACACAGATATAAGGAATGCAGAACTGGAATTTGGGGAGTACAATGTGTACAGAAAGGACAGACAGGATAGGAAGGGAGGAGGTGTTATGCTGTTAATTAAGAAAAACATAAAATCAAAAGAAGTGCATCCAGTTGATATAGATGAAGAGTGCACTGTTGAGTCAGTTTTGTGTGACATAAGCACTATGAAAGCAAAAATAAGAGTAGGGGTGTGTTATAGGCCTAATAAACTCGAATGAGTACAATGAACAATTGTACAGAGAAATAGAGTGGGCTAGTAAATCAGAATGTCTTATAATTGGGGATTTTAACTTCCCAGATATTGACTGGAACTTATGGGTTGTTCACTCGCACACTAGTAAGACTTTTGTGGATTTATAGGATGATTGTTTTCTGCAGCAGCATGTTTGAGAGGGTAATACTCTTGATATGGTTATTAGCAGTGATCATTTGTGTATTAAGAATTTGCAGATAAAGGAACCATTAGGTGGCAGTGATCACAGTGTACTGATGGGGGATTTACTTAAAGATATAATTACCATCAGGGGTAAAGGAAAGGGTTTTTGCTTCTGTAAAGGTGACTACAATGGTCTCAGACAGTTTTTAAATTCTGTACAGTGGGACCAACTGATGATATTACCAAAAGTAAATTCTACGCGGGAAGCATTCAAGAAATTAATAGTGGAAGCTACTAAATGTTTCAAACCTATTAAAAAATATTGTTCAAGGTTTAGGCCTAAATGGTTGTCAAATGAACTAATGAGACTCGTGGCAGAGAAGAAAAATGCATGGGATGCATATAAATTATCAGGCGACACAGAAGCCAAGGATAATTATAAGCTAGTCTGTAATCAAGTCACAAAGGAGGTTAGACAGGCGAAGGCAGATTATGAGAAATCTTTGGCAAAGGATGCTAAGAAAAACAGCAAGGATTTCTTTACTTATATAAACTCTAAAAGGAAGGGGATGAATCTGATTGGTCCCCTTAATATCGATGGTTCGACTGTTGATGATCCTGCTCAGACAGCAAACAAACTGAATGAGTATTTTGCATCTACATTCACACATGAGGAGTTATTAAGGTTTGAAAATGCCGGAAGGTTATCAAATTATAGCAGGGTGCTTAATGATTTTGCAATAACTGAGAACAAAGTGGAGGAGAAATTGTTTAAGTTAAACATAAGAAAGACACCTGGGGTGGATGGGATCTATCCAGTTATATTAAAGGAGACAGCAAAGGAAGTAAACAAACCCTTAGCCATAATTATGAAAGCATCCTTGGACTCAGAGGAGGTCCCCACAGACTGGAGATGTGCAAATGTATCCCCAATTCACAAAGGGGGATCGAAGGGCGACACAAGTAATTACAGACCAGTTAGTTTAACTTCTGTTCTGGCTAAAATAATGGAGTCACTGGTTAAAGATGCATTGCAGGATCATCTAGGCAAGACTGCAGCAATAATTCAGACACAGCATGTGTTTGTTAAGGGAAAGTCTTGTCTGACAAATTTGATTGGATATTATGATGTGGTTACAAAGGAACTGGAAGCAAAAAATAATTTTGATATCATATACTTGGATTTCAGGAAAGCTTTTAACACTGTTACGCATAGAAGACTACTGTACAAATTGAGGTAGAATGATATTAAAGGTAAGTTGCTACAATGGATAAAAGGATGGTTAAGTGGGAGAAGACAGAGGGTGGTAATCAATGGGTACTTCTCTTCATGGGCTAATGTTATTAGTGGAGTCCCACAGAGTTCGGTGTTGGGTCCACTGTTGTTTTGTATATTTATCAATGATATTGATGAAGGTATATCATGCTTAGTGTCGAAGTTTGCAGATGATACAAAGGTTGGTAGGGTTGTTAATGACAGTAATGGCAGTGTATTACTGCAACAGGATCTAGAAAATTTGGGCAGATGGCCTGAGAAGTGGCAACTGAAGTTTAACATTGACAAATGCAAAGTACTGCATATGGGTGGAAGTAACACCAGAGAAACGTACCAACTGTGTGGTACTAAACTTAAGGTGGTAGAAAATGAAAAAGATTTGGGAGTAATTGTGCAGTCAGATATGAAGTTTTCTGAGCAATGCAGACAGGCTGCCAGGGCAGGTCATGGGGTGTTGTCAATGATATACAGGAATTTTGCTAGCAGGGAAAACGAGGTGATTGTCCCTCTGTATAAGGCAATGGTCAGGCCATGCCTTGAGTACTGCATGCAGGTCTGGAGCCTCATTTTAGGAAGGATGTAGATTTGCTTGAGCGTGTACAGAAAAGGGCAACAAGATTGGTGAGGGGAATGAAGGGCTCCTCTTACCAGGAGAGGCTTAAGTTCTGCAAATTGCAGGAACTGGAGACTAGGCACCTGCGAGGTGATCTGATCGAGGTGTATAAGGCCTTGAATGGGTTGAGCACGCTGAATTCTGATGGGATATTGGTTTATCTTGCTCTTCATTTGTCACCTTCGGTTCATCATGACAAGTGTTTCTTGACAAATTTTTTCTTCTTTTCATTTCTTTTTATCTATAGGTTTCTTGGGCTTTATCGCTTTCAGAAAGTTGTAGTATTCCTGGTTGATATCTTGGTCCTGAACAGTCTGCAGAAGCTCTAACTTGTTCTTAAGTTCAGTACATACTGGTTTTTCTCCTTTTCTGTTATCTCAAAGATCTTCGTATTATTTACTTGAGTCAGATTTTTTCTTTCGTTTCTTACATTTATATCAAGTGTGCATCTTACCATTCTGTGATACTTCCAACATTTACCTTATTCAGGACGGTAACATCAGTCATGATATATCTTCTGTTAGTGAATAAAGTCAATTTCATTAGTTGTTAATCCATTTGGACTCTTCCATGTCCACTTTCTGTTCACCCTTTTCTTGAAAAAAGTGTTCATTACTGACAATCTTCAAGATTCTACAAATTCCACAAGTCATTCACCTCTTTCATTTCTTTCACCAATTGCAAAATTTCCTATAGTTCCCCTTTCTGCACTGTTTTGTCTTTTTCCAACCTTAGCACTGAAGTCCGCCATAATGATAGTGTAGTGGATTTTCTGCTCATCTAGCAATTATTGCATACAAAGTGCAAATATAATATACACTGATCTCAAAAAAGTGTTCGGACTACAATTTCCATAGTGGCCTTGACCTTACCAAACAAACAAGTAACTCAAATTGCTATATACAAATTTGTATGGAAGGTTTATGAGCCACACAAGTTATAAGTATCATTTTCCATTTTGTTTTAAATATATATATATATATATATTTTTTTTTTTTTCCATAAAATTTCCTTTTAGTTATTATATTTGTGTCCTAATACTATTTAAACTAATATATGTTGCTGGATTTTGAATAAATTTACTTGTTTTTATGAACTATAAATCGAAAATATTTACTTGAACATAATTTGGACTTTTTAACTCAAACTAGCTCCTCCTCTCTTTAGTCTCAATGATTAGCATTATTAGCATTAGCATTAGTAGAGGCATTTGATGCAAGAAAGCAAGCTTATGCAGCATCAGCCAAAAAAAAAAAAAAAACCCACTTCCACTTCACCCCTCTGTTCGTTCAAAATACCTGTCCAGCTGAGCCTTAAACTTATTTAGGCTATCAACCTCCATCACAAGGGATGGAAGTCTGTTCCACCAACCAACCACCCGCTGGCTAAAGGCAAATTTCCGCACGTCTATCCTACATCTGTCTTTCCTAAATTTGAATATATGCCCTCTCAGGTGATTTTTCTGAGCTAGAGGAAGAATCTCATCAGCATTGAGCATGCTTAAACCATTCAAGGCTTTATACACCTCTATCAGATCACCTCGCTGGTGCCTAGTCTCCAGACACTGTAATTTGCAAAACTTAAGCCTTTCTTCGTAAGAGCACCCCTTTGTTCCATTCACTAATCATGTTGCCCTTCTCTGTACTCGTTCCAGCAGCTCTACATCCTTCTTGAAATGAGGCCTCCAGACCTGTATACAGTACTCTAGGTGTGGCCTGACCATTGCCTTATACAATGGAATAATCACCTCCTTATCCCTGCTGGAAAAATTCCTGTATATCATTGACAATACTCCATGAGCTACTCTTGCAGCCCGTCTGACTGCTCAGAGAACTTCATATCTGCCTGCACAACCACCCCCAGGTCTCTTTCACTCTCTACCACTGTCAGTGTAGTACCACACAGTTGATACGTTGCTCTGGGGTTGCTGTTTCCCATATGTAGTACTTTACATTTGTCAATGTTAAACTTCATTTGCCACCTCGAAGCCCATCTGCTCAACCTTTCCAAATCCTGTTGCAGCAACATAGTGTCAGTAGTGTCCTTGACAATCCTGCCAACCTTTGTATCGTCTGCAAACTTGGACATTAAGCTTGATATACCATCATCAATATCATTTATAAATACAGAAAACAATAATGGACCCAACGCTGAGCCCTGAGGGACTCCACTAATAACATTAGTCCACGATGAGCAGTGTCCATTGATTACCACTCTCTGTCTTCTCCCCCTCAACCACCCCTTTATCCATAGCAGCAATTTGCCTCCAATGTCACACTGCTCCAATTTGTGTAGCAGTATCAAAAGCCTTTCTAAGATCCAAGTATATAATATCAAAGTTATTCCCTGCATCCCAGTATCCACTGCATCAAGTTGGTCAGGCAAGACTTCCCCTTAACAAAACCATGCTGTGTCTGAGCTATAACTGAAGTCTTGTCTAAATGATCCTGCAGTGCTTCTTTAACCAGTGCCTCCATTAATTTTCCTGGAACAGAAGTTAAGCTCACAGGTCTATAATTACTTGTGTCAGCCTTTGATCCTCCTTTGTGAATTGGGGTCACATTTGCACATTTCCAGTCTATGGGTACCTCCCCTGAGTCCAAGGAAGCTCTCATAATTATGGCTAAGGGTTTGCTTACTTCCTTTGCTGCCTCCTTTAATATAACTGGATACATCCCATCCACCCCGGGTGCCTTTCTTGTGTTTATCTTCAACAGTTTCTCCTCCACTTTACTCCCAGTCATTTCAAGATTCTGTAGCTTACTGCTAGAGTTGAATACACCTCTGGCATTCCTCTTGCTGAATAACTCCTCATGTGTGAATGTCGATGCAAAATATTCATTTAGTTTGTTAGCTACCTGAGCAGGATCATCAACAGTTGACCCATCAATATCAAGTGGACCAATCTGATTCATCCCCTTCCTTCTAGAGTTTACATAAGTAAAGAACTCTTTGCTGTTTTTCTTTGCATCCCTTGCCAAGGATTTCTCGTAATCTGCTTGTTGTTGTTTGGTTTTTAGGAGCATTAGCAACTAAGGCCATATTGCTCCGGGATATGCGGTGGTCA
This sequence comes from Mastigoproctus giganteus, assembly GCF_048544385.1. Taxonomy (NCBI): domain Eukaryota; kingdom Metazoa; phylum Arthropoda; class Arachnida; order Uropygi; family Thelyphonidae; genus Mastigoproctus; species Mastigoproctus giganteus. Next base: position 30,376,810 of record NC_143581.1, on the reverse strand, counting down.
TTCCCTGACCTTTCCGCATCCTCCATATTTGGTGGTGACGGGCTCGAACCCCGGTCTAATCAAGAGGCGTGTGCTACGCACTGCTGCTCCTTCCCACCTGGCTACGGAGGCGCCTCGTAATCTGCCTTCGCCTGCCTAACCTCCTTTGTAACTTGGTTGCATATCAACTTGTATCTATCATAGGCTTCTGTGTCATGTGTTAATTTGAAAGTATCCCATGCATTTTTCTTCTCTGCCATATGCCTCACTAGTTCATCTGACATCCATTTTGGCCTAAACCTTGAACAATATTTCTTAGTTGGTATGTAAAGCCTAGTAGCTTCCAAGATAAGTTCTTTGAATGCTTCCCATTTTGAATTTGCTGTTGGTAACATCATCAGTTGGTCCCACTGTATAGAATTTAAATACTGTCTCAGTCCATCGTAGTCGCCTTTATGGAAGCAATAACCCTTCCCTTTACCCCTAATGGTAGTTACCTCTTTGAGTAAATCCCACTTCAGCGCTCTGTGATCACTGCCACCTAGTGGTTCATTTATCTGCAGATTCTTAATGCATGAAGAATCACTGCTGATAATCAAATCAAGAGTATTACTCCCTCTAGTTGCCTCCCGAACATGCTGATGTAGAAAACAATCATCCAATAAATCCACAAAAGCCCTGCTAGTGTGTGAGTAACCAGCCCCCAAATTCCAGTCAATATCTGGGAAATTAAAATCTCCCATTATAAGACTCTCTGATTTACTGGCCCACTCTATTTCCCTGTACAGTTCCTTATTATACTCATCAGAGTCAATGCTGATGTCACACCAAACTGACTCAACACTGCACTGTCCAGCGATGTCGACTGGCTTCACTTCCTTGGTCTTTATGTGTTTCTTAACTAATAGCATAACCCCTCCCCCCTTCCTATCCTGTCTATCCTTTCTGTAGACGTTGTACTCCCCAAATTGCAGTTCTGCATCCCTTATATCTGTGTGACACCACGTCTCTGATATCCCAACAATATCTGCCTTCGATGTTTTGAGCAATACCTCAAATTCATCAAATTTATTTACTAAACTCCTAGCATTGGTGTACACGCAAGTATACCTGCACCTGTTTCTATTCTTAGCTACCCTAACACAACCCATGTGTTTACTTGTACCGCAATGGCTCCCAGCAGTCTCTGAAATACCATGCATCTTGTTTTTCAGGCTTCTGCTCATTCTAATAGAAGCAGTGCAAGAATCTCTTTCACCTCTGCCAGTGGCTACTGTCAATCTATTGGTCTTTGTCTCCCCCCAAGCTAGCAGTTTTCCGACCCACCTAACACTGCCTCGATAGCATCAGCAAATATTCTTGCACCCTTTCTATTTAAGTGTATCCCATCCCTGTAGAAGCAATCTCTCCTGTTAACAAGTACAGTCCAGGCTGAAAAAATTTCTACCCCTTGAGCCTTGCACTATCTTTCCAGGGCCGAATTGATCGACAAGGCTCTCATCATATACTCCCTCCTATCGTGTCTTGGCAGAATTGCAGACACTTTCAAATTCAACCCTAATTCTCGGCTTTTGTTCAACAGTGACCTGTACTTGTTAAGTAATTCTGCCGGTCTCCTACTCTTAATATTATTAGTGCCAACGTGTACAACTATATCACCTTTTGTGCCCTTAAAAGATGACATTCGCTCTACAACGTCATCAACCTTTGCCCCTGGCAGACATACCCTGGTCCTGTTCCACCTATCTTTTTTACAAAGCATGTTCCCCATTTCCCTGATAATAGAGTCACCAACAACTACTAGTTCCTTCGGGACCAGCACATTCTGCCTTGGGGGGTTGTCTCTGTGTCACGCGACGCCCAAGTGCAAGCTCTGGTGTTGATGTGGGCAGCTGAGAGCTTGATGGGCCCCTCAATTTAGTTTCTTTGAGGGCATCCACCCTGTCCTTCAAGGTCTCATATAGGCCCACAAGAACGCCGAGTTATTGCCTGATATCGATACACTCCTTGCATCGCGCGCACACACAACGACATCCCCCTTGGCAGTATCATGTCCCGTACCCGATTGCTCTGCAAACATCAAGCAAACAGTGCATTTTATAAGGCTGTGAGTCAGAGGACAACTGCCCCCCTCAGTTCTGCTCTGAGCCACAGCACTTCCATTAGCTTGAGCCTTTTGCTTTGCTGCTCTGGTCTGAGTCATGATTCTATTAATTTATTAATTAATTATAATTGCATACAAAGTGCAAATATAATATACACTGACCTCAAAAAGTGTTTGGACACCAATTTCCACAGTCCACTGAACTTTCCAAAACAAACAAGTAATTCTAATTGCTATATAAGGAAGATTTATGAGCTACACAAGCTATGCACTGGTGTACAGAACTTAAGGACCAACACTATTTCTAATGGTTACAACCACAAAATCTTTACTTAAGGTACTCTTTACTGATGAGAGTAGATTCAGTCTCGGCAGCGATTCTGGACGTCAGCTAATCTGGCGAGAGGTTGGCACACGGTATCACCCCGCAAACATCACTGAAAGAGATCGATATGGCGGTCGAGATGTTCTTGTCTGGGGAGACGTTATCTTGGATGGACGTACACAACTCCAGATACTGGAAGGGGGTACTGTAACTGGTGAATGCTACTGTACTGAAGTAATCCTTCCCCGTGTGCATCTGTTCCAGGGTGTCAATGGCCCAGAGTTCATGTTCATGGATGATAACACCCTTTCGCACTGATTATGTTGATATGCTTTTGGAAAGCGAGGACATTGTTGATATGCTTTTGGAAAGTGAGGACATTGTTCGTATGGATTTGCCTGCCCGTCCCCCCCCCCCCATCTAAATCCCATCGAACACATATGGGACGCTCTGGGAAGACGCCTAGCAGCACGTCCACACCAACCAGAAAATGTTCACCAGGTGAAGATGGCGCTGACAGAGGAATTGACGATGTTACCGCAAGAATTTATCAACAACATTGTTCTAAGTATGAACAGGCGATGCAAAGTCTGCATCGACATTAGGGGTGGCCATATCTCCTGCTGAGGACCACATCTTTCCTTTGTTCCAACTTTGGCAGTGATGCATCTGTATCATGGCAGCCAGTGCTGTTGCCATTTTTGAATAAAGTCCCTCTGTACAATTTTGTTTCCATTGTTGTGTCGGTGTTGTTTCCTTCATCATTTCTGTACCTCACAAGGTTCCTTTGGTATGCTTTTCCCATATCCAGGCCACTCCTATGAGAAGATACAGGTGAAAACCTGACCGGTCCTTAAATATTTTGTACACCAGTGTATATACTTGTCATGGTAAGTATAGCTAAGATGACTGATTTTGAAAGGAGCGTTACTTTTGTATTTCATATTATTGGCTTGTCAATTCATGCAATTGCTGACAGTTTACACTATCCAAAGTCAACCACTGGTGATGTTGTCATGAAATAGAAGTGTAACAGAAGTGTAATTGCTGAACACTACTGTTCGGCAATGCACAATATCACAGAAGCTCACCCCATGTGACCTGAAGGTACTCAAAGGGGTGGTACAACATCACATTAGATATTCCCAAAAAACATCAACCAGGGGTTTAAGCTATCAACAGTGGCTGGGGTCTACAATTTGTGTTACCATTTATTAAAACCATCTACCATTAATTGGAAACACAGTTCACAGATAACAGCATGTCCTGGAAAAATCGCAAGATAATTTGTACACAAATGAACACATTACTTGAAATGACTTGCAAAAATGTAGACCTACATATGTACTCACCAAAACCCACATAAGAAACACAGTTCAACATGTCCAACCTGAAAGGATTACTCTAATGCAATATAGTGTCATGTAATCTATGACTGACCTAAATTAATGAATCTTATAAAATTTCAGTTAAAATATTTCAAAATATACATAAACTATTATGTATCCAAAATACTGATCTTATAGAAGATATCGTGCAAGGTAGAATGATGTCACTGAAAGATCAGCAGCACAAGAGATCCTACGAGTGTCAAACAAAGGTTTTAGCTTTGTCTCAATTTATAGTAGTATACATAAAGTACTTCTGTTAGTTCCTAAATATTATGCTATAAAATTCTGCTTATTAAACCATGTTAAAGAATAAAATACTTGCTTATTTTAAACTGCAGTTTAGATTGTTACTAGTGTGCTTCTTTAACTGCTTCCAAACTAACAAGATGCAAATTTCATTAAGAATCTATTAGGTAGATATGGACAAGAAGTTTTATAATGACTGAAAAAGAGATAGAAACAATGCACACTACTGTTATGTAATCTTACCAGAAATGAGATCACAAGTAACTTCAATATCTTCTTGGCCAGGCATAAAGATGAGTATATCACCTAAAATAACAATGAAATTATTTATTTACAAAAGACAGCAGATTTCAATGAGCATAATTGTTCATTTAATTACTAATCACATATCACTCATTGCATAATCAAATGGAATTACAGATACCTATATTGGGCTGAAGGTGAATTTGTAAAGCTTGTTTGACAGCTGCATCCACATAATCTTCAACTGGATTTTTGCTGAAGTATATCTCCACAGGGAAAGTACGTCCAGGTATTGCAAATACAGGAACATTCCCAAAAAATGATGAAAACTTGGTGGCATCCATAGTAGCTGAAGTAACTATAAGTTTTAAGTCTTGCCTTCTTGCAACAACCTTTGAAAAATAAAAACAGTTAAATTCCTTTTTCAGGTTCCTTTGTTATTAATTTCATAAGAATACCTTAGCACTTATAGAAATAATGTTTTAATTATTATTCCCTTATTGCAATGCCTAAATACAAACCAGAGTATTTCATGAAAATAGCTTATACTCTAAAAGAAGCTTAATACTCACAGCAAAAAGTGGTCAACCTGATTAAAAGTTTCCTTAATATAGCGGATAGAAATTCTAGAGGCAAATGAAGTCATTCGCTAGCTATCATCTTCTCTCATGCTGTATACTTTTCACTCACACACATGGTACTGACGGCTTACAAAGGCAGTGCATGTCTTTGACCAATAGTTCATTGATGAAAAGGAGTGGAATTGTAGCATTAAGGTGTTGTGAAATAGCTAGTGAAAGATCTTGCTGACATGTGAAAACTCTCTCTCTACTGTAGGGCAGTTGTGGATGTAAAATGTTGTTTAAGCTCCTAGCCTAAATACAAGATTCCACAGGAGCCCTACACTTAGACTAAACTTATTTTTCCTTATTTATTAATAATGCAGACTTTACTTTGTCCATTTGAATACCTACCAGTTATATAAAGATTTTTACAAAAATAAACAATTCAATTACTGTATAATTTTTAAATCCCCATTAAACAGGTTACATAACTGGACAGTTAAAAACACTTTATATTAATAAAAAGAACTTCCATGATTTTTCCAAATTTTTTCTATAGCATGCTGTAATTGGTAGTGTGAGATGCTAACCACAAGGGGAATGCTTACAGTTCAATGCACTAACTGAAATCAAATAAAATTCACATACTTTACTATGTTTGATTGTCGATCATGGGATTATCTGCTACCATCGAAGACCACCAAGGCTGAGTTCTCAACCTTAAGGCTTTGGCTTATGTTCATCTCAGAGACAAATAGCACTATCTCCAGTTCAACCTAAATTACTAATATCTTAATTGTATATCATCCCTGAAAAGGTTAATCCACTATACATTTAAAATTTGACATATTGCCAGGCTGGCTGTTTTGAAGCTTACTTTGAGGCTTTTATCAGGGCCAAACTGCAAGTAATGTATTTTGACTAAGTGTTTAAATGGAAATTTTACTTCCATATCCAACCTTGGCTGTTCAATTAAACAAAATAATTATTCATATTCAGAATATGTTCACTAATAGATACCACCTGCCAGCTGATGAGAAGCCAGTAAGTTTAAATCAGTTGTCCTGACTGTGTCTCAGATTTTTAAATGTATAGTACAATTGTATTTTCAGGTAATGCTACATAATTTGAAAAGATATCAGCAACTAAGGTACCAACATGAGTTAAGTTGAACATGAGAGAGAGAGAGAGAGAGAGAGAGAGAGAGAGAGAGAGAGAGAGAGAGAGAGAGAGAGAGAGAGAGAGAGAGAAAGAGAGAGAGAGAGAGAGAGAGAGAGAGAGAGAGAGAGAGAGAGAGAGAGAGAGACTCATTTCATATGAAAATTCAGCAAAAAAAAACATTGAAATCAGTCTCAATATCAGAATTGGAAAATTTCTGAAATTCAATGCTCTTTGCATATTTATACTGCAGTATCTTAGACTACATTTAGACTATTTCATAACACAGTCATCATCATCAGCCACTTTAAATCCACTGGATGAAGGCCTCTCCAGAAACTTTCCAGTTCCTTCTGTTCTGTGCAATGACCATCCACTTACTACCCAGGAACTCATGAAATTCATCTGTCAATCTCTATTGTTGTCTTCCAGGTCTTCTTCTAGCTTCTCTTGGGTACCATTCTGTAATTTTCTTAGTCCATCTGGCATCATGTCTTCAAGTTGTGTTCTGCCCAAGACCATTTTAGTTCTTTAGTTTTGATAAGAATGTCCTTTACTTGAGTTTGCTGCCTAATTAATGTGTTTCTATTCTTATCTAACAGACTGATTCCTAATATAATTCATTCCATTCTTTGCTGTGTAGTTCTCAGCTTCTCTTCCATTCTATGTGTAGTTCTCAGCTTCTCTTCCATTCTTTGTGTAATTCTCAGCTTCTCTTCCATTCTTTTGGTGAGTGCCCAAGTTTCACTTCCATAAGTCATGGTGGGGAGTATACATTGGTTCATTATTTTAAATTTCAGACAAATTGGGACATTCCTCCTCAGTATGCGACTATATTTCCTGAATGCTATCCATCCAAAATTTATTCTTCTCTTGACTTCCAGTCATTTATCATTATTACAGCTAATGACTTGTCCCAGATAAGTATATGAATCCTCCTTTTCAATTACTGCTCCTTCAATGATTATATCCCTTTCTGTGGCATACTTGTTCATCATTATTTTTGTTTTAGCCATATTCATCTTTAGCCCGAAATCCTTACTAACTCCGCATAACTGATTAAGATTTTCCTCTAATTCTTTGGGATCATGGCTTATGATCACAATGTCATCTGCAGATCGTAAATGGTTTAGATACTCTCCATTCACATTACAACTTCAGAGATATTGTCTCCTTGTCGAACTCCTTTCTCAATTTTAAATTTGCTACTGTCTTTGTCTAGTCTAATAAAGGAGGTAGTGTACTCATATATTTTCTTCAAAATCATAATATATGGGGTATCTATGCCTTGTCTTTCCAGTGCCCAAAACATTGCCTTATGCTATATGGAGTCAAATGCCTTTTCATAATCCACAAATGCCAGGCATAATGGTGTTTTATATTCATTTGCTTTCTCCATTAGCTATGATATTACGTGAAGGTGATCCATAGTTGAGAATCCTGTCCTAGGGCCAGCTTGCTTTTTCGGTTGGTTCTCATCAAGTATTCTTTCTAATCTGTTAGCAATGACTCTTGCGAACAACTTGTAGACGTTTGATAACAAGATAATTGGTCTATAATTTCCAATTTCTGATTTATCTCCTCTCTTATGCAGCAAAACTATGATTGCATTATTCACTCCTTAGGTGTCACTCCTTTTCTAATGCATTTTGTGAAGAATCTTGCCAGTTTCTGTACTATATCTCTTCCTCCCAATTTTAACAACTCTACAGTAACTTAATCTTCCCCCGGGACTTTCTGATTCTTCATTTTGTTTAAAGCATGTCCTACCTCCTCAGGAAGGATATTAGGTATGTCATATGTGTTACTAATTTGTGATCCATCTTCCCCACTGCTGATATCCTTCCCTTGCTCCTTGTATAATTCTCTATAGTAGTCTTCTGCTATTTGAATTATGCCTTCTCTGCTATTTATAAGTACACCATTGCTATTCTTCAGTTTCAGTATCATTTGTCTTTCTGTTTTACTGCTCATGGCTGCTGATTTAAGTCCTTTGTTTGCCCTTAATGCTTGTTCTACCTTTCTTGTGTCAAATCTTCTTATATCCTCTCTGAGTCTTTCTAATAGCTTTGCATATCATCAACCGGTGAAATACCACCACTTTGCTTATTGGAGGCTTGAAGTAGTGAAACCCATGTTTAATCTCTAGAGCAAAGTTTCCGGCATTCCCCTCCCCCCATACTTCACCTTCAACCCATGCATGGTACTAAGTACTATAGGTTTTGATACCTTTCGTGTTTGGGGTTTTCATAAAAAAAAAAAAAACTCAGTATACTCAATTTTATCCTTGTCAGTATTTACCTTGTTCTTCATTTGTTTTCTTCAGTTCATCATGACAAGTGCTTCTTTACTAATTTTTTCTTATTTGAATTTCTTTTTACCTATAGGTTTCTTGGGCTTTATCGCTTTCAGAAAGTTGTAGTATTTGTGGTCAATATCTTGGTCCTGAACAGACTGCAGAAGCTCAAACTTGTTCTTAAGTTCCAATGCATACTGATTTTTCTCCTCTTATGTTATCTGAAAGATAACAGAAGAGGAGAAACTGACTCTTCGTATTATTTACTTGAGTCAGTTTTTTCCTTTCTTTTCTTACATCTATATTGAGTGTGCATCTTACCATTCTGTGATCACTTCCAACATTTACCTTGTTCAGGATGGTAACATCATTCACGATATATCTTCTGTTAGTGAGGATGAAGTTGATTTCATTAGTTGTTAATCCATTTGGACTCTGCCATGTCCACTTCCTGGTCACCCTTTTCTTGAAAAAAGTGTTCATTACTGACATTCCTTGAGAATTGCAAATTCCACAAGTCTTTCACCTCTTTCATTTCTTTCGCCAATTCCAAAATTTCCTATAGTTCCCCTTTCTGCGCTGTTTTGTCTCTTTCCAACCTTAGCATTGAAGTCCCCCATAATGAGAGCAGTGGGTTTTCTGCTCATCTAGAAGACTCAATTTTGGTGTATATTTCTTCAACCTCTTCACCGTCATGGCTCAATGTTGGTGCATAAATCATTATAACTTTTAGCTTGTACCTCTTAGAAATCCTGAGTAGTAGCCTTGACACCCTTGGTGATGTTCTTTTGAATTCCAAAATGCTGCTTTTGATATCTATATGGACCAGAAAGCCAACTCCACCTTCACTCCTTTTACTGTTTCCAATGGTGTACAGCACATTTCCACTTGATAAACTTATAAGTGATTAATTTCTTCTTGTTTCAGCCAAACCGATGATATTCCAATTCACATTTTCTAATTCCTTTTCCAGCTCTAATATCAACACTGATGAGCGATCTTATGTTGTAACAGACCAAGTTCAGTTTCCATGCATGGCAGCCTGGTCGTACCCAGAGATTCTTAGCACCCTCTGCTTCCACTCTGATCCTCTCACTGCCGTAAGAGGGGGAATGAAAGCCGCTGGGGACTGAGGGCCATTTGTTTCGTTGTGCTGTAATGAGCTGGAGGTCATAACACAGTACTTTTCCATAACATTCTAACAACTTTGGAGAATACATGTATTTCTTTTAAGTTTAACAGACAACTGGATTTAGCAGACAGGTCTTACCCCCATATAGTCCATCAAATCAAGGTTTTATTGTATAAGAGCTTTTCATTATGTCACGAATTCTGTGGATTCAGTTCAGAGCTACCAGAACGGGTGATGAAATCTGGAACATGGTCAAAAGGTCATATTTATGATGTATTAGCATTATGCGCAGGAGCATTAGAACTTGCACCACAGCTGCAAGTTCTAATGGCCATGAATTGTGGTTGGTTAACAGGATTTGCAATCTCCTCAGAAGTAACTGTAAGATACACTCCAGACAACAGTGCTAAAACGAAATTAATATAATATTTATTCGACATCTAATTAGTTCAGTTCAAAGCACTGGAACCAGCTCAATCCAATGAATTATAGAAATATACACAGTACTGCCATAAACACAGTTACAATTTTTTTTTTTTTTTTAAATTACTATCATAAAATAAATAAAAAACTGTTGTTTATAAATTTCATTTATTAATATATTAGGAAACAAAATTCAGCAATGTTATTTGAAAAAGCCATCCCTAACCTTCACACAGTCAATCAATCCACTAGGACATTCATATCACAATATATACAGTGTCTAATGAAATACTGGATGCTGCTATTCTGACAAATGATTATTTCAGACTATCAGTACAGTATAACCCCACTTTAATGGATTTCAGAAATAACAGACAGCATCCACTCAGCCAGACTTTTCATCCGTATATGACCAATAATGTAACTGCCGTCTGGTGGTATTTATCACCAGCAAAAATATTTTCACAATAAAGCAGAGTACCAGGCAACCACAATTTTCCTCATCATCATCAGCCTACAAATGTGTCAGACAGCAGTAGGGGGAGTCACCTGAAACTTCAGTGAGGGTACCCGAGAGCACTTCAAACTCAAATAAGCTTTATTAAGTTTCCACTGCCAATTTTGTACAGCAAAATTGTTCTACTCCACATAATGAGTGCAGTTAAATACAGTATTACAAGATTAAATGTTCTTTATTTCATAGCACAGCACTTTTCCATAACATTCTAATAATTTTGGAGAATACATGTATTTCTTTTAAGCTTAATTGCACAGGAACCTGACCACAGTTGCAAGTACTAATGGCCATGAAACATGGTTTGGTTAATATAATATTTTATAATATTACATTAACCAAAATAAATTAATATAATATTTATTCAACATCTAATTAGTTGAGTTCAAAGCACTTCACCTGCAAAAAGTTGAGAATCTATTTTCTCTTAACAGTCTATAAATCATACATTTCATGGATGTTCCTCTCTACTTCCTCAGTTCAGCTGATAAAGAAGCACTTCACTTTGAAAGCTACTCAACTTTTTTTAAACACTTTTAACAGTCTAGAAATGATACATTTCACAGAAGTTTTTTCCACTGCTTCCTCGTGGTCTTTTGGTGTTTTTCTGACAGGGTAACAGCAGGGTTGCAGTTGCCGAGAAAGAGGGAGAAAACTTCTGTAAAATGTTTACGTTTTGTAGATTATTAAAAGTGATAAAAACAGAGTAGGTTTTATCAGTTCAAATGGAAACATGTATATGTATCTAATAGAGGCTAAATGGATTGCAATGCTAGTATAAAGTCAACTGGAACAAATAAAGATGATTTCTAGATTATAGCAAAAAATTTTACAGTAATATGACTGCTGACACTCAAGGTCTTTTTCTAACTTTCACAAAAGTTCTAATTCTTTGTTCACAGAAACACATATCTCTAATGCCGTCAAAATCACACACCACCAGACCAATCACTGACACAGGACAATGACCTCTCCCCCCCCCCTATTTTGCATAACCCTAGTAGTCTTCCCTGGAGCTGTAGGTGCAAACTAGATCATTTCTCTTCAGAGCAAAGGCTTTCTTGTCTGTACAGAAAGAATTTTTTTGTGTTTGTTTTTTGAGTAATGATGCATAATTATTCTGAGTGCAACCTCCTAGTTTATTTTAGAAAAGGAGCTAGCATCTACTTTGTCTTCATACAAAAAGCATGTATCCTTAAATCATTTAATTAACCTTGACTTTCTGGGTCATTCACCTTTGATCTGGGTGAATGACCATATCAAGAATTTGCTTAGTGCCACTGTATCTTCCAATGGAACAATAGACACATATGCTAATAATTCCTAATAGCTAGAGCAATTTTAATATGGTGGGCGGAAAGAATACACAAAATACTGCAATTGGGGGTTTACTTTTGTTTCGATCTTTCAATAGCAAAACTTTGTAACAGGTATTTATTAGCATTAGTAGAGGCATATGATGCAACAAAGTAAGATGATGTAGCATCAGACAAAAAAAAAAAAAAAAAACCTCCCATTTCATCCCTCCTTTCGTTTCAAGTGCCTGTCCAGCCCAGCCTTAAATTTATTTAGGCTATTAGCTTCCACAACAAAAGATGGAAGCCTATTCCACCAATCAACTACCCACTGGCTAAAGGCAAATTTACCACATCTGTTCTACAGCTATCTTTCCTCAATTTGAAACTGTGTCCCCTCAGGTGCTTAGTCTGAGCAAGACGAAGAATCCCATCAGCATTCAGCTTGCTCAACCCATTCAAGGCCTTATACACCTCAATCAGATCACCTCGCAGGTGCCTATTCTCCAGGCGCTGCAATTTGCAGAACTTAAGCCTTTCTTGGTAAGAGCACCCCTTTGTTCCTCTCACCAATCTTGTTGCCCTTCTTTGTACTCGTTCTAGCAACTCTACATCTTTCCTAAAATGAGGCCTCCAGACCTGTACACAGTACTCTAGGTGTGGCCTGACCATTGCCTTGTATAATGGGATTATCACCTCCCTGTCCCTGCTAGCAAAATTCCTATATATCATTGACAAGACTCCATGACCTGCCCTGGCAGCCCATCTGCACTGCTCAGCGAACTTCATATTTTGCTGCACAATTACCTCAGGTCTTTTTCATTTTACACTTCTCTGAGTGTAGTACCAACCAGTTGGTACATTTCTCTTTGGTTATTGCTACCCATATGCAGTACTTTGCATTTGTCAATGTTAAACTCCAGTTTCCACTTCTCAGCCCATTTTCCCAACTTATTTAGATCCAGTAGGAGTAGCATACTGTCATTAACAACCCTGCCAACCTTTGTATCATCTGCAAACTTGGACGTTAAACCTGATATACCTTCATCAATATCATTGATAAATATACAAAATAACAATGGGCCCAGCACCAAACCCTGGGGAACTCCACTAATAACATTTGTCCACGAAGGGCAGTGTCCATTGATTACCACTCTCTGTTGTCTCTCACTCAACCAACACTTTATCCATTGTAGCAGCTTACCCTTGATGCGATACCTCTCCAATTTATACAGCAGTCTTCCATGTGCAACAGTATCAAACGCTTTCCTGAAATCCAAGTATACGATATCAAAATTATTTTTGGCATTCAGTTCCTTTGTGACCACATCATAGTAAGCAATCAAACTGGTCAGACAAGACCTCCCTTTGACAAACCCATGTTGTGTCTTAATTATTACTGCAGTCTTGTCTAGATGATACTGCAATGCTTCTTTAACTAGCGATTCCATTATTTTCCCCAGAACACAAGTTAAACTAACAGGTCTGCAGTTACTTGTGTCCCTTTTGAACCTCCTTTGTGAATTGGTGATACATTTGCACACCTCCAGTCCTTGGGGGTCCTCCTCGAGTCCAAGGAAGCTCTCATAATTATTGCTAAGGGTTTGCTTACTTCCTTTGCTGCCTCCTTAAATATAACTGGATAGATCCCATCCACCGTGGGTGCCTTCCTTATGTTTAACTTCAATAATTTCTACTCCACTTTGCTTTCAGTTATTACAGAATCACTTAGCGCCCTGTTAGCATTTGATAAACTTCTGGCACTCCTCTCATTGAATAACTCCTCATGTGTGAATGTAGATGCAAAATACTTATTCAGTTTATCACCTACCTGAGCATGATCAACAATAGTCAACCCATCTATGTTAAGTGGTCCAATCTGATTCATCCCTTTCCTTCTAGAGTTTACATAAGTAAAGAACTCCTTGCTGTTTTTCTTTACATCCTTTGCCAAAGATTTCTCATAATCTGCCTTTGCCTGCCTAACCTCCTTTGTGACTTGATTACACACTAGTTTATACCTGCCATAGGCTTCTGCATCACCTGATACTTTATATGCATCCCATACATTCTTCTTCTTCTCTGCACTAGCCTCATTAATTCATCTGACATCCATTTAGGCCTAAATCTTGAACAGTATTTCTTAGTTGGAATTAAAAGCCTAGTCGCCTCCAAAATTAAGTCCCTGAAGGCTTCCCATTTAGAATTCACTGTTGGTAACATCATCAGTTGATCGCACTGTACAGAATTTAAAAACTGTCTGAGACCTCTGTTGTCACCTTTACAAAAGCAAAAGCCCTTCCCTTTAGCCTTGATGGTAGTTACATCTTTAAATAATTGCCACATCAATACATTGTGATTACTGTCGCACAGTGCTTCCTTTATCTGCAGATTCTTAATGCATGAAGAATCACTACTGATAATCAGATCAAGAGTATTACTCCCTCTGGTTGCCTCTTGAACATGTTGTTGTAGAAAACAGTCATCCAATAAATCCACAAAAGTCTTGCTATTGTGCGAGTGACCAACTCACAAGTTCCAGTCAATATCTGGAAAGTTAAAATCTCCCAATTATAAGACATTCTGATTTACTGGCCCACTCTATTTGTCTGCACAATTGCTCATTATACTCATCAGATTCATTAGGCCTATAACACACACCTACTCTGATTTTTCCTTTCCCAGTGCTTATTTCACACCAAACAGACTCAACACTGCACTGACCACCAACATCAATTGGATGCACTTCCTTAGATTTTATGTGTTTCTTAACTACCAGCATAACCCCTCCTCCCTTCCTATCCTGGTTATCCTTCCTATATACATTGTACTCCCCAAATTCCAATTCTGCACTGCTTATGTCTGTGTGACACCACGTCTCTAATATCCCAACAATATCTGCCTTTGATGTCTTGACTAGCAGTTCAAGCTCATTGAATTTATTAACTATACTCCTAGCACTGGTGTACATGCAAAGTATACATGCACCTGTTTCTACTCTTAGCTACCCTAACACAGCCCATGTATTTACTTCTTCCACTATGACTCCCAGCAGTCCTGTAAATCCCCATTGCCTTGCTTTCCAGGCTGCCGCTCAATTGCATTTCAATAGAAGTTGTGCAAGAATCACTTCTGCCTCTGCCTGCGGCCACTGTTAACCTTTTAGTCTGTGTATTCCCCCATGCTAGCAGTTTTCCGACCTACCTAACACTGCCTTGATAGCATCTGCAAATATTCTTGCACCCTTTCTATTTAAGTGTATCCCATCCCTGTAGAAGCAGTCTCTCCTGTCAACAAGCACAGACCAAGCTGAAAAATATTCTACCCCTTGAGCCTTGCACAATCTCTCCAGGGCCGAATTGATTGACAAGGCTCTCATCATATACTCCCTCCTATCGTGTCTGGGCAGAATTGCAGACACTTTCACATTCAACCGCAACTCGCGACTTTTTTCAACACTGACCTGTACTTGTTGAGTAAATTTGCAGATCTCTTACGCTTAATGTCATTAGTTCCAATTCTTAATGTCATTATGGGAATACTGTGTAATTCAAATTTGATATCTGCAGATTCAATAATAACAAAAAATCGTTAAAGGAGACATGGAAAACTATTGATCAATCTCAGGTTATTACTGGACATGGATGCTTTTCATATTAAAAAATATTTTGTTGACATCATCAATGTCATCACTTTCTTAGTCTGAGAAGTCCGAATTTTGTTGTAATATAAAATGTTTTTATCTTAAGGATTTTGATAGGATATGCCTTTAATTTATCATTAATTTTTACTATGATGCCCTATTTATTTACATGTACTGAAGTTCACCATGATTTTAGTGCAAATTTTATACAGTGATCCCTGTATTCTGTAATTAGCTATCACTCATTATGATACATGAACTTGTCCGTAACCATTAATTATTTATTTAATAATAAATATTGTTAATATAGCAAACTTTCAAGAATTCTTACCTCCCGCAAAAGGCCAAACAAAACATCAGTACTAAGTGAGCGTTCATGGGCTTCATCCATAATGATAGCACTGTAATTATCTAAATCAGATTCTCTTAAAGATTCTCTCAGCAAAATACCATCTGTCATATATTTAATTATTGTTTTCTGTCAAAATACAAAAAAAAGTAATGAAAAATGGATAAATGAAATAAAACTTTATATGCATTATAATATCAAAAATTGCCTTGAAACCTATTAAAAAATGTAATTTTGAGTTAAATTCATGCAATTATACAGATGTGTATTACTATTTTTTCCTTTCATTTTCATATCAATAAATATTTGACAGAAGGACAGACATATCAAAACAATAGCACACTCTGGTAACTGAGTGTGGCAAGACCTCTGTTTAAAAATATAACACTGCATATATAGAATACTTTTCTCTTTTTTGGTTAAAAGCAGGGTCACTGCATCTCCACTGACCGTCAACTTCATGGTGTGTCCTCAAGATATTAGACTCTACAGGTAATTAGGAGTACAGGGAAAGCTGTCAAATTTTGCTATTGATTTGAAGGTAGGAAGGATGGTTAATGATAAGAACCAGGCCATAATGATCCAGAATGATTTTGGATCAACATCAAATATTGTCGGTAAAATAAAGTTTCTATATTTAAGGTTCCACACCTGGGGAACAGATATTTAGGTCTTACTTCAAAACTAGAAGGAGAGGCGTTAAAAGTGGTTTAGGAGAAAAATTACAGATGTTATAATGGAATCAGTATGGAATTTACCATGCAGTGTAAACAGGTAACTAGGAAGGAAGGCAATGTCCTGTTTATGATTTATAGAACCTTTGAAAGTAGGCCATTGAATCTCATTGAATGAATGTCATTGTCTCTCTGCATAAAACAATGGTGAACCTGCATTTAGAATACTGCATTCAGATCTGGAGGGACCATAACTAAAAAAAGATAAAAATTTCAGAGTGGGTGTAAGAAGGGCAACCAGACTAATGATAAATGCAAATTTTTCCTTCAGCCAGCAGGTGGTTGATTGTTGGAACAGGCTTCCATCTGTTGTTGCAGAAGTGGGCGGTTTAAATAAATTCAAGGAAGAACTAGATAAATTCTTGGAGGGTATGGATGGGTATGAAGGGTGTAGTTTTTTTTTTTTTTTTTTGCCTGATACTATACAGGGTGTTTCAGTTAAACGTTTCAGAACTTCTAAGAGGGGTAGGGTACATCCTGACAACTCGAAATCATATAGCAATGTGGGGTCGGAAATGCTTTCCTGAAGCGGTGTTGTACACAGAAGCACCATAAAGAAAAGAGACCGTAAGTGAGAAATCGTTTTAATAATACATGAAAAGAAGCAAAAGGTACATGGATTAAAGTAAGTGTTCGAAGTTTCTTCCACGGGCTACAATGCACGCCTCACATCTCCGACGCATGGACATCCGAACATTCTGGAATACTCTAGGCAGCGTGTCCAGACAGAGCAACCGGAGGATTATGCACCTCGTATTGCTTTCGCACAGTGTTACCTTGGAAAATGTGCTACAAATCCCCTTTTTCCTGCTGAAGTGTTGTTTTCCGATGAGGCATCCTTCACAAGGGAAGGAATTTTCAACACGCATAACGACCATATCTGGGCGGTCGAGAACCCGCATGCAATACGACGTCGTGCAGCACAGATTCAATTTTCGGTCAATGTATGGGCCGGTATTATGGGAGATCACCTCATCGGACCTTACCTGTTACCGTGTCGTCTAACCGGACCTATCTACTTGATCTTTCTGCAGCAAGTATTGCCACAACCTTTGAGAGATGAACAGATTTCTGCATCGACGCAACAGACAATGTGGTTCCAACACGATGGAGCCCCTGCCCATTATAGCGGAGATGTTCGTAACTACCTGGATGTCACATTTGGTCAACAGTGGATCGGACGTGGTGGTCCCGTGCGTTGGCCTGCTTGGTCACCCGACCTATCATGTCTTGATTTTTATTTCTGGGGTCATATGAAATCGCTAGTTTATGACACCCCTGTTGACAATGCTGAGGAGCTGGTTGCAAGAATCGCAGTAGCTGCCGAAGAAATTCGAAATTCGCCTGGAGTATTCCAGAATGTTCGGATGTCCATGCGTCGGAGATGTGAGGCGTGCATTGTAGCCCGTGGAAGAAACTTCGAACACTTACTTTAATCCATGTACCTTTTGCTTCTTTTCATGTATTATTAAAACGATTTCTCACTTACGGTCTCTTTTCTTTATGGTGCTTCTGTGTACAACACCGCTTCAGGAAAGCATTTCCGACCCCACATTGCTATATGATTTCGAGTTGTCAGGATGTACCCTACCCCTCTTAGAAGTTCTGAAACGTTTAACTGAAACACCCTGTATAAGCTTGCCTTCTTGCATCATTTGCCTTTACTACTACTAAATCAATGCACATATGAAGCTTAGAAGGCACAGACTGCAAAATTTGGCAACTACACATCTCAGGGTAGACCAAACTGAGGTGTATAAAGCCCAAAAAAAAAATCAATAAAATAATGTTGGAGGTATATTCTCAATGGTAGGAGACATATGAATCAGGAACTATTAATATAAAACCTTAATGAATAATAGAAGGCTAGATCTCATGAAGTTCACTTTTGGACAGCATGTTATAGATCATTAAAATAAATTAAACTATATAATAATTTTTTAGCATTTCTTTATGTTTCTTTATGAATTAGGATATGCTGCTTTCAAATGTGCTGCTTTCAGTTTTTGCACAGAATCAATGATTTGCCCAGAAATGAAAGAAAAGCAAATGTGCAATAATATACTACCAGATTTTTAAAAAATCTTTAGTTTCTGTACAGAATAGTATTAATCTTTCCTATAAGTAAACAATAAGCTAAAAAAATCACAAATTAAAAAGGATAAACTTTCCTTGGGTTAATCAAAAATTTCATTAAAAATATGCATTTTAACAATTTTGTTTTTTGTGGTCAGTATGATCATTCTGAACGAATAACCAGATATAGTTGGCCATCAATAGTGTCATCGCACCTTCCTTGGTGCCTCTTCTCCATTGATTGTATGTCCTGGTGCAATGTCTCCACATGCTCTTCATTAACATTGCCATCATGCAGGTATGGAGCTTGACTGATATTCTGCAGCCCATTTTTCTAATAATTTTTAATGTTACCAAGAAAGTCATTTGCCACAAGGAGACATGACTGACATGCATTTTGCGTAGAATTAGTTAATATTTTACAGTTCTTGCGAAACTAGCATCTGCATGTCACTTTGCACTATTTCACCAGACAGTTTTGGAAACACAGACTTCATATGCATGGAGGTGTCACCTTGAGGATGCGATACTTCACCAAATTGTTTGACTAGTCCTACCTATGGAGTAACAGAAGCAAAACTTTTGTTTCTTGTAACCAAAAGACTGTTTAATTCATTGTGTGCCCCAGAGTACAATTCAATTCTAGGTGGCCATTCTCTTTTCCTGTAGTGCTCACCTACTTCCCTGCTGTTCCAGAGGCAGAGAAAGAAAAGGAACTTAGAAACCACCTTGCAAACTCAGGAGAAACCAAAGCATCTTGAAGTCCACACAGACATCCATACTTGATTGCCTTTAATATGAAGAACATGGTATGCAACAGGAATTGATAGGTGTATATTCCCATTGTGAAGCAAGCCAGCTTTCAAATATTACTTTGATTGCTTATGAAAAGATACCACTCTTCTGGTATGTGACTAATAACAATTTCTTCATAAAGGTAAATCACATCAAAACAATAATACAGGGATTCTTCAACACTGTAAAAGCCTATATAAGTGGAATATCTTTTTCTGTATGTGGCTACCTTGCAGGCTGGTTAGATCCAAGTCTCTCAGTTTGTCAACCAATCTTGGTGATTACAGAAATATGGCATTTTATTCTAATTATTCTGTTCACCAGATTCATCATCTAATTCTTCTCTAAAAGGTGTATCAACAATTGGAAGGTCTTCACTGTGTGGCAACAGAGCATGGTATATTCGGATACACCACAGCTCTTTGATTCAGAAACTGTTTAAACTTTAATATACCCACCATGCAAAAGAACAGTCATCATCATGATGGTTTTTGGGGTCTCTCCATATTCAAGATATAACAAAAGGCATACATTTACAACTACCACAGCAGAAATGAGGTGACCATAGCTTGTCTTAATCACACCACAGGCATTCCAAACTAGGCTTCATAAGCAATGCAAAATTTGGTGCCACCAATGATGTTATGCTTCACCTACTTTGGACCTATATAACATACACAAATATCACAAAAACATAAAACCTTCAACAGTGACCCACTGGATTCGGCACAAAAAATACATATAATAAACAGATAAAAAGATAAACATTTTTCTGTTACACAGTAGCCAGTTTGAAAGTTTGGTTAAGTTCAAAACAGAATTGGATGCTCACTTTTTTGGTGATGGGGATAATGAGTGATCATTTTAGACATTATACTTGAATACCTAAATCAATAACATTACTAAATATCAGGAACAGGATGGGATATAACAATGAACCATGTGAAGCTCTGTTCATGATAATAGTCCATGAAGAGAAGTGGCCATTTATGACCACTCTGTTTTCTATTACTTAATCATCACTCCTTTATCGACTGTACTCATAGCATAGCACTGCTAATGCTACATTGTTTCATTTTATGCATAAGTCGCTCACACAGAAATTCATCAAAAGCTTTGCTAAAATGTAAGTAAATTATGTGAAAATTATTCTTTGCATTCAGTTCCTTTGTGACAACCCCACAGTAAGTAATCAAACTGATCAGTTGTCATCTCTTCTTAATAGATCTATGCTGTGACTGCCTCATAGCTTAATCCTATCCAGATGATCTTCTATTATCTTTATAATAATGGACTCCTTAATTTTCCATAACACAGAAGTCAAACTTATGGGGGCTATAATTATACCACTCTAAGTGAGCTACAAGCAAGTGATTATAAATTCACATAAAACAGTTGAGTTTTTAGTTCAATTTACTCTTCTAGAGTTGTGACAGGCTAGTCTCATTACCTGAATTTATTTTCCTTGTATGTGCAGAACAACTTTATCAAAGAGTTGCTGCATGCCACACCATATTCCAATAATCAAATGCTGGCTAATTAATGAAAGAAAAAAACCAGATAAAAGGACTTTTGTCTCTTTCTTGGGCTCAATAAAAAGGAATGGAACAGTTCCACTATTACATATGAATTTATATCTTTCACTTACCTGTAACTCACCATATTTTATATTTGATAATAAATGATTCTCTTTATAGTTCACTGTCATATTGAGCTATTGATATAATGTAAGCATGAGACTTTTACTCTATACCAGTGCTGTCCAACCCGGTGCTCTCGGTAAGTTCAGATGGCACCTGCAAACTGGCAACCACCTTTTCCGAGAATGTTTTTGGAGGAAATTCTAGGATGTAAGCTGCAGAAATTAACTGTCCTGAAATAAAAATTAAATATTTTAGGCATTTAAATTTTCCCTCTTCCCCTTGCTCATACAGGAAAACCATGTTAATACATACTTCAAGGGACCTAAGTCTCACTTTTGTAATAACAAGGTTCATGAAATTAACATGTCAAATCATCTTTCTAATTTAGTTTTGCAATTTACCCTACTTGAACTTGAATTTGCCATTTTAGATATGTTTTCAGCTGCAGTCACAATTAACAAGGACTACAACAAAAATTGTAAAAATAATAATTAATTAAAAAGAAGGTTTCAAGAAGGATTCATAAGAAATGTACGATTTAACAAAGGAGTAAACAAGCAAAAGGGTACTCTTATAATTTTGAATTATAAACAATAAAGATTAGTTTAAAAAATGGATGAAAAAAATCATACCAATTTAGTGGGTTAATACACTGATTAACTTATTTATATGCTTCAACATTAAATAAATTTAACTTAACACTATTTTAAAAAATAATCTGACTTCTTCTGGACATTTTTTGTAATGGTTCTTAACATTAGCACCTCGCTACTAACATTGCTGCAAGGTAGTACATTTTCAATTCATTTTAAGCATTAGATTCAATAGGTAATGTGTGCACAGGTTCTTCATTGTCATTTTGTATAATCTTTTCCTTTTTATAAGTTTCACTACATATTAAGTGTTCAGTAGATCTTCTGATGACATAGCTATGGTGACAAGAGTCATCCAAGTGAACACAGTCTTCAAATTCTTCCTCAAGGTCCATGTGTCCCCTCGGTTCCTCCCATTCATACACTTTATAATCATTTCAAATCAGTTTACCGTGACATTAGGAGAAATGTCATCCCAAGTAATCACAATGTTTCAAATGGTACCTAACACATTACATTTTTGGTGCAATGCTGTTTTACCTTCAAAGTGGTGGATCAATAATCCATGAGACAGTAGGCATGAGATCTGTAGGCTTTCTTCAAGTTATGAATGACACCCTGGTCTAATGGTTTCATGAAACATCTGGTGTTTGGAGGCAGAAAGAGGAATCTAATAATTGAAAACTTCAGCACTACAACAGATTGCATAGCATATCGATCCAGGATCATCAGAATTTTATTTTCTGCATGAACATTCTTCCAATTTTAGAATCCATAATTGAAAAATTGGCAGTAAACCAAGCTGTTATAATTTTAATTTTACTAGAGGAGTAACCACCCTTCATAAAGGAGAGTGGTTACTCCTTTATCTATCTTGGCTGAGAAGACATGCCAATAACAAGGAAACAAAACTTTTTACTGCCATCTGCATTGGTACAAAACAGTACTCACCCTCTGTTTGCTCAGTTTAACCCTATACAAGTTTCACCATGAACAGCAAGTGTTTTTTTGGGAAGTAAAGTCTAAAACACTCTTGTATCATCCATGTTGAAAAAGTCTTGTGTCATATTTGCGAAGAACTGGTTACATAGCCTCTAAACAATCTAGGGTTTCTCCTTTTCGAATCCTCCAGATCACCACTGATATCAAGTAAGACAAAATTGTTCTATTCTTTAAAGTGATACAGCCAACCATTGCTACATTTAAAATCACAGATACCACCCAAGGGGGAGTGCAAAAACATCAGCATTTCTTTTTGTAGCAGAGTACCCAATATTGGTAAATACAATGCTCACATTTGGTGGAACCATTCCAATAGCCTTTCTTCAAGATCTTGATCCACTGCTCCATGGTTTCTTCATTTTAGTGCCCTTCCAACTTTAGATGTCTTCTATTTTCTTTTAAAACTATTGATAACACTGGTAAAGGAATCTATAAATGATTTGCAATTTCTGTTTAGATGTACTCCATCTTATAAACTTCTTCAATGATTTTGGGTTTAGTATCCACGTGTAACTCATTTCATTTTTGCTTTGGACCATTGTTGAACAGTGGTTATTTTTACTCTTGACTAACCAAATGCTTACTTTTCTGAAAAATAAGTGGTCAAAATGTGAAAAATCTCACTTGCACAGAATAACTTGGTGTTTGAAAACATTTACAGTATTCTAGTTATTTCACCAATGCTCACAGCTGTAGCATGAATTATGCAACTTGTGTTTCAACTATCCTCGTATTTCACAGTGAAACTTATGGCTCTGATTCTCCTCTCTGCAAATGGCAAGTGACCATGATGACAGCCAGTTAGCATGGCAGGATCAGCATACTTTGTACTAACTGTATTGATATGTAGGATAACACTATCCAAGATGCAAACAGATTTTGTAATATGTATTAACTGTATTTTGCATTAAACAAATTTTTTAACAAAAGAATGCCTATCTCTTTTGAGGGGAATGAAATCTACTTTGTATAAATGAGAACTTTTTTTAAACTGATACTGTATTAACAAGGTTTTCCTGTACTATAAAAATAATGTTCTATTATGAAAATCATAAAACTAAAACTACTTAAAAATTTTGTCTACAGATTTGCTTGTGCAAATTCTAATGGATTTGTTGATTGAAGTTCATATAATGAATTTCATTTCTCCAAAGTTTAACAGACAACAAAATGAGAAGCAATTAAGAAGTACACACACACACACACACACATGCTTATTTTCAGTAAATATTTAATATGATAATTTTTTCTTTTATGGAGGCACCTTCCAACTAAAAGTAGATATGAAAGTGCTCAACCAGCCAAAATGTTGGACAGCACTGCTCTATACTACAACTTATATCATAGTTACATCTTGTTTCCATTCAATAAATACAAACTCTCCGCATCATTTTTGAACATCCTGTACTACAAACGTAACATCATCAATGATCAATAAAGAAGGAAGAAAATAATATACAAGAAATAGTATTAATTCTTACCTCACTAGTACAATCTTCAAATCTGATAGCATAGCCTACTTCTTCTCCAAGCACAACATTCATTTCATCGGATACTCGCTTTGCTACAGACATTGCTGCTACTCGACGTGGCTGAGTACATCCTATCATACCATATTTACTGTAGCCTTCCTCATGAAGATACTAAAAACAAAATTAAAATGAAGAAACATGTAAGAAGAAATAATTAAACAAAAAATCATCTAGTCTTCTATTTCTTACAATAATTTAAGCAATCTGGTTGAATACTACCACTGATTCCTGGAGAAAGTACTACTTTAAGCAACTATGCAGATGTTGTTTAATGGTACATAAGCTGCTCCAGCTATAATGTGCCTATACAGATGTATAAAAGTCACAATGAACATAACAAGGCAGACTTTCATATATTTGTTCACTAATGCTAGGCATGTGGCATAAATATAATGTATGAATTTAAGGAATTTAAGGTATTGGTTAAGTCAAAAAATTTAAACATAATAAGAATATCAAAACACATGAGTCTGATATACTGGTTGAAGAATTTGAATATGGCAAATACAATGTGAACAGAAAGGACAGACATGACGAAGGTCGTTGTTGTTGTTATTTGGTTTTTAGGAGCATTAGCAACTAAGGCCATATTGCTCCAGGGATATGCGGTGGTCATTCCCTGACCTTTCCACATCCTCCGTATTTGGTGGTCACGGGCTTGAACCCCGGTCTAACCACATGACAGAAGGAGAGAGGGGTTATGCTTTTAACTGCCAAGCATAGAGATTCAAGAGAAGCATATCCAGTAGGCAACTATTTCATCAGATGACTGTGATGAAAATAACAGACATTGTTACAACAAATCATATTTGAATTTCCTAGGGATTGACTGGAACTTGTCAGTTAGTTACTCACCTAGTGGTTAGGTGAGTAACTAACTAGCTCCATTTGAGGATTTGCTGGATGCCCACTTCTACATAAGCATGCAAGAGATGCAATAAGGGAAAGAAATATTCCTGGTTATCAGTAAGGATTTGTTAGATATTAAAAATCTTCAAATAAAGTAACCACTGGCAAGCAGTGATCCTAGTGTATAAATGTGGAAACAATTTAAAGAAACAAGTACTATCAATGGAAAGGGAAGGTTCCCCTTTTACTGGTTGGCCCCATTTTTTAGTGGAATCAAACAGTAATTTTAACAAATATAAATACTAAATTAGAAATGTTCAAGGAAGTTATTCTGAAAACCACTAAGAATTTTATATCAACAAAAGATTTTTTTTTATGTAAACCCCAAACACGAGAGGTATTAGAACCTATCGTGCTTAGTACCGTGGTTGGGTTGGAGGTTGAGAAGACGAAAGAAGATATTTGTTGACATTGGACTTGAACTTCTGTAGACTGTAATTTTCAGAAAATATGTATGAAGGAAGATTGTTCCAGAAAACGGCAGTTGAATGAATAAACGAGGAGGATGAAAAGTTGGTTCTGTGAGCTTGAAGTTGGACAGTAAATGGATGTTGGCTGGTGGCGGCACGTGTTTGGACTGTTTGAAAGAGAGAGCGGGAATTATAGAAGCCAATTCAGAAGAACAGTGCCCATGGAAGTACCTGCAGAAGAGGCATGCAGCAGAAACAGTACATCTATGAGACAGTGAATGGAGAGACTCTGTTAGAGATGAATCATTAACCTAACTGCCCTCTTCTGAACGGAATCAAGAAGCCTGAGAGAGGTTTTGGGGACACCACCCCCGATGTGGGAACAATATTCCATGGCAAGGCGGATTTGCGATTTATACAGAGTGAGCAGCTGTTTGGAAGAAAAGTAACGCCGAGAGCGAAAGAGAAAACCAAGTTTTTTAGATGCAGAGGAAGCAATATTTGTAATGTGCTTGTGCCATGAGAGATTAGAAGTCAGGGTAATCCCCAAAAGAGATATATCATTTTGCCTAGAAATCGGAGTGTCACTAAAGATAAACATAGGGGCAGAAGAATCCTTTTTGCAAGATATAAGACAAGACTGAGTTTTAGAAGGGTTGAAATCAATTAAGTTGTCTTTGCCCCACTGGAGAATTACCTGAAGATCGGCATTTAAGGAATTGGTAGCAGATTTTCGAGAAGTTGAAGCTGATTGAGCAGGGCAAGGTTTATCAAAATGGAAAGTAGAATGCAATGTGCTATCATTGGCAAAACTATGGATAGGATTTCCAGTCAATGGAAGAAGGTCATTAATATACAAGAGGAAAAGAGTGGGGAAAAGAACTGAACCCTGGAGGACACCGGCATTAGTGGAGAAGTTAGAAGAGAGAGAGCCATCTACCATCACCCTCAGTGATTTTTTTTTTTTTTTAGGAGCATTAGCAACTAAGGTCATATTGCTCCGGGATATGCGGTGGTCATTCCCTGACCTTTCCGCATCCTCCATATTTGGTGGTGACGGGCTCGAACCCTGGTTTAATCAAGAAGTGTGTGCTATGCACTGCTGCTCCGTCCCACCTGGCTACGGAGGCGCCTCACCCTCAGTGAGCGATCAGAGAGAAAACTGGATAACCAATTACAAAAAACAGTTGGCAAACCATAAGATGAAAGCTTGTTTAGAAGACCTTTATGCCAAACACGATCGAAAGCCTTTGAGATGTCAAGAGCAACTACTTGTGTTTCACCGAACCTTTCCATTGAATTAGTCCATAAATAGGTAACATAAGCCAGAATATCACCAGTGGATCAACACTGACGGAATTCACACTGGCGATCGTTGATCAGACGGAAGGTTTCTAGGTAGTTTAAGAGTTGGCGGTTCATTGATTTCTCCATTACTTTAGAAAGAGTAGAAGTAATTGCAATGGGACGATAATTGGATGGGAAGGATTTGTCACCCTTTTTAGGAACTGGCTGGATATGCGCAAATTTCCAAGCAGAAGGAAAAACACCTTTGGAATACGAAAGTGAAAAAAGCCAGCAAAGAATAGGAGTAAGTTCAGGAGCACAGATTTTGAGAACAAGTGGAGAAATACCATCGGGACCTGGAGCTTTATTAACATCAAGATTCATCAAAATCCTTCTGACATCCTTTTGGCAGAAGACCACAGGAGGCATTGAATGGAGCGTGTTGGGAATGGTGGGTGGTGTTTTACCAAGATCATTAATACATGAGTTAGAAGTAAAATGGTATGCTAGCAAGTCAGCTTTATCCTTGGCTGAAGTGACAACAGAACCATCTGGTTTGGATAGAGGTGGGAGCAGAGATGGGCAAAAGTTGCGGCCAATAGCTTTGGCAAGAGACCAGAATTCTCAGCTATCATTAAGGCATGAAGCAGTTTTCTACTCTTAACCTGTTCAAACTCTAATTTGGACTGATTAGTAACTGCTTTACAATTGTTGCGAGCTTTGGTGTAGGCAGAAAATGAAACTGAAGAATTAGAAACAAGCCAATTACGATATGCAACATTCTTCTCTTGAACAGCCTTAGCACATTTATCAGAAAACCAAGGTTTAGATAAAGGACGAAATATTAAAGTGGAGTGTGGGATAAAGGATTCTATTCCTGCAAGAATAATTTCACTGACACGATCTAAGCAAACGTTGACATCAGAAGTTTTGAAACAGTAATCTGACCAAGGAAAAAAAGAAAAGAACTCTCTTAGGTCATCCCATTTTGCATTCTTGTAATGACAAACAATGAGGTTGGGAATAGCCATGAGATAAAGGCTCCATTGGAGAAGAGACAATCACCAAGTTGTGATCTGAAGTGCCTAAAGGACCTCTCATTTCGATCATGTACTTAGAAGAGTTGTTTGTGAAAAAAAGATCAAGCGTGTCGGATGTATGATTAGGATTGTCCGGTATTCTTGTAGGTAAATGAACAATCTGTGCAAGGTCATTAGTAATTGCAAAAGCCTCAGCATCTCGACCAGCTGGGTCAGTGTGACTAGAAAACGGAAGCCAGCTGGAGTTGTGAACATTAAAATCACCAAGGAAAATTACCTCACTGTTAGGAAAGTTGGACTGGAGAAAGTTAAGTTGCAAAGAGAGGAAGTCAAAGAGCTCCAAGTGATTAGTGGAGTTGGGAGAACGGTAGAGACAACAGATGAATTTGCACAATGAGGTAGAGAGATTTTAAGCCAGAGAAGATCAAAGAGAGAAGATTCCAAATTGCCAAGTCTCTGACAGGGAATATCAGAACGGGCATATGCACAAGTACCACCTTTGAGGCGAAAGGAATCATACAACGAATGATTTGGGCATCTGAGATGAGCAGTAGTTGAATCGACCAATAACTGAGATTCTGTCAGAAAAAGTACATGGGGTTTGGCAGACTGCAAGTGGAAATGGACATCGTTGAGATTAGAACTGAGACCATGTATATTTGTGAAATTAATTATGAAGGGCTTGGGAGGTTTAGATCTTTTTTGCAGATAAACTTGCTCTAATTAGTTGGACAATTCATGGTGTATTCAATAGTAAGAAAAAGTGGGTGGGAGATGCTGTATGAAGTAATGAAATTTTTTGATATGGCGTACACGTGGTAAGAATATACCCAGATCCTTGGCATAACGTGGCCTCGACAATGCTCCCCGCATACACACTACTTGAACTCCCCACAGTCATTATCTGGCAGAGTAGAGGTAGCAAGATTATACACTAGCTGATCTGGAAGCCTCCTAGAGAGTTACCAATAGGTTCGGTCCGGTGTACTAACTAGCGATCGGCCTGCAAAAACCGTTTTAGAGCTGTACCCTCGAAATGTAAGGAATATTGGACCTCGTCATGATGTTCATCATAAACTCAAAAGTCATCAATCATACTGCATGATGGAAGAGATAGGGAAGGGTTGACCGGAACTTAGCTCTAGAGACTAAACATGGGTTCCACCACTTCAAGCCTCCAATAAACAAAGTGGTGGTGTTGCACCGGTTGATGAGAGTCATCTACCACCTAGTACTGCCTAGTAACATAGAGGGGTGGCATTCTTCCATGTAGTGTGGGTGCCACACCTCGATCCCTGCTTACTTTGGTTCACACCTGGGTGGTCACCCACCATGTACTTGTGCATGGAGGTTATACCCAGGATTACTAACAGTCCCACCATCGTGAAGGTGCAAGCAGAGGATTTGGCTGTCATAGACCCTAGGGACTTCGCCGAAATTGGGTCCACTTGACTTGAGTGTCACCCGAATATCAGTTCCATCAGCATTTTAGACTCCCAGGTAGCAAGTACAGCTTGTCTGGAATATCTGAGAGAATGTCTGTGACAACCTCAAGGATATTGTTCAAGGTGCACACTAAAATGGGGTCAGTCAAAAGAACTAATGGCCTTTGTGGCAGGGAAGAAAGGTGCATGGAATGATTAGAAATTATCAAGAGACCTTAAATTCCATAATAAATATAAATTAGTCTGTAATAAAGTTACTTAGAGGATTATGCATTCTAAGGAAGACTGAAACTTCTTTAGCTAACATTGCAATGAAAAGAATTAGGGAATTCTTCTGCAATAAAAAGAAAGGAATCAATTATACTGGTCTGCTTGATATCTGTGGTAACAATAACAATGATCCTGAACTGGCTGCCAATAAGCTGAACATATATTTTACATCTACATTTATTTGTGAGGAAGATTTTAAACTGTAATTTAAATTATGATGATTTAAATCAATCTTCTATAATAAATCAATAAGAAAATAATTAAAGAACACCTACCCTTACCATGGGAAGAACCCCTCAGAAATCCACATGGTTGGTGCAATGCTGCTGCCTGTGTTCTAAAGTTTATGGAAGCATGTCCTGCAGATAAATGCAGATTCTCAAATATAAAAATAATAAACTGAAAGAAAGGAAGTTGAAAGATTAAGAGACCAAAGGCATGATTTCTTCAGGAGAATATGCAAACCTGTAGATATCCAAAAGACTGAATTTCCATGGGGACTTTTAAAAAACAACCAAGTGTTGATTGGTACTCCTATATGACCTGTGACATAGCAAACCACAGAATACATGTACTTCACAGAGCAGAAAAAGAAAATAGAAACTTAAATAGGGCAAGCCCTCTTCAGGCTAATATAAGAAAACCACACACACAAAATGTAAAATTTTAGATGTCAACCAAAAGAAAATTGACTAAGCCTTGGAAATTTTCTCAAATTATATGCAAATATACAAAATAAAATTACATAATCAAACTGCTAAAGAGGAATAATTAAATAAATAAAACAAAATAATATCATAATGTAATATTATCAAATAAATGGCAGCATTTACTCAAAAGAAACTAATATTTATATTTTTTATGTTTGGTTTTCTTAGGTTAGACTTCAGAGAGCTTGCTGTATTTAAGTATGTGTTTCCTTAATTTGCTCCATTAAGTTTGTAAATTCTTTGGTTTCCTCTATTACAGGCCATATAGGGGCACCAGCAAATGCTTGGCTGCTTTTGAGCAGTTCATTAACTATGGAAATAAGACTTTTGGGTGTCTTCAGAGGGGATTTCTTCAGAGGAGCACCCACATTGGTAGCCGTGGGTGCTCCTCTGAAGAAATCATGCCTGTGGTCCATTAACCTTTCAAACTTCCTTCCTTTCAGTTTACTACTTTCTTATTTGAGGGTACACATTTGTCTGAAGAATGTGTTTCCTCAGTCTTTGTAACATAAATGGCAACACTGCACCAACCTTGTGGATTTCTGAAACTTCTTTCCATGATAAAGTCTATGGAAGCTTTCTTTAATTATTTCCTTATTAATTTATTAATTAATTGTATCTTTTATTTCTGTTATGATAGCAGCAGCAGTTACCTGCAAAATATGTGCTGTAGTTTCAGCGATAATTTCGCATGGTAAAAAAGCGATTAATTGAATTGAATTATGGTTTTATTATTGGTTAACTGAATAATGCAATCATAGTTCTGCTGCATAAGAAAGGAGATAAATCAGAAATTGGAAATTATAGACCAATTAGCTTGTTATCCCACATCTACAAGTTGTTCACAAGGGTCATTACTAACAGATTAGAAAGAATACTTGATGAGAATCAACCGAAAGAGCAAGCTGGCTTTAGGACAGGATTCTCAACTATGGATCACCTTCATGTAATATCACAGCTAATGGAGAAAGCAAATGAATATAAAACACCATTATGCCTGGCATTTGTGGATTATGAAAAGGCATTTGACTCCATACAGCATAAGGCAATGTTTTGGGCACTGGAAAGACAAGGCATTGATACCCCATATATTATGATTTTGAAGAAAATATACGAGAGTGCTACCTCCTTTATTAGACTAGACAAAGACAGTAGGAAATTTAAAATCGAGAAAGGAGTTCGACAAGGAGACACAATATCTCCAAAGCTGTTTACTGCTGCCCTTGAGGAAGCTTTCAGAAGATTAGACTGGTCGCAGAAAGGAGTCAATGTGAACGGAGAGTACCTAAACCATTTACGATTTGCAGATGACATTGTGGTCATAAGCCATGATCCCAAAGAATTAGAGGAAAATCTTAATCAGTTATGCACAGCTAGTAAGGATTTTGGACTAAAGATGAATATGGCTAAAACAAAAGTAATGATGAACAAGTATGCCACAGAAAGGGAAATAATGATTGAAGGAGCAGTAATTGAAAAGGTGGAGTCATATACTTATCTGGGACAAGTTATTAGCTGTAATAATGATAAATGGCTGGAAGTCAAGAGAAGAATAAATTTTGGGTGGATAGCATTCAGGAAATATAGTCACATACTGAAGAGCAATATCCCAGTTTGTCTGAAACGTAAAATAATGAACCAATGTATACTCCCCACCATGACTTATGGAAGTGAAACTTGGGCACTCACCAAAAGAATGGAAGAGAAGCTGAGAACTACACAGCGAAGAATGGAACAAATCATATTGGGAATCAGACTGTTAGATAAGAAGAGAAACACATGGATTAGGCAACAAACTCAAGTAAAGGACATTCTTATCAAAACTAAAGAACTAAAATGGTCTTGGGCAGGACACATAGCTCGAAGACATGATGACAGATGGACTAAGAAAATAACAGAATGGTATCCAAGAGGAGCTAGAAGAAAACCTGGAAGACAAAGGCGGAGATGGATAGATGAAATTCATGAGTTTGTGGGTAGTAAGTGGATGTCCAGTGCTCAAAACAGAAGGAAGTGGAAAGTTGCTGGAGAGGCCTTCATCCTGCAGTGGATTGAAAATGGCTGATGATGATGATATTGGTTAACACAATCATTGCCACCTATATTTGAGAGAATTGCATTCAATGTGCTGTAATTTTTGAAATATTGAGAAATAACATTCAAAAATCTTCAACATTCTTAAAATTCATAAGTAAATGTTGAAAAGTAAAAGTCTGGAATTCATAGCTAAAAGCAAACACTTACTTTTGGGCTGCACTGTAAATCAGAACAAAACTCAAAATTTTATTGAAAGTTTATTCCATCTGTGTAAAAGTAAAACCTCAACACAAGCAAAAAAACCAATAAAAATATGTACCAAACTATAACCAAAAATGAATCATTGATACTAGTAGCCCACAGTTCAATCAGCATGCAGACAGAACTCAGCCTATACTTTTACACCACTTGTATATTGACTGCTTAAGAACGATCACTTACATGCACTACAGCACAGAACTCAGGCTACCTTTTGATGCTTAATCAGATGCAGTGAACATGTTAATAACAGCATGTGGATCACCTTATTCTTTTTTTTAACTTGAAGTTTTTAAAGCTGAAAGGGACCAGTGACCTATCTAATACTAATTAACTGAAAAATTACTAATGGCAAAATGTACTGTAAGGCACCAGGAGCTGATGGAATCTATCCAATTATACTGAAGCAGCAAAAGAAGTAAGCAACCTAGCTATTATAATAAGAGCATCTTAGATTCAGGCACAGTCCCTGTAGACTGGAGGCATAGAAATCTCTTTCTCCTATTTATACAGGTTACTCAAAATGTGAAATGAACAACTACAGCCTTATCAGTTTGACCTCTGTGCCAGAGAAGATTACACAGTTCTTAGTTAAAGATGTAATACCTTTAAAAATTAAAAATCTCAAATGGGATTCAAACACTGCCCACTCCAAACAAGTGACATAACCACTATGCTGTCATGAAGAATGATTGCTTTTGGTAAATGAACATATTTCGTTCAGAGGGTTAGTGCACATTTTCATAGTGTGTGTGTGTGTGTGTGTGTGTGTGTGTGTGTGTGTGTGTGTGTGTGTGTGTGTGTGTGTGTGTGTGTGTTTGTGTGTGTGTGTGATCTGAAGCACAATTTCAGTAATACCATTTAAAATAAGTGACAACTGTTGCCACTGTGTTTATTGATACTGTATATGACAATTAAGTTTGTCAATGGAAAAACTAGTGGAGACACACTGTGAGCTGCTCTTTTTTTGTAAACATTGACGAAAATAAACAGATGTGTGTAATCAATAACTTTTACTGACTTATGGGTTAGTGCAATCACATAATTTTTATACATAGCAAACTACCCAAAGTAGGTAAATGGCATCATTTTAATTATATCTCATATTGTGAAGACCTTCACAACGAGATGTCATGATATTGCACTACCTCGAATAAGTAACACTTCACCAATGGAGAAGACTATTGTTACTTATTCTCAGCGGATACCACCACTTACACATCACTGTTTCAAAGCTTTTTGGCCTCTCTTTGGTGGGTGGACAGGTATTCTGGTGTTGCAATTGTTACAACTCAGTTAAGAAGTATAACTCCACAATACGAGATATAATTAAAATGATCCCATTTACCTACTTTGGATAGTTTGCTATGTATAAAAATTATGTGATTGCACTAACCCGTATGTCAGTAAACTCCCAAGCAGCCTTTGCCCTAGAATGCTTTTTTCTAAAATGCTTTTTAGAAAAAAATTTAGTGATTTTTGCCTGGTTTGTTTATTTCTCATGAGATTCAATAAAATTTATTTAGTTTTATGCTTTTACTAACAATAATATTTCTAAAAAATATATATACTGTATTTCTTCGTATTGCATCTTTATTCTAAGATGCACTTTTTTCTCTCTATAAACATCTCTAAAAATGGAGTGAGTCTTACAATCGTAGTTTTTTTCCGAATTTTCCCGCGCTTTGCACGGCACCACACGTTTTGTTTTTAAGTGGAAACCCCGTCTCCAAGTTTGACAGTTATTGCATTCTCCAATTCCAATGGAGAATAAAGTGGTGCAGGTAATTTCACGTGCTTTTGAAATGTGAAGCCACTGTTATTTCATTATAGTGGAGCTCACTCAGCGAAAACTAGGAAGTTTTGTTTGTATCTTTGAAAGTACGTAAGTGGAGTTACCGTATTTCGTTAATTTTTATCCCTTATTGCACATTAAAATGTCAAAAAGATTGCACTACGAAGCCGCATTGAAATGAAAAGTTATTGTGTATTGTGTATGAACATGGAAATAGAGCTGCAGGTCGACATTTTGACATTAGTGAAGTAAATGTTCGTTGCTGGAGAAATCATCGCAATTCCATATTTTCGTGCAAAGCAACAGTCCTGTTAAGCACCAAGTGCTTTACAGGACTGTAAAAAAACCTTTCTTTGGTTCTGTAAAGCACCAAGTGCTTTACAGAACCAAAGAAAGGTTTTTTTTTTTTAGGAGCATTAGCAACTAAGGCCATATTGCTCCGTGGATATGCGGTGGTCATTCCCTGACCTTTCCGCATCCTCCATATTTGGTTGTCACAGGCTCGAACCCTGGTCTAATCTAGAAGCATGTGCTACACACTGCTGCTCCTGCCCACGGAGGCGCCACCTAAGAAAGGAAGATTTCCACAATTCGATGAAGCTGTGATACATTTTGTAATGGAGACACGTACAAAAGGGTTACCCATCACTCGACAATCCATGCAATTGAAAGCCAGAGAAATTGCCAAGTCCCTCGGAATAGAGAAAATAATTTTTTCTCTATTCGCGGCTGGTGCGACAGATTCATGCGTCGGAGTGGATTATCGTTAAGGCGCCGAACATCTATCTGTCAAAAAATTCCTGCAGACTTTCAACAGAAGCTAATTAACTTTCAGCAACAGGTGATGAAATTAAGGGAAAAAAAAAGAAACTATGAGTTTAGTCAAACTGGAAATGCTGATGAAACCCCAGTCTTCTTTGATATGCCTCGAAATTACACCTTCAATGCTAAAGGTGCTAAAGAAATCAAGATTATAAGCATGGGCTACGAAAAGCAGCGTATCACCGCTAATGGTCGAAAGTTGCCACCATATTTAATTTTAAATCGAAAAACCATACCATAATATGAAAATTTCCCCAAAGATGTTATTGTGCGTGCACAAAAAATGGATGGATGTCGGCAGAGCTTATGGAAGACTGGCTAAATGTTGTGTGGAATAGACATCTTGGAAGTCTTCAAACGTGGTGACTTGGTTGTGATTATTGGTGGCATGACTAGCCAACTGCAGCCACTTGACGTTTCAGTCAACAAACCATTTAAAGATTACTTGAGAAAGGAATATGAATTCTGGCTGTTGACCGACAACCTTCTGCTGACACCTTCCGGAAAAATTAAGAAAGCGCTGGAATCAAAATTGGCAGAATGGATATCAACAGCTTGGAAGCTGATTCCAGAAAAAAAGCACTCATTTAAAAAATGTTGCATCACCAACGATCTCGATGGCTCAGAAGATGATATATTATGGGATAATGAAGATAACGATGGCTCAAAGAATCTGACTCTGAATGTGAAGTATACTCTGATATTGATTCAGATGCAGATATTGACGGCTCAGAAGATTCAGAAGGAAGTGATGAATAACATACCTACTGATAAATACCGGTATTATTAGTAAATTGAATTCAATTATAATAAAAATATTTGTTAGATTTATTTTAGTGTTTTATTTTATTTATTTATTTTTCTTAGAATCAAAGCTTTTTTTCTGAAATTAAGGTGCGTCTTACAATCGATGGTGTCTTAGAATCGAAGAAATATGGTAATTAATAAGCACAAAACATGAAGATGAGCAGATAAGCATGAAGTAACTACATGCATGGAAGCTAAATATACAAACTGATTTGCTGGTACAACAGCAACATAGGCCTGACATAGCCAAGTGGTCAGGAGCAAGAGTGCATAGCATGCATTCCTTGAGTGGACCGGGGTTCAAGCCATTGGCTACTTAATATGATAAATATTGTATTGACGATTTACTGTAAACTCTACTGACTTGGTTGTCGTGCCGGAGTATAAACAGAAAATTTATTTATTTATTTATACAATTTAAAACAAAATAGTGAGCACAATCATCTTACGATTCATTTTTTAAACAATAAAGATGACATTATTTTAAATATTATAACAGCATTGAAGTTGATTGGTTGTTTTGGGTTTTAGTGGCACATCAGCAGCTAAGGCTATAATGCACCAAAATCAACAACACTTAAGTACTTACCTGTGTGAGCTGCGTAGTTTTTCCTGAACCAGTTTCACCAACTATAATTACTACACTGTTATCATGAATTACATTTAATAACTCTTCTCGAACAGCAAACACGGGCAGAAACTGACGCTGCTGTGTTATCGTTTTCTTAATGGAAAAGTCACTGCTTGCTTCTCCTGCATTCTTCATATGGTCCTTAAATTTATGATCATCTTTATAATTCGTATTATCATCATCATCGTCATCTTTTGATGCTTCCTTGCTTTCCTAGATAATTAAAATAAATAAATCTAGTAACTGCATGCAGTATATACAATTTGGATATTTGCATTCAACCAGTTATTCCATATTGAGTGTATTACATTTAATATATAAATAAAGTCCTTATTTTATTTCTGTTATTATTAACAATTTGATAAAATATGTAATTAGTAGTAAATGCAAAAGAAATTTTAAAATTAGCCCAAATCACTGACCAAATACCATAAATGACAAGTAATCACTTTATTTCCCTGTGTTTTTATTATCCATTACTCCAAATTGATCTCTAAACTGTAAAAGGATTTTTGCTTCTCTATTTGTTATTTGGTGACTAACATATCCTAGAATCACATATAAATTTGGTGTGGATCAGGTTGTCAAAATAAGAGTCTAAATGGGTCTTCAGGTTTGCAATTTACAATAATGGTCTTAAGTTGACTATAAATACAAAATTTATATATGGGTATTCATATAATGAGTGGTGGTTGCCATCTTGTTTCAAGATGGTAGATTAAAATAAAAATATCTGTATCAGAATGCTTTAGACTAGTGTTTCCTAGTTTCCTAGCTTTTTTTCAGATACAGGCCACTTTTATATATGAGGTAGGGGCAACAGACCACAAAAAATATTAAACTAGGTGTGCAAATATATGAATAGTTTTTTTTTTTTTTTTTTAAATACAATTTCTACTCATACTTATAGTATGTATGTTAGGTTGTTATAGGAATACCTGTATTAACATTTGGTCCTCAGCAGAACTTAACGAATACAATAATAATAAAAAATATGATCAAAAGTATTTGGATACTCCTTCACAAATAATGTGGAGCATGTTAGAAGTCCCCCATGCACACATATTAGCTCAGACACCAATATAAATCTCATGAGTTTGCCTATGCAGCAGCAGCATTTTATAAACCAGTATGTGTTACAAATTAGAACTTGCACACCATCTGCTTCCTTTATGTCTATGAGGTAGTCAAATAAATCGGTCTACTGCTGAGTGCCAGGCACTCAGGATGAAGGGTCCATAGTCACGAACGGTTGTTAGTGTAGTATCTCAAATAGAGAGCTTTATGACAACTAAAAATAGCAGATGGTGTGCAAATTAGAACTTGCACACCATCTGCTTCCTTTATGTCTATGAGGTAGTCAAATAAATTGGTCTACTACTGAGTGCCAGGCACTCAGGATGAAGGGTCCATAGTCATGAACGGTCGTTAGTGTAGTATCTCAAATAGAGAGCTTTATGACAACTAAAAATAGTTTCTAGTACCCCAGTTTGGCCAAAAACTGAGGAACTAACAAAAATGTTGTCTATTTGAGTCTTTCTAGTTATTGTTGTGAATGATAGGGATGGGAGAAGCGACTTTGACTTCTTCCTGGAGAAACGATTAAAGTCTTGGGGGAGAAGCGACTAGCAGGTGAGGTCCGTGCAAGACTCTGCACAGGCGTCCACCATGGCCACCTCAACACTGGCTCTCTGAGTAGCTCCTTGCCGGGACAACTCCAACTTTGAAAATTGTTAAAAAATACTTCTCATCACAAAATTTATAAATGACCTTTATAGAATTATTAACTATTTAGCAACGTTTTTGTCACCAGAAGGAGAGTTACTTAGTACAAAGAAGTGTGCTATCGAAGTGCAATTTAATTTTAACACAAAAAGTAAATGATAGATTTCAATCGGTTTTATAGATTTTATTTTCCCTTAATATTCCCTTAATTCCCAATCGATAGATTTTATTTTCCCTTAATAAGCATCGAATAATGCATAGCTAATGTGATTATCTCTATTAGTGACGGAAATAGAGGAGGGACACAAAAATTACATTTTCCTGTCTGGCGCCGCCATTTTTTATTTTAAAAATATTTTAAAATTATATTTTAAACCTACTCGTTGAGCTCTTTCCAACGGTGTATGATAAGCTATAGGTTGTCGACAACATTTTTATCCCCCCACATTTTACCTCCCATTTCTCAGACAAATTTTTGTCAACAACAATCACATGATGTAAAAACCCAAGAAAATTTCAAGTCATTAGGTTAAGAGGTTCCAGAGATACAATGCTGTGACAGACGGATGGATAGACAGACAACCGAGTACCATTATAAGGGTCCTTCATTATACTATGGATCCTAAAATGAATCTGAATGCAAAAAACAATTTTGACACACATATCCAAAATATCAAAATCATTTGTAGTTTTTTTTTAAATATCCAAAATATCAAAATCACATTTAGTTTTTCATCTCTGAACAACATCTGTCACAGACATATTATTCAAAGGTAGAAAACTCCAAAAAAAGTGATATTTTGATGAAAACGTGTGGATGAACCATATAGAAGGCAGTTCATACCTCATGAATGTCATTTGTAGAAAATATTACAGAGTATACTCGTAAAGGAGCTTAATAACTTGAAGTTCCCACCAATGATTTACAAATCTGAAACTTTTTAAAGATATGCTTAAAATTCAGTTTGTTCACAGAAACAAAATCAATCCAGAAATTGTCTTTTAAAAAGAAAAGAGACAAACATTATAACCATGTTCCTCACCCTCCCCTTAATTTCAAGTAAATTTAATGATATGTTATCATTACATATATTAAATTTTTATCCTGACTGGAGTGGTGGGGAGATTTGGTGCAGCCATCCATTCAACACTTATCATTTATCACAATCACTGCCACTTGCTGATTAGCATTTATAAAATCATGGTGATAGAGGATATCTTAGAAATGAATTGAACTGAGTTGCTTATTGAAGTAACTGAAGCAACTGTTTGCAGGGAAACAAGCTATCACAAAAATACCCATAGATTGGTGATGATGAACATTATGGAGAGAAACTGTACAGGAGGCAATATAAGAAATTAAGGTATACTGGATTACTAAAGGAAGCTATATAAACATCAATTAATAAGTAATACATTTTCCAACTAGAAGCAACAGAAATTATTAGACTTACCTTGTCATCTTCCTTTTTGATACCCATTAAGTCACCAAGCTTTGTTCCTGCCAATTCCCACTCCTTTTTTTGGGCTTTTCGGCGTTCTTTCTGTTCTCGATAGTATTTTACAACTGCACTTCCTTTACGAGCAATAATAGCCATATCAGAACTTGGATCCTACAATATACATAAAATAATTGATAAGTAATTTCACTTCACATGAAGTTCTTAATTAATTATGACAATTATGTGAAAAAAAAAAAAATACCAAAACAATTTCCGAATTAAATAAAATAACTCAGTTATTTTTATTATAAAATGGAATTAAATTAAATGTTCTTCTTCATCCAGTCACATAGCTCCCCGCCGAGGAGCTGTTGTGACCACCAACAAATTCCTCCAACTGCATCAATCGTGTGCTATACGAGCAGCATCGCAAAATGTCATGCCCAGAAGTTCACTGATCCCATCCTTCCACCTAGTTCCAGGTCTTCCTCTGCACCTCTTCCCTCGGTTTTTCCTTCCATTATATTCTTCAACAGAAAGTTTTCCCTTCTTACTATGACCAAAAAACTTGAGTTTTCTTTTGTTGATGCTATGAAGAAGAATTTTAGGCCTGCCAATTTTATTCAATACCCACTCATTTGTTCTTTGATCCAAATAAGAAATAAGCAGTATTCTCCTGTAACACCACATTTCAAATGCCTCAATTTTCTTCCTGTCAACTCTTTTCAGATTCCATCCTTCACATCCATAAGTGGCAACTGGAAAAATTAACGAATCAATGATTCTCAGTTTCGTCTTTAGGGGCAGATCATGATCTCTCCATAATTTTATCAGATCAGTGACCAACATTTTAGCAATTGCCTGTCGTCTCTTTACATCGTTTGAGCAGTCACTATTTTTATTTATTCTTGACCCTAAGTAATCAAATTCATCAACTTCTTCGATATCTTGCCCATTAACCTTCACCTTACTGGAATCAAGATTATCACCAATCACCATAATTTTAGTTTTACACACATTCAGAAACAATCCTTTTTTCTTACTTGCTTCACATACTCTTCTCAGAGTTTCTTTAAGATTAGAACAGTATCATCTGCATAATGAAGATTGTTTATCTTCAGTCCTCCAATTTTGATGCCACTCTCTAAATCTTCCAAAGCTTCACAGATGATATCTTTGGCATAAAGAATAAAAAGGTGAGGTGACAAAATACAGCCCTGCCTGACACCATTACCTATTGTGAAAAAGTCCTTGTTTCCCATGTTCGTTCTCACAGTCCTTCCTTTCTTGGTATAGTAGCTTAATCAGCTGAATTATGTGGATTGGGAAACCCATAATAGTCATCATTTCCCATAATTTCTCATGTTGAACACAATCAAATGCTTTTGCATAATCTATAAAACACAAAACGACTGGAACATTGAATTCTTTGCATTTTTCTATAATCAGTCGTAGGCTTAAGATCTGATCTCTGGTTCCTCTACCCCTTCTGAAACCTGCTTGCTCTTCTGGCATTTCTTTTTCAAGTTTTCTTGAGATTCTGTTCAATATGATTTTAAGAAGAATCTTGCTAGCATGAGAAATTAGGCTAATAGTCCTGTAATTTGAGCAAATTTTCAGATCTTTTTTTGGTAAGGGAATGAAAATTGATTTCTTCCAATCTGATGGCCATCGTCCCGTTTCCCAAATTTTTACAATCATTTTATGAAAAAACTCTGTGCCCTTCCAACCTGCAGCTTTAATCGATTCTGCTGGGATTTCATCAATTCCAGGTGACTTGCCACATATTAGTTCTCTGATGGCTTTTTTGACTTCTTCCTTCAGTGGAACTGGTTCAAGATCACACCTTGAAAAGGGGGTGGCAGATCATTAGTGCCAGCAGGTGCTCGGAAGAGCTGCTCACAGTATTCTTTCCACCTTCCTTTCATTGTGTTCTCCTCTGTTAAAATTTCTCCTTTGGAGTCCTTAATTACATTAAGTTTTGGTCAGAACTTTTGTCTTAAGGACTTAATAATATTATACATTTTTTTAGTGTTGTTTCGTTTGTTGTGGTATTCGATTTCTTTACACTTTCGATTGATATAAAATTATATATGTTAAATAAATATAACATATATAATTTTATTATAAAATTCAATTAAATTAAATTAAATATAACGTATATAACTTTTTGAAGGATATCTACTTCTTTTTTTTGAGTTTCCTTCCAGATCAACCTGTTACATTTTTTTTGGTTAAGTGGTTTTTTGTGGATTCTTGATAAACATCTGTATATTCAAGGAATAAGCATCATGAGAAGCAGCAGCGAATTGAATAAGAATATCACTTTCAAGTGATGTTACATGCATTATGTTATAAAGCATCTGCAAAACCTATGCAAAATTAATAATTACAACTAACAGACCATGCATGAATTTTGCTGCAAACTACAATAGGATTATGCTTGTGAGGTACTAGTACTACCTGCAATCATGCTATGATTAAACAGCCTGAATGAAAATGCTAAAGAGAAAGAAAAAGCAATATATATATATAAAAATAGAATGAAATTAAAGCCCAAAACTCACTCTAAAAAGCACAACAGCACAGAACCTTGCATAAGGTGGTGCAATTACAGCCAGAATAAGGCAAAGGGCCTCCAAACATGTGAAAACCTAAAAGCAAATGTCAACCCTCACTTCAAAAATAAAATGAGAAAATATTAAAGATGACATAAAGAAAGATCTGAGGAAACACTAACTTCTTTGCCATGGTGGCATCAGCTACTGTAGTCATATATCAAACATGGACTGCATGCAAGAAAGCAAACCTGACATGGATGTCCTTATACAACAAAGACTGATAGATGAAAAAAAAAAAAAAAAAAAAATGCTTAAATATGGAAGACTTTTCATAAAACCTGAAACAACTCAGAGAGAAAAAACTAAATAAATAAAATAAAAAAATAAAAATTTTTGCTTGCTTTTTGTTAACTAGAACAAAAATTGATGAGCAAACTGTAAGAAAAATTTAAATTAAAACAAATGCCAAATTTTGAATAACCTGCATCTATTCCATGGAGTTGACACTGTGGAAAGAGAGGGAAAGTTAATACTTCTGTTTGCTGGTTGATGAACATGGTTGGTTCTGGGATGTAAGGCTGTGGTGGGATATGTATAGATCTAGGTCTTATATTTCTGAACAGGATGTGTATTTTCCAGTTTCTGTTTATATTGGACTCTAGATTGTATGACCCAGGCTAATGAGGTGCTAACTGCAATCAAGCACAAAAAATTAAACTACGTAATGAAAAATGAAACAAAATCACCAAAGTTTAGCAAGCAAGTTTTGCATTTTGCTTGTTTAATAAGAAAGTTTATCTGTAATTTTTCTTTCTTAGTGAATGTCTGTGCTTTTCCAACTGATTGTTGCAAGAAGGTTTCTTTGCATGGTCTAAGCAGCAGCTGCACCATATATTGCATGCTTCTGTGGGTCAGGGCTGCCTCTTGCTTTTTAATCTTTTGTAATTTTACTTTTTTTTTTTTATCATGTATTTAATTTTATTATTATTATTTTTTGTTCTTGTATGTACAGTGCAGTTAGTACCCGATTAGCATTACTTGTTGCAGTAATTCTTACATGTAATATAATAGTGTTTCATTTCTTTAAATAATTAGTTGATTAAATTATGTTTAGTTTTTATATTGAGTATTTAAAGTAATCAAAGGATGTATTTTTATTAGATATTAATCAATTTTATGTTTTAAAACTAATTTTAAACAGTTGGTTTTTTTTTTTGGTTTTTTTGTGGCACTATTATTTGGAAGAAGTCTGACACTGAAATAATGCGATTTTGCAATAAATTCTTGTATGTTTATATTTTATTCATCTTTTAATATATTTTTCTCAATAAACACAATATTTATCATAACAATAATATTTCCCTAAGAAATTATTACATTTTGCTACACACATGCACACTTCACTTTTGCTCTGGCTCTATTATTTTGATATACCATATATCCCATTCCTAAAAGTTATAATTCTTATTTCACACTACCAACTGGTGGATCAAAGTCGGTAGCTGATCAGAGTTCAATAGTGATCAACACTGCTTTGTTTTATAACTGTTTAGGCTCATCTAATATCCAATACAGAGGCACTTTAGCAGTCTGTTATTCCCTTTCATCCTATCTTTTTATACATGCTGTTCACAATCTAATCACACTTGCCAATGATCTCAAAATATGAATTATTCCATTTAGCAAATAGTGCTTCTTAAAATTAATTACCAATCTTCTATGTCAATTTATCCTATTCTCTGTTTTTCACTTAATCATGGTTTTTAATCAGTTTTTTCTATCAAGAGAATTATACATACATATCATAACACAAACAAATTATGGAATCTGTTATAGTTTCTTGATCACATCAAATTCCAGAACTTCTGTCAGTCCATTAAGCACATGCACTACTCCTCTTCTCAATGAGCAGAATGTCCAGAAAAGAAAGAAAAAAAAAGTTTTTTCTTTCATGTTCTATTCCCCCACCACAAAAGACATTCTGACAGTAATAACCCTGTATTAATTAGTAGTTATCTTTTAATGGAAATAAACTGCGAAGGAAACAACTCTTTTAAAGTCACCATTACGAATAATTTTATTTATTGTGGTATGCATATGTAGTCTCCTTATCTTTTTACAGCTGATCAATTTGACCACGACTGTACTATGAAGGTGTTAACTCATGACTTACAGTATTTAATTCATTTGTATGCAAATCTTGTATTTTGCAACAAGCACTTAGATATAGGGAAAATTTACTCTTCAAGATTAATCTGTTGTTTTATGTTAATATTTGATGGCATCATTCTCGGATATTCCTTTTTTCTTGCAATTAATGTAACAGCTATTGACACTTTTTCTCTGGCTTCATTACACCTGTAAATCCAAGATTACACTAATTTACAGAGCAATATCTTTCATATATTTTTAATCAAATTCTTGCGCTCACTAGGTAAGAATAGTTAATCATTTGACTATGATCTACACATAATAAAAAAAAAGTTTTTTATGTATTGCAAACTCTCAACCATAAAAACTTACAGAAAGCGAACTTAAAGCAATTTAAATTAAAGCAACTTAAAGCAAGCAATTTAAATTAAAGCAACTTAAAGCAAGCAATTTAAATTAAAGCAACTTAAAGCAAGCTATTTAAATTCTCCTACCTAAAATACAGTAGACTCTCGATTTTCTGGGACAGATGGTAAAAAACAAATCCCGGATAATCGATT
The DNA here is from genome assembly GCF_048544385.1 of Mastigoproctus giganteus. Classification (NCBI taxonomy): domain Eukaryota; kingdom Metazoa; phylum Arthropoda; class Arachnida; order Uropygi; family Thelyphonidae; genus Mastigoproctus; species Mastigoproctus giganteus. Next base: position 30,331,914 of record NC_143581.1, on the reverse strand, counting down.
TCCCGGTTATCCAAAAATACAGAAGTCCCCGAAATACGTAAGAGATAAGTTCCAGGACTTCTTACTTAGTCGAGTTTTACATAACTCGGGAATGACTAGTAACATATTGTTGCTATATTATTATTGACAATATCTGAATTCAGCGCGATACTTGTTAATGTTTGCCCATTTTCATACATCCTTATTATTTTAATTTTCTGATCCAAATCGATCACTTTCCTTTTCTTGATAGATTTACTAGTACCACTGTCACTTATTCTCTTAGTCAGCACCATGATAACAGTCAGAATTAAATTTTCTGAACAGAACTTCATAGGGTTAAGGCGAAAACTCACTATTATTACCCTGCATGAGTTCACATTTTATTAAAGCACATTTCTGGAGGTCAACAGAAAACAATAAAAACAAGTTGCACTTTCCGTTTTATTGGGCTTTTTTGTTAGTGCAATCTATTATAAACAGGTAGTAAACTCGATCTTATTGTGTTTGCGATGATACCGATAGCTGGAATTCTGTTGGTTTTTACGTTATTATAATTGTGTGTGTGTCCCCTTCACTGAATTCTTCAGTCATATAAAAAAAAAACCATAAATAATTGTAAGAATCTTCTCTTCTTTCCTGTTTTTTTCTTGTTACTCCGATCTCACTTGTGCAATTTGTGCATGCCATGATCGTCGTTATTGATTGCTTATTATTATTTTTTTTTTGTTGTTTTAAATTTTACAATCCTAAAAAAAAAAAAAAAAAAAATTGAGTGAAAACAAATTTACGTAAATCCGTAGTTGCGTAAGTTGGGGACTTACTGTATTGAAAAATGTTATGCAACCTAAGTAAAAAGAAGTATGGCGATAGATAAAAAAACTCCCAATGACGACTTATAACGCCGCTTCTTGTCACTTATTTACGACTTGCAAAACATCTGTTTATACCTATTCTAGTTATTACTTGAATTTTATGATTTCTGATTGATAGTGTCCCGAAGTCTTGAAGTGTCCCGGTTAATCCAATCTCAGTAAATCAAGAGTCTGCTGTATTTTAAAAAATTTTAAATATTTATCACATATTTCAAAAAAATGATAGATACTTGTGTTTGCATGTGAAATGAAAATATGATGATGTAAAAATGTTATACCGTTATAATTTAACTTACAAAATATCTAAAATATAACTTAAAAAAAAATTTAGTCACTGTTTTTAGCCTTTGCATGGTGGAATTGTTACGACTAGGTGCCTTTTCCAAGGACTACCACAATACGCTATAGGAAATATTTTAATGGCAGGAGTGCAATTTGAATATTGTCCATCTTTATTGCCAGAAGAAGTTAATACATACAGGCAGCTAAGCATGTTTTCAGAATGATGGCCTATATTATTTATACCTTGATAAAAACAATAAGCATTGGCAATAGACTGCTTAGTGGATATCCCACATAGTAAATATTTTAACTGTCTTGGAAAAAACAAAATGCACCACCAATGGTATTTAATCTTATCCCTTATAGCTAAAAATCAAGTTTTTTTTTTAATGTCTGAGGAAATCTGCATAAAGACACAGATAGACTTTCATCTAACAAAAATATAATTCCCATTATAATATATGTCTTATTAACTATAAAATATTATGAGAGAAAAAAATTCATTTTATAAGTAGAAATGAATATTTTACTTTGACTGGCACAACAGGTTCGGGTTGTTTGGTGAACACAATTCTTCCATCAAGAAAGGGAGGAACAATATTATGAACTAACAGATGAACCCGTGCTTCATTTCCTTCCTCAAAATCTTCATCCATCTCGGTTCTTTGCACAACACCACTTGTCAACATTCGATTAGTTTCCCATTTTTCATTATCCTGCAAGAATAATGAAATAAACTATATTATATATCAGCACAAAAAATAGAGTATTTAGTAATGGAAGAAAGGACACAAGGTAATTATTTTTTCAAATCCTTTAGCTTCCTTGCACTGTATATGGCTACCACTAATATTAGTATATAAATGAAACCAACAGTGTTTTCTTTCAGAAAAGATATTGTATAAATCAGCATAAATCTTATTCAGCATGTGAAAATATTTTACCAAGCAGTATGACTGATTGCTACAAATCAGAATATCTAGTTTTATCTACAGGATGATTTTAAAGTCATTACCTACTTTTCTTTTAGCCAGTGAGTTGTTTATTACTGGAGGAAGTTACCTCCATGGGTGGGTGAGGCTGGCAGTTTGAAGAAATTCAAAGGTCAGTGGGATAGGGAACTTTCTGAGGAGAGAGCCACATAAATAGTTTATTTCATTTATTATTTTTTGGCTGGTACAAGAAAAGCTTGAGCCTTCCTTGCACCATATGGCTAATGCTAAAAAAGTAATCTTAGGTAATTTTATATCATTTACTTTACACGTGTTGAAATCTTAATATGCACATTTCTCAATACACCTCTACTGAAGTATACAAGAACACCCATTCACTTCTTTGGTAATTTATTCCAATTTATTAACAGTTCTTCACTTTTTTTTTGTGTCAGATTAGGATTCCTTGCAGACAATTCTGTTTAGTCAGATTTGTCAATCCATCACTGCTAGAGAAATTAATGTTGAGCCGTTTTTGCACGGGCATAATAAAGTGCAACAATGTGCCATTCTGCAGAAAGATCATTTCTTGCATGTTTGGGCAATGCATGAATTCAGGGAAAATAAATTTTCAAGCATAGCAAGGTATCTTTCCAAAGTCATCATATCTTTTAAGATGAGAAGGCATCTTAAAAGGCATCTTTGGCAATTTGGCAATCAAATTGCCAAAATCCATAATGCTGAGAGTTATAACAGCAATACATGTAAACAACAGTCAAAACACCAAAAAGTTTGAAATTCTGACAAAAATTACCCCAAAATGGCAAAAGTGTTGAAATGTTGACACTTCAAAAATGCTGACATATTCATAATAGCAGGTAAGAATGCCAACAGGATTAAAACAGGAGCAGTCCATAACACGTACACTAACCAGTCACATTGTCATAATGTAATATACATTAAACTCAAAAAATCTGACACTCTATGATTGAGAGGTACAGGATTTTAGAGAGGTATACCTAGTGTTCAGCAGCCTCAGTGAAGCACATTTCAATGAGTAATAAGCAGTGACAAATAACTTATTTACATCTATAAATAAGTTATTTGTCACTGCTTTAATAAATAATAAATAAGTTATTTGTCACTGCTTTAATAAATAATAAGTTATTTGTCATTGGAATGACTAAAAGGTAATGCTAGTGTTACAGATGTAAATACAGCTTGTCAATCTTGTCATGTACTGTAATGTCAATTTTAAATGCATGACCAGCACAGTACCAGAGAGAATATCAATGATCATACTGCTGAGCAAAAATACTTTCACACAGGAGGATAAAAAAAAAAAAAAACCTGTTCTTCTTAACGAATAATTTTAACAAGGTATGTTCAATCTTTATCAATTTACATTACATTTTTATTTTAATAATATACCATAGGGAATTTCAATCAATTTCTTGCACAACATAACAAAGATCATTAAGTTTTTTTTTACAACTATTATACCCAGCAATGAAGCTCATCAGCTGCATGACTGGCTATAAAATGGCAAGGGAAATCTTGGTCATGAGGAATTAAATCTATTGTTTAATGTCAAAAAATGTTTATGAAAGATATTAATGAGAGATTTAATGAAGCACACCTTTTTCAAACTGTACCCACAATGGACATTTTCCATCTCTCTTCATTCTCAGCAGTTCTAAAGTGACATCAAACTGGTCACCAGATCATGCAAGTGGTGTATGACCAGCAACACAGTTGTAATTTGCAAGAGCAGTTTGTGTTACAATACAAAGCTTAAGGAATAAGCAACAACATTAAAAGAAAAAATATCTTTTTTCTGGATGGATTCTTAAAAGACAAATGTGATCACTGACACTAGTAGCAGATTTCTTTCATAATATTACAAAATTGTAAAATTTTTTCATCAAATGTTCCACATTTTCATGGCATTTTATGAAATTTTGCATATCGGAAATATTTCCAGTATACAAAATTAGTAATTTATAGATTCTCTTATTCAGAATATATAATTTTTTGAAAATATACAATAAAATAGAATAAAAAATTGTAGTAGTGTCAAAAATTTATCCATTTCACAAAAACATTTAGGTGTAAAATAAACTTATAGTATTCCCCTAATAACAACAACAAAAATATTTGGTTGGTTACACCTATAAGATTTTGTCATGAAGCTTGAATTTATCACGTTGTGAAACATGTCAAAAAATTTCCTTCAAAAATTTTTATAGATACTATAGCCTGTTTTATTATAAGCTGTTGACATTTTGAATTGTCAGCATTTTGGTCAACTGGAATTCAGAATTGTCAGTTTTTAGACAGTGGTATTTTGAACCTAACAACATTTTGTAGTGTTATTTTTTTTGAACTGTTCACATTTTTAATGTCAGCATTTTGATTCCTGATATTTTTATTATTGGTAATTTGAACTTTAAAACATAAGGGCTGAAAATTTTGTTATACATCATCCCACACTGTTACTTTTGGTTGGCTTTGGCTCTTCCCCACTTCTCCACTGGAATGGCCCCAGTAATGCATGCTGTGTCCAAACATGAAAAATATCTCCCCCTAGTAATGTGTGTTATGTCTATAGACAAAGTCTTCAACATGAAAAATGGTTTCATCTGGTAAAAAAAAAAATATGTTCTTAAGAGGTACTGCCAGCCTTCTAGTCATTCATATCAGATGTGTGCTAACTTCTTCATTCATAATCCTCTGGGTTATGATCCTGCATGCAGTGTGGTTCCCATAATTTCTGTTTTAGATCTATTTTCAAAACTTTTCTGAACAGAATCGTTAGTCAGTCCCATTCAATACACACACATTCTAATGGATTCCTTAAGACTTTGTGAAAAAAGCATCTTGTACCACCTTGATGTTTCATCTAACACAGAAGCAGGTGGTCTTCCACTGTACTTTCCATCAGCCCCAAATCCAGATGTCAACGATTTAGATGGCAGCCTTCATGGATTTAATGTTGCACTTCTTCTTCAGCTTGCCATAATCTCTGAACAGCTGTTATCAGCTACCACACTTCACATCTGGTCTTTGCTCTATCAGTAATGTGCAGTTACCCAGCCATTACTTACTTAAAACAAAACAAAATTGTACTGCAGGATATTAAATGGTATCAAATTCTGTAATAAATAAATGGGGGGGAACTTAATGTGATTTTGTGATCCTAAAACAGCATTTTAAAAATAAGTATTAACTTTTCAATCACCCTATATAAAACTGACAGTTACAGAATACTTTAATATTTGGTAACATAGTTGCACTTAAATAATTTTCCGTTTACGATGTGGTTAAATATACCCAAAAGCATGAATAAAAAATTTTAATGTACTGAGTGAAGAACATCAGTTAAGAATGGGTGTGTCTGACTATTTGATAACTAAGGTACAATATAAAATATTAAATGACTAGGAGAAAAACTGCTGTAAAACCAACTGAAATACTGAATTTAATTCCTGGCATATGTTGACTGTTTAAATCAAAACTCTTAATTCAACCAAATAATATTAATAGGATATTATTTGGTTGAATATTCTATTAATTTTGAATATTGAATATTTCTATTAATTTATATTCTATAAATTTTGTGGTTTATATGTTTCAAAAACTGCTATTGTTTAATGTAGTTTTTTTTTATTTAGGTATTATTCAAACAGGTTTTCTGTTCAGTTCATTCAACAAAATAAGTATAATAAAATTATTGTGACTTGGTGAAAGTCAAATACTAATATTTACTTAATTTACACTAAGGCTGCACTGTGATTGAAAGAAATCATTTCAGAAGATTTTATAGCTACACCCCCTTAAGCACCTCTTACAAAAAAACAGGAGTGTCAAAGAGTACTGCAAGAATGGAAACAAAACTTTAAAAACTGTGGCCCTACAAATCAAAAGTGTAGTCTTTACAGCTACAGGATCCTCTAGTCAAAGTCAATTTCTGCAAATGGTTCCTTCTTCAATTCATGATAGAGAAAATGACCCAGAATTGATGATTTTTACAGATAAGACACAGTTTTATTTGAATGGACAGTGAACAACCAAAATAGCAGATACAAAAACTCCGAAAACCGACATCTTATGTGCAAAGTTCCTCTCCACAATGCCAAAACTGGGTTTTTGGTGCACTTTGACTGCAAGGAGGATCATTGGAACTGCATCTATATAGAGACAAACTGGAGAGAGATACACTATAATTTGCAACTATTTTTTTGGGGAACTAACAGATGAAGAAAAATTCTATTGTGCATTTCCAGCAAGATTCCACTATCAAGCATACCTCTAATCACTCAAGGCAGAAAATGAGGTGTTTGGTGAAAAAGTAATAAGTTGTGGATAATGGCCAGCTTGTTCTTCAAACATCACCCCTAATGTTATTTTATCTTGTGGGTTATTTACAGGCTTTTGCTGCACTAACAAAAAAAAAAAAAAAAAAAAGGAGTAGATGAAAAAATACAAATTATTTGCTTCTCTCATCACATAGGTTGATGAGAGAAGCAAATAATGATGAGTTAAAAAAATAACTAAGATATGACTAAATTTTTTTAATTAAAAAATAATTAATGTGGAGTTAAAAAGCAAATATCATACTGAAGGAATACTAAAATTCATGTTGATGTAAATCTAACAGATATTTACATTTATCATTTTTACTGTTTTTGGTGTATCAAATACTTTAAGCATACCAACTAGGAGTTAAATTCAATTTAGAAATAATACGAGTAGAGCATCCAAAATCTGGATGTCCTAAAACTGCACATTTTACATTTTTAAGATCTCAATCTCACCACAAGTAGCACAAAACTTGTTCTCTGAGTAGCAACTGCTGGGTGGCAAATTGTTCTCCTAATACTTAACTTAAATAATATTTAACTTGCAGCTTCCAGAGTTCATTAAACTTGCTTCCCCACTATATGCTCAACATATGAATTTTAAGAACGATATGGATCTCTTGGAACAGGTGCAGAGAAAAGCAACCAGACTAGTCAAGAATGCTATGGGGTACTCTTACCATAAAAGACTTCGGTTCTGCAAACTGCAGTGCCTAAAAACTAAGCACCTGTGGCAAGATCTGATTGAAGTGTTTAAGGCTTTAAATAGACAGAGTAAACTTAATGATGATGGTAAACTTACTCTTTCTCAGATAACATACACAAGGGAACATCAACTTAAACTGAAAAAGGATGGTTGCAGGATGGATGTGAGCAAATTTTCTTTCAGCCACAGTAACTGATTACTGAAAACTACCATCTGACGTTTGTGAAAGTGAGCAGTTTGAATAAATTTAAGTTAATTTCTCCAGTTAAAGGAATTGAAGGCCAGAACATACAATATTCCTGCACTTTTCGGTCAGGTAAAATTACATAAGACCAGCTTTCCTATTTGGCTTTTGTTTCCTACAGAAACTCGGCATTTTCATCCTTGGCCACACATGTATATAGCATTATAAAACCCTTTAGACGTGATACAATTTGGGATTGAGAACTATGATACACTATTTAATACCTTAAGGACTGTAGACTTGGCAGTAATGATAATGATAATTTACTTGTTATATACGAATGTAAACGTTGAATACACATTAGATATTCTTTGGGATATATTAAATAATAACTCGATACCAATTAATTATACGAAGCTTCCTATTAAGGAAATTTTTCACTTAATTAAACTCTTAGTTGAGGCTAACTATATCACCTTTCGAGACAAAGTATACAAACAAATTTTTGGTTTGCCAATAGGATTAAGCCTGAGCAGCCTAATATCGGAGATCTATCTCTCAACGATTGAACATATACATTTGACGCCTTTTCTACCACATATCACATACTATGGGAGGTATTTAGACGATGTTCTAGTCATTACCAATAGTAGCACTATCCAAGACATTTTACATTCGTTTAATAATATTCATTCTAGACTCAAATTTACATTGGAGAGGGAGAATACAGACACTAAGTCATTAAATTTTCTAAATTTCGCACTTACTTAGGACGTGAATAAAATCCAATTTAACATCTATCATAAACCTACAAACATCAGTATGCTTCTACATTATAACAGCTATCACCCATTCACCTAGAAAAGATCGATTATCTTTAATCAATTTCTCAATGCTTATAACTATTCAACGATGGAATCTGCTTTGGGCTCAGAAATACAAATATTAACCAGCAGATTCTTAAACAGGGGTCACCCACTTGCTACAGTAGACAGAATTAGGGTACAAGCTAAGGATAGAATACAAAAAAAAATACACCGACCAACAACAGTAATATCAAAAAATACTTTATTTCTGTCACATATGTTGAACAGTGGCACAAGCAACTTAACAGATTCTTTAAAGATACCGAATTTAAAATAGTAGCCAGGCCAATACGGAAATTACACACTATACTGAACAATCGCTGTCCTTTTCTCATTCGCAACACAAATCAATGACCTAGTATACAACATTTCTTGCGGTGATTGCAACCAGTCTTATTAGAGTTCTACGCGGTTTCTTCTGAATTTTTGTGTTAACAAACATGCTGCCTCAGTTCATGCTTCTCGTTCAGCAGCATCAGAATTAGCCTTTCATGCTGTTAATGAAAAACACTTTTTTATTTAACAAAGCCAAAATATTTCGTGTCCAACATAATTATACGAGACTATTAATTGCAGAAACTGTCGAAATTAAATTACATGAGAATTCTGTTAATGTTCGCTGGCCATATCTAATCTCCAACTCATGGTCCTTTACGCACATGCGCGAAGACAAATAATCCCTATTTAAGTTCCATGTGCATCCCTATTCAGTAATTTTCATTCCCTGAAGCTGAAAATTACTATTCAGTCATTTTCAGCTTCAGGAAGTAAAATCGTTTTGCATTTTTTTGTTAAATTAATTTTTTTCTTAATTTTTAATTGCCTTAAATTGATTTTTAATTGTTCATTTGATTTTTAATTATTGTTAATTATTTCTTACTATAATGTAAGATTTTCGATTTTTTTTAATTGTTTTCGTTTTAATTTCTGGAGAGTATCATACGGAAGTGTTCTACATATCACATTGCGATAAACTTCTCTTACTCTTTTACAATATAACGTAAAGCTGACTCAATAGCATTTAGACCTTCTATGTGTGTAATTTTTTTTTTTTAGTTTCTGTGCCCTCTTCACATCTTCACTTTCACCTTTTTTGTTCATCAACAAGCTTTACGATCATGTCATCAGTCATTTCCAGCTGTTCATCAGAATTCATCCACTCTTTAATATCCTCTATAGTAAGAGTGTCTGAAACAGAAAGGTTATTGGCTAGTTCTAAAAAGGGTTTCCTCCCCTCTTTCATCTTCATTTGCCATCTTTTTCTCATTGGCTTCATTTTGAGAGCATAAAATATTTTTCCAGGATGTTTTAAGAGACGTTGCCTATAGTTGTGTTTCTAAGTCTCCAAAACACCTTGATCTAGAGGTTAAAGAAGGGATGTCACATTAGGTGGCAAAAACTAGTTCCTTTCATCTGGATGGGATGGAGCATTGTCTAAAATTAAAAGTGCTTTATGGGGAAGTTTTTTTCGTTCAAATATTTTTTTGTGCTAGGAACAAATACTTCATGAAACCATGTTTTAAACAAACTTGAATCCATCCATGCATTTTTTTTTTTTTTTTTTTTGCATAGTTAACAGGCAAGCAATTTACATTTTTTAAAGCTCGGGAATCCTTTGACTTTCCAATGGTTAGTTTAAGCTTATGCCCCCCACCCCCAATGAATTTGTACACGTCAGTACTGTCATTCTTTCCTTGCTTCGTTTATAACTAGGAGCTGATTTTTCTTTTCTAGATGCAAGTGTTTTGGATAGGAACATTTTATAATTCAGGCCTGTTTTGTCACAATTGTAAATGTGATCCAAATTTAAATTTTCTCCTTGAATAATTTTTGCTAATTTAGCAGTAAATGTTGCTATTTCTTCCATACTAGCTGATAATTTTTCCCCATTGATGTTCATATTTCTAACTCCAAACCATTTTTTCCAACGATCCAAGATTGGGGGTTTTCCATAGTTTTTCCATACCAGGTTTTTCATACCAAATGTTTTCCATACCAATACTGCAGCAAATTGTTCTTCCCCTTCACTAAAATGCTTATGAAATTCTAAGACCTGTAAAATCTTATCCTTAGCCTGTAAAATCGGTCCAGAAATTAGGCTTCCTTTGTCTCTCATCTGTGTGAACCACAAAAAAAGAGCTTCAGAAGTTTGTTCAAATTTTCCTTTCTTCATAGTTTTTCTATTCAAATTTTCACCATCACATACAGATGCTCTTTGTGAACACCATTTTTCAATTTCCACTCTTTCTCCTGCAATCCCCTACAGTCACTCCAATTAACACCTAAGTAACTGGCCACTTTTTTTTTATTGTTTCTACTTAATCCGTGTTTGTTTCTCCTTTTATCATTTCTCCTTAATCCGTTTTTTTTTTATTGTTTCTCCTTAATCGTGTTTGATTGCATTCAACTTCATATGTAAAGACACAACAACAACACACTTTCGTTTTCCACTCATAGTGCTTACACTAACCCTAAAAACATAGATGAAACATGACAAATAAAAAAATTGAAAATTATAGAGTTAAAATTTGAAAATCTTTTTTATTAAATCTTTAAAATTACAGAGTAAAAGGTCATGAAATCAACAAATGTAAAAGATCAGCACAGCTGAACAGTCAACTAGTGTGAGTTCCCAGTCTGTACTGAACTATATACTCTTGTCTTTGATGATAAAGTATATACAACTTTTCGACAATTCCCCTCAGATAATCCAGAACCTCAATTAAATGAATCTTGGTTAATCATAAGAAATGTGTGATGGCTAATCCTGTAAGGGTACTGAAGTTGCTCTACCCTCAACACTTTCTACCAATGTTTCATGAAATATTTTTAAACATGTTTGAAACCACATATTCATTTGTCAATGTTACACAGCTCACTGCCCTTTGTCGATTGTACAGTTCACTGATATGTGGATTAAGCTACTGCAATTGCAAGGAAGAAACAGTTAAGCCTGCTTGCCTTTAAAATTAGAGTAAAAAGTCACAAAATCAACAAACATAAAAGATTAGCACAGCTCAACAGTCAACTGGCGCGAGTTCCCACTCTGTACTGAACTACATACTCTTGTCTTTGATGATAAAGCATATACAACACCTCAGATAATTCGGAACCTCAATTGAATGAGTCTTGGTTAATCAGGACTCTACTGTATATGCATATGCACCTATTGTCTTCACCATGTCCATCCACACGTAACAGAGGTACTTCCAGTGGATGGATTTTCATGAAATTTTATATTTGGGTTTTTTAAAAAATATTTGTTGCCATTCCAAATTTCATTAAAATCATACTATTAGAAATCTAACAATTAATATTTCTTTTTTCCACACAAATTGTAGCTACACGTGTATCGTTATGTAAGACTTGCGAACATGGTATCACTTGCAAAGATTAGCATTAGCATTAGTAGAGGCATTTGATGCAAGAAAGCAAGCTTATGCAGCATCAGCCAAAAAAAAAAAAAAAAAGTAACATAAATAAATAAAAATAACCACTTCCACTTCACCCCTCTGTTCGTTCGAAATACCTGTCCAGCTGAGCCTTAAACTTATTTAGGCTATCAACTTCCACGACAAGGGATGGAAGTCTGTTCCACCCACCAACCACCCGCTGGCTAAAGGCAAATTTCCGCACATCTATCCTACATCTGTCTTTCCTCAATTTGAATTTATGCCCTCTCAGGTGATTTTTCTGAGCTAGAGGAAGAATCCCATCAGCATTGGCATGCTCAAACCATTCAAGGCTTTGTACACCTCTATCAGATCACCCCGCTGGTGCCTAGTTTCCAGACACTGTAATTTGCAAAACTTAAGCCTTTCTTCGTAAGAGAACCCCTTTGTCCCATTCACCAATCTAGTTGCCCTTCTCTGTACTCGTTCCAGCAGCTCTACATCCTTCCTGAAATGAGGCCTCCAGGCCTGTATACAGTACTCTAGGTGTGGCCTGACCATTGCCTTATACAAGGGAATAATCACCTCCTTATCCCTGCTAGAAAAATTCCTATATATCATTGACAATACACCATGAGCTACTCTTGCAGCTCGTCTGCACTGCTCAGAGAACTTCATATCTGCCTGCACCACCACCCCCAGGTCCCTTTCATTCTCTACCACTGTCAGTGTAGTACCACAGAGTTGATACGCTGCTCTGGGGTTGCTGTTTCCCATATGTAGTACTTTACATTTGTCAATGTTAAACTTCATTTGCCACCTCGAAGCCCATCTGCTCAACCTTTCCAAATCCTGTTGCAGCAGCATAGTGTCAGTAGTGTCCTTGACAACCCTGCCAACCTTCGTATCGTCTGCAAACTTGGACATTAAGCCTGATATACCATCATCAATATCATTTATAAATACAGAAAACAATAAAGGCCCCAATACTGAACCCTGAGGGACTCCACTAATAACATTAGTCCACGATGAGCAGTGTCCATTGATTACCACTCTCTGTCTTCTCCCCCTCAACCACCCCTTTATCCATAGCAGCAACTTGCCTCCAATGCCACACTGCTCCAATTTGTGCAGCAGTCTTCCATGTGCAACAGTATCAAAAGCCTTTCTAAGATCCAAGTATATAATATCAAAGTTATTCCCTGCATCCAGTTCTTTTGTGACTGCATCATAGTATCCAATCAAATTGGTCAGGCAAGACTTCCCCTTAACAAAACCATGCTGTGTCCTAGCTATAACTGAAGTCTTGTCTAGATGATCCTGCAGTGCTTCTTTCACCAGTGCCTCCATTAATTTTCCGGGAACAGAAGTTAAACTCACAGGTCTATAATTACTTGTGTCAGCCTTTGATCCCCCTTTGTGAATTGGGGTCACATTTGCACATCTCCAGTCAATGGGTACCTCCCCTGAGTCCAAGGAAGCTCTCATAATTATGGCTAAGGGTTTGCTTACCTCCTTTGCTGCCTCCTTTAATATAACTGGATAGATCCCATCCACCCCAGGTGCCTTTCTTGTGTTTATCTTCAACAATTTCTCCTCCACTTTGCTCTCAGTTATTACAAGATTCTCTAGCTTACTGCTAGAATTGAATACACCTCTGGCATTCCCCTAGCTGAATAACTCCTCATGTGTGAATGTCGATGCAAAATATTCATTTAGTTTGTTAGCTACCCGAGCAGGGTCATCAACAGTTGACCCATCGATCTCAAGTGGACCAATCTGATTCATCCCCTTCCTTCTAGAGTTTACATAAGTAAAGAACTCTTTGCTGTTTTTCTTCGCATCCCTTGCCAAGGATCTCTCGTAATCTGCCTTTGCCTGCCTAACCTCCTTTGTAACTTGGTTAAAGATCAACTTGTATCTATCATAGGCGTCCGTGTCACGTGTTAATTTGTATGTATCCCATGCATTTTTCTTCTCTGCCATATGCCTCATTAGTTCATCTGACATCCATTTAGGCCTAAACCTTGAACAATATTTCTTAGTTGGTATGTAAAGCCTAGTAGCTTCCACGATAAGTTCTTTGAATGCTTCCCATTTTGAATTTGCTGTTGGCAATATCATCAGTTGATCCCACTGTATAGAATTTAAATACTGTCTCAGTCCATTGTAGTCGCCTTTACGAAAGCAATACCCCTTCCCTTTACCCCTAATGGTAGTTACCTCTTTGAGTAACTCCCACTTCAGCACACTGTGATCACTGCCACCAAGTGGTTCATTTATCTGCAGATTCTTAATGCATGAAGAATCACTACTGATAATCAAATCAAGAGTATTACTCCCTCTAGTTGCCTCCCGAACATGCTGATGTAGAAAACAATCATCCAATAAATCCACAAAAGCCTTGCTACTGTGTGAGTGACCAGCCCCCAAATTCCAGTCAATATCTGGGAAATTAAAATCCCCCATTATAAGACTCTCTGATTTACTGGCCCACTCTATTTCTCCGAACAGTTTCTTATTATACTCATCAGAGTCATTAGGCCTATAGCACACTCCTACTTTCAATTTTGATCTCCCAATGCTTATGTCACACCAAACTGACTCGACACTGCACTGTCCAGCGATGTCGACTGGCTTCACTTCCTTGGATTTTATGTGTTTTTTAACTAATAGCATAACCCCTCCTCCCTTCCTATCCTGTCTATCCTTTCTGTAGACATTGTACTCCCCAAATTCCAGTTCTGCATTTCTTATATCTGTGTGACACCACGTCTCTGAAATCCCCACAATATCTGCCTTTGATGTTTTGAGCAATACCTCAAATTCATCAAATTTATTTACTAAACTCCTAGCATTGGTGTACACACAAGTATACATGCACCTGTTCTTTTTCTTAGCTACCCTAACACAACCCATGTGTTTACTTGTACCCCAATGATTCCCAGCAGTCTCTGAAATATCCTGCATCTTATTTTCCAGGCTGCGGCTCATTCCAATAGAAGCAGTGCAAGAATCACTTTCACCTCTGCCAGTGGCTACTGTTAATCTATTAGTCCTTGTATCCCCCCAATCTAGCAGTTTTCCGACCCACCTAACATTGCCTCGATAGCATCAGCAAACATTCTTGCACCCTTTCTATTTAAGTGTATCCCATCCCTGTAGAAGCAGTCTCTCCTGTTAACAAGTACAGACCAGGCTGAAAAAAATTCTACCCCTTGAGCCCTGCACAATCTTTCCAGGGCCGAATTGATTGACAGGGCTCTCATCATATACTCCCTCCTATCGTGTCTGGGCAGAATTGCAGACACTTTCAATTTCAACCCTAATTCACGGCTTTTTTTCATCAGTGACCTGTACTTGTCAAGTAATTCCGCCGGTCTCCTACTCTTAATGTCATTAGTGCCAACGTGTACAACTATATCACCTTTTGTGCCCTTAAAAGATGATATCCGCTCTACAACGTCATCAACTTTTGCCCCTGGCAGACATACCCTGGTCCTATTCCACCTATCCTTTTTACAAAGCATGTTTCCCGTTTCCCTGACAATAGAGTCACCAACAACTACTAGTTCCTTTGGGACCAGCGCATTCTGCCTTGGGGGTTGCCGCTGTGTTCCGCGATGACCAAGTGCAAGCTCTGGCATTGGTGTGGGCAGCTGAGAGCTTGATGGGCCCCTCACTTGTAATCCTTCGAGGGCATCCACCCTATCCTTCAAGCTCTCATATAGGCCCATAACAACGGTGAGTTGTCGCCTTATCTCCTTACACTCCTTGCATCGCACACACACAAAGACATCCCCCATGGCAGTATCATGTCCCATACTTGACTGCTCCGCAAACATCAAGCAAATAGTGCATCTTACAAGGCTGTGATTCAGAGGACAACTGCCCCCCTCAGTTCTCCCCTGGGCCACAGCATTCCCATTAGCTTGAGCCCTTTGCTTTGCTGCTCTGGTTTGAGTCATGATTTAGATTTACTTTCAATAAAATTTCAATTTCTGTACAAAATTAAATCCTAAACTTGTATCCAAACACAGTTATAACGCTATATTTATGTTTCAGTAACGAGTGTTATTTACGGAATATTTACGTTTCAGTAACGAGTGTTATCTACGAAATATACGTTTCAGTAACGAGTGTTATCTGCGAAATCCCTTTATATAACTTTCGTATCAAGTTATGTATTAATTATTTGTTTTTACTAATTATTTATGTTACGTAACCTAAGTGGTTATATGTATAATTAATTATGTTAAATAAAATTAATTATATTACGTTTGTAATCTAAGTCGTTATATGTATTTATTTAAACGTACAATTTAACTGCTAACGAAGTTCAACTAACGCTATCTAGTACGGTATATCGTATCACAAAGGCGGGAAAATTACGAACGGTTCGCGGAGTTGAAACACGTGGAAACCTTTACCGATACTTTTATGCAATTACAAGGCCGAGTAAAGAATAAATACACCAAATTAATCAGAAAATCACCAAATAATGTTATACTACTAAATTTAAATCAAAAGTTTTAGAAAAACAATAATTTCAAATCAATAAATAAGAAAAATCCACTTAGCGGCTTTGAAAACGACCGTCTCTCAGATATATAGTGAGAAAAAAAAGAAACAAAACAAAGGCATGCCTTGCTTGTTTTCTTGCATTGTTTATCACCACCAGTACTACTACTAATAATAATAATAATACAATACAATTTATTCATCAAAAAATTTGTTTACAATAAATATAATAAATACTATCATTATTACAATAATAATAATAAGCATAGTGTGCTCCAAGTAGCTCTATAGCCCAGTTCCAAGTGACTCTTCAGTGCCTAATGCCTCATAGCATGGGAATTAATAAACCTATATTGAGTCTTTGTATTGGCACTTAAAGTGGAAAATAAAAATACATTTTTGTGAGTAAACAAAATTTCATTACTCCATACTTTCATACAGTATTTAATGTTTGTGATAAGTGATATTACCTTAATAAGAAAAATTTGAGCACTTAGCTGGCTGCTTTTTTGCCATGACTTTTATTCCGATATGCAAGATATGCTGTTGGTAAAAAAATGTGAGTGAGAAGCTTGCAACTGAGAAACAAGGACAGAACATAGTTCTATGTAACAAATTATAATCAACACTATCTGATTTTTTATTTTATTTTTTAAATGGAATACTAGGGGTCTTCGCTCTCTGCACTTACTTCTTTTTATAAAATAAAATACTTAAAATACTTTGGTTTTTAGGAGCATTAGCAGCTAAGGCCATATTGCTCTGGGGATATGCAGTGGCCATTCCCTGACCTTTCCACATCCTCCATATTTGGTGGTCTTCCTCAGCTATGAATACTTAAATACGTTACATATGGAAACAAGAATGGTACTGTATGGTCATGCTAGATAAACAAAGTGTGTGCACAAGGTTTATCTAGCATGACCACACTAAAACAGAAGCTTGTTTTATCACAGGTTATGTATTACCACGTAACTGTGATAAAATCCTATTGGCTGAATATATATCACTAGGAGGAAAATTATTTTAATGTATAGAAAGATTATTGAAGCAATTTTGTCAGTAATCACTCAGCAATTCTGTTGCACCTGGGTTTCCAGATTGTGGGTGTTCTCATTTCCAAATTAATAGCCAATGCAGATAAAGGAATAAATAGAAATAACAAATACAGACACGGCTAATACAATTAACTACATTATTTTATATTATTATATTATTTTATTCTTAATATAGTTTATTCTTAATAAAGTTTAATCACAGTCATGCTGCCCACTGAGCAAGCTACCGATGTGTTTTCTATTTACCTGTACATACTTCAATTTTGACATTTAATTTGACACTTCATGTTTGTTCAGATTTATTACCCATAAACTGGAAAAAACCCAAGCACAGGCAAACACCAGGTTTCATGGTTGTCAGTTTCAGATGTTCTCCCTATAGCCAAATACAGATATTGTTTTAATTTTTTAATTAGCTATTATTTTAATTATTTTAGTGAAATAAAGAAATTAAAAACCAGTTGGTTCACTGATGTTAACTAAATTCAAAAGGTTACATTACAATCCCATTATCTTATTTATCCCATTTATTCTAATTTCCTTTTGATAAAAAAGTAGGAATGCATGTTTGCACCTTGTTTATCTGTCTCTGCTGTGCTGACATTCTCTTCTTCTTTTTTTGTTCTAAAGCTTCTTCCTTTTTCTGCGTGTATTCAGAAGACATATTTGAAAATGGATTATTGGCTTCATCATAACCTTCATCAAGAGAATACCATTCTCTGTCCACACGTTTCTGCTCCTCATCCCACTCATCAGGTGACCATGGTAGTTTATTTTCTTAAAAAAAAAAAAGAATTCACTACTATAAGCAAAATAAATTGGCTTCATCACAAAAACAATACAAAATGATATAGGTACCATCAAACTGGAATGATATTTAATTGCTTTCTCGTTGGAATCAAGCATTCCAAGATTCCAAAAAGAAAAGAATACTTAATTTTACTTAAAATTACGAAAATATATTAAGTAGTAATGACTTTTACTTCATAGCCCTGGCACTAGGTGGTGCAGCAAATTCCCATCAACATAGCTTTTATAGTTAGCACATACAGAGTATTGTTTCTGTGTGGTTGTTTACAAATTACATTGTTTTAAATGGAAGCATCCTTGAAAACCCAGTTCAAACAATGAACAGTTATTCAATTTCTGACTGCAAATGTTAGACTCATCAAATCTGAATTAATCTTGGAATCAACCCCCCATGATCTAGAAAACTGGGGACAGTCCAAGGAATTGCGCCATAAAACATCTCCATGTGCAAAAAAATTCAAAGCATAAGCATCAGCTGGCAAAGTGATGGTAACTGTCTTTTGGAACTCTACGGATGCTATCCACACTGACGTATTTGAGATGTTGGATAAGCTAAAAAAAAAAAAAAAAGCAAGGTTTGGCAATACAGCAGTGTGGTTGCTTCAATGTGCAACCTCACAGCAGCCATGCAACATGCATGGAAATTTGTTGCTGGGATTTGAAGGTGTTCTGCATCCTCCCTACAGGCCAGAATTTGGCTCAAGCAATTTTCCTTTTTGTTTCCAAAGCTTAAAAAACATCTCCAAGGCAACAGATATAACTCACCTATGTAGAGATGGTAGGCCTTACAGCTGGAAGAATTTTACTTGAATAGCATACAAAAACATGTTAAGTGTTGGACAAAATGTATCAAAAGTTAGGTGCAGTATATATAGAAAATGATACTCCAAATTAAAAGACAATATTTTCTGTTATACAAGTACATTTTTGATTTTTGATTTATCTCCATTTCTTCAAAAGTTATGCAATAAGAGGCATTAGTTTTCAGCCAACTCTCATATGTTTACTTCAATAAACTCTGAATGCTAAAAGTTTTAATTCTATTTGCTGAGCAGATTTTTTACAGATAATCATTTATACATATTAATAATAAAAAATTAACACTTATTAATACTGAATGCCATGTTCACTAAAATAGAAAACAAAATTTACAAAAACAAAAATTACAAGTACATACGTCAAATTAAGAAAATTATTTACTGATTCTCAAAAAAGAACTCCAGAAACTGCAGAGAAACACTAAAAATTTGTAACTTTTTTAATTAACAATTTTCAGTACCACATAACCTGAGAGGTTAAAATATCCATATTATGCTAAAATATCCATGGCACAGTTGCAGGTTGTACCAAAACAAAATCATCTGTGATTCTGAAGAAAATCCAAAGTGAGAGTATGCTTTTGAGAACTGGAATGCATTAAAGCTTTGTGATGGCTAATCCTGTAAGGGTACTGAAGTTGCTCTGCTCTCAAAACTTTCTATCAATGTTTCATGAAATAGTTTTAAATATGTCTGAAACCAGCATATCCATTTGTCAATGTTACCCAGCAAATTGCCCTTTGTTGATTTCACAGTTCAGCGATATGTGGATTAAGCTATTGTAGTTGCAAGGAAAAAACAGTTAAGCCTGCTTGTCATTGTCTTTCTTCTTCTTCTTGGATAACTGAATAAGTATCTCTTTCTTCTAACCTTTTAACCACACAAGTGACTAATGACATGGTACACAGACCTTTGTATTGAAAAGATACTGAAATTTTAACAATGCTACAAGTGGAGCATTCATAATGAAACATTATCAACAAATGGTAATAAACTTTAACCCCTTCAACATTCATCCAATCACACATGTATAATATATATATATATATGACAGGTCAGGTTGACATGTATATATTGTAGATACTTGAGTATAAGTCAACATTTTAGAATTTTTCAAAATAAAAAAGAACCAAGTTGCCTTATATACAGGTTATGTTTCTATATATGCAGAAAATATGTTAATTACTTAAAATAACTTATAAATTTTTTATTTACTATTATTGGGAAAAATCCATCTTGTTCTCACTTCCTTTCAGAGCGCATGTAATACATTACTTCGTATATAGTTGCTGCTAATTTTTTGTGCAATGTTTTATAAAACAAATCTAGGTGACAACTTGCATTCCTCAAATTTTAAATGTGTATGTAATGCAATGGTAGTAGAGGCATATGATGTAAGAAAGCAAGCTTATACAGCATCAGCAAAAAAAAAAAAAAAAAAAAAAAAACTTCCTATCTCACTTATCCATTCCCTCCAATAGTTTGTCTAGTTCTCTCTTGAATTTATTTAAGCTATCAACTTCCACAACAACAGATGGAAGATTGTTCCAGCAATCAACCACTCACTGGCTAAAGGCAAACATCCTTCCTCAATTTGAATTTATGCTCCCCCATGTGCATAGTCTCAGCAAGAGGAAGAATCCCATCAGCATTGGGATTCTTCCTCAATCCTGATGCTTCCTTGCTCAATCCATTCAGAGAATTAAAAAAACTCAATCAGATCATCTCATGGGTGTCTATTCTCCAGACGCTGCCATTTGCACAACTGAAGCCTTTCTTGGTAAGAGCGCCCCTTTGTTCCCTTCACCAATCTCGTTGCCCTTCTCTGTACTTGTTCCTAAAAATAAGGCCTCCAGACCTGTATGCAGTACTCAAGATGTGGCCTGACCATTATACACTGAGTGATCATTAAATTATGACCACCCTTATGAAAACTGAATGTGACCTGTTGACCACGTGAGGTACGAGAGTGCAGAGTTAGTCGTCATACGTAGCATAGATAAGGTGTCAGTGGTTCAGTAGATAGTAATATTCCGAGCTTGATGGGTAAAAGGAAGGATTTATCGGACTTTGATAAAGGACAGATTGTGGGTGCTCGACGAGCTGGTGCCTTGATTTCGATGACTCATACAGGCAAACAGGCGTAGTGCTGTTGAAGAGTTGACTACCCAATACAACATTGGCCAACCCAGAACAATATCTGGCATGCCCATGCATCGCACGCTTGCACATATGGGCTATACCAGCAGACAACTCCTACAGCATCCTCTCCTAACCAAGGTTCATCGGCGTAAAAGACTTGCCTGGTGCAAAGAGCATTTAAAAAAGTTGGATGTTAGAAGGCTGGAAGAAGGTGTGCTGGTCGGATGAGTCATGTTATTTACAACAACCCACAGATGTTGAACTGGACTGAGGCTAGGTGAATTTGGAGGCCAATCAAGATGGGTTATATCTTCACTGTGTTACTTGAACCACTTGTGCAGAGTGCAGGCCCAATGACACAGCATGTTATCGTCTTGGAAGATCCCTGTTCAGATTTCTGACAAACTCAATATATATCTAGACATCAAAATTTTTTGGCCCTTCATTTTGATACTCTGTGCAGATATTAATTACATATAATTATTGTTAGGCTACTATATAAATAATGTAATTTTCTGGAGATTAGCCACAGTCAATTATTTCACAAAAAAACATTATACTGTATACAGTTTCCTTCTTATCAAAACTTCTCTTCAATTGACATTTTTCTTGGAAAACAAAGAAGTTAAGAGAGAGAGAGAGAGAGAGAGAGATTACCTTTTTCTTCATTCTCTTTTGGTGTTGCTCCTGTTTTCTTACGATTGGCAGCCCAAGAATTATACTTATAAGTAGGTGTAGGAAGGGGTGTGTCATCACTGTAAGACCTTTTTGACCTGCAAAAGAAAATGTTAAAAACTGTAACATAAATGCAATTACATTTTTTTCCAGTACAGAAAACATATTTGGAAAATACTGTCTTGGCTAGTGCAGCAAAAGCCCCTGAGCCTTTCATTGTATGACTAATATTAATACCTTTATTGCTTAGACATTGATTTGTACTAATGTATTACATTTTTTCTTTGGATTTAGCAGTGAAGCAGTCTATTAATTTTAGAGTGACAAGTTCCACACATCTTGATAGTTATCAGATGTCACCAGATAAGGGTTCTGTCGCCCACAGCAATCAAGAGCTGGAGGTACTGTTTGGATTTTGTTTTAATTTTCTGTGAATTAAAGACTTCTTCAGATTATGTTTTCATGTGAAGGAGCACTAAACTGCATTTGTGTTTTCTGTTAAATTTTGCTCTCCATTAAACTAGCTCTTCAGCCACTCATGTGTTTTGCAACTTTCTTTAGAGTTAATGTTTTAAATACCTATCTTATCTGAATACCTGCTCAATCTGCTCTTATCTGGTTGGCATTCATGACAAACAGATGTGCCTATTGTAGCTCTTCATAGCGACATTAAAGAAGCATAGATAAGGAGGATTAAAGCAGGATGGGTGAAGTAGAGCAGGATTTCAAAAGTTTTTTAGTATATTGTAAAGTTTATTTTAATAAGTTTTTTCCCCGTAATAGTTTGATTTATTTTTTTATATTATAAATATAATTTTTTGAAAGTTTCTTTTATTAATAATTAGTAAATTTCATAATGGTTATTACAAGATCCTTGAAAACTTCGTCAGAGGGTACCATGACTCATATGGAAATAGCCGATGGCGATTTCCGGGTGAGTCATGATTTTATCCTATAGCACGATAGGAGGGATTGTATGCTGAAAGCCTTGTGGATTAACTTAAGACTTGAAGGACTCTGCAAGGCTTTTGGGGGGAAATTTCTATCAGCTTGGTCCGCATTTGTAGGTAGAAGGAATCTGTTTCTTAGAGACAGAATGCATTTAAAAACAGAGGTGGTGCAAGAGTTTTTGCCAGTATTATTGAGGATTCAGGGAAACTGCTAGTTTGAGGGGACAAGGGTAATATAGATATGCGTTTATCTGATAGTATTGGTCAAATTAACTCTTGCACATACCTCAAGAGTATTTGTGTGTTACCGCAACAGAACATAGTAGCAAGATGTTTTGAGGGCAAAAGCGTTTCAAATGATTGGGTGGCAAATGCCAGGGAAGTGAGCTTAAATAACTTTAAGGTGTGCATCAGGGTAGTTAACTATACAAGAACACTAAGTCTTAATTGTTTATACAGTAATGTCAGAAGTGTTGTCAAAAAAAATTAGTGAATTCGAACTCCTGGTTAGGACAAGTAACACTGACATAATAGGGCTTACGGACACTTGGTGTTACCCAGAGATAAGGAATGTGAGTTTCAGTACGGTATGTATAATGTACTTAGGAAGGACAGGGAAGATAGAAGGGGTGGTGGAGGTCATGCTTCTTATCAAAAGTAGCCTGAGCACGATGAAAGCTTTTCTGGATTCAGACATTTCGCATGCTAGTATAGAATCTGTATGGTGTGAAATAGTTAGAAGTAAAGGTATAATGAGAGTGGGAGTAATTTACAAGCCAGTTGATTGTGAAGATTATGATGAGAGCCTCTACATGCAAATGGAATGGGCAAGTAAGCTTGAATGTCTTATTATGGGCAATTTCAATTTGCCTCTAATTGATTAGAGCAAATGGGAAGGAAACTCCACATGGGGTGCCAAAATTTTTAAATCAACTAGATGATTGTTATTTGTACCAACATGTCAGGGAAAGTACTAGAGAAAAGAATACTCTAGACCTCATCATCTCCCATCTCCCATCTCCCATGAACCAGATGACATAATATGGCTGACAGTACGGGAACCTTGGGGTTGGTCCTTGAGGTTGTCACAGACATCTTCTCAGATATGCCAGACAAGCTGTACTTGCTACCTGGGAGTCTAAAATGCTGATGGAAATGATATTCGAGTGACACTCAAGTCAAGTGAACCCAATTTCGGCAAAGTCCGGACGGGCTATGACAGCCAAATCCTCTGCTTGCACCCTTCACGATAGTGGGACTGTTAGTAATCCTGGGTATAACCTCCATGCACAAGAACATGGTGGGTGACCACCCAGGAGTGAACCAATATAAGCAGGGGTCGAGATGTGGCGGCCACACCACATGGAGGAATCCGCCCCTCTATGTTAACAGGCAGTACTAGGTGGTAGATGACTCTAATCAACTGGTGGAATACCACCACTTTGCTTATTGAAGACTTGAAGAGGTGGAACCCATGTTTAGTCTCTAGAGCTAAGTTCCGGTCAACCCTTCCCTATCTCTTCCATCATGCAGTATGATTGATGACTTTTGAGGTTATGATGAACATCGTGGCGAGATTCATTATTCCTTACATTTCGAGGGTACAGCTCTAAAACGGTTTTTGCAGGCCGATCGCTAGTTAGTACACCGGACCGACCTATTGGTAACTCTCTAGGAGGCTTCCAGATCAGCTAGTGTATAATCTTGCTACCTCTACTCTGCCAGATAATGACTGTGGGGAGTTCGAGTAGTGTGTATGCGGGGAGCATTGTAGAAGCCACATCATGTCAAGGATCTGGGTATATTCTTATCACGTGTACGCCATATCCAAAAATTTCATTACTTCATACAGCATGTCCCACCCACTTTTTCTTTCTTACTATTGAATACACCATGAATTGTCAAACTAATTAGAGCAAGCTTATCTGCGAAAAGATCTAAACCTCCCAAGCACTTCCTAATTAATTTCACAAATATACATGGTCTCAATTCTAATCTCAACGATGTCCATTTCCGCTTGCAGTCTGCCAAACCTCTTGTACTTTTTCTGACAGAATCTCAGTTATTGGTTGATTCAACTACTGCTCATCTCAGATGCCCAAATCATTCGTTGTATGATTCCTTTCGCCTCAAAGGTGGTACTTGTGCATATGCCCGTTCTGATATTCCCTGTCAGAGACTTGGCAATTTGGAATCTCCTCTCTTTGATCTTCTATGGCTTAAAATCTCTCTACCTCATTGTGTCAAATTCATCTGTTGTCTCTACCGTTCTCCCAATTCCACTAATCACTTGGTGCTCTTTGACTTCCTCTCTTTGCAACTTGACTTTCTCCAGTCCAACTTTCCTAACAGTGAGGTAATTTTCCTCTGTGATTTTAATGTTCACAACTCTAGCTGGCTTCCGTTTTCTAGTCACACCGACCCAGCTGGTCGAGATGCTGAGGCTTTTGCAATTACTAATGACCTTGCACAGATTGTTCATTTACCTACAAAAATACCGGACAATCCTAATCATACAGCCAATACGCTTGATCTTTTTCTTACAAACAACCCTTCTAAGTACACGGTCGAAGTGAGAGGTCCTTTAGGCACTTCAGATCACAACTTGGTGATTGCCTCTTCTCCAATGGAACCTTTATCGCATGGTTATTCCCAACCTCATGTTGTTTGGCATTACAAGAATGCAAAATGGGATGACCTGCGAGATTTCTTTTCTTCTTTTCCTTGGTCAGATTACTGTTTCAAAACTTCTGATGTCAACGTTTGCTCAGATCGTGTCAGTGAAATTATTCTTGCAGGAATGGAATGCTTTATCCCACATTCCACTTTAAAATCTCGTCCTTTATCTAAACCTTGGTTTCCCAATAAATGTGCTAAAGCTGTTAGAGAAGAATGTTGCATATCTTAATTGGCTTGTTTCTAATTCTCCAGTTTCATTTTCTGCCTACACCAAAGCTCGCAACAATTGTAAAGCAGTTATTAATCAGTCCAAACTAGAGTTTGAACGGGCTAAGAGTAGAAAACTTGCTTCTTGCCCTAATGGTAGCCAAGCATTCTGGTCTCTTGCCAAAGCTATTGGCCGCAACTTTTGCCCATCTCTGGTCCCACCTCTGTCCAAACCAGATGGTTCTGTTGTCACTTCAGGTAAGAATAAATCTTACCTCCTAGCATCCCATTTTTCTTCCAACTCATGTATTAATGATCTTGGTAAAACACCTCCCACCATTCTCAACACGCTCCATTCAATGCCTCCTGTCGTCTTCTGTCAAAAGGATGTCAGAAGGATTTTGAAGAATCTTGATGCTAAGAAAGCTCCAGGTCCTGATGGTATTTCTCCACTTGTTCTTAAAACTGTGCTCCTGAACTTACTCCTATTCTTTGCCGCCTTTTTTCACTTTCTTATTCCAAAGGTGTTTTTCCTTTTGCTTGGAAATTTGCTCACATCCAGCCAGTTCCTAAAAAGAGTGACAAATCCCTCCCATCCAATTATTGTCCCATTGCAATTAACCGTCAACTCTTAAACTACCTAGAAACCTTCCGTCTAATCAACGATTGCCAGTATGGATTCCGTCAGTGTCTCCACTGGTGATATTCTGGCTTATGTTACCCATTTATGGACTAATTCAATGGAAAGGTTCAGGGAAACACAAATAGTTGCTCTTGACATCTCAAAGGCTTTCGATCGTGTTTGGCATAAAGGTCTTCTAAACAAGCTTCCATCTTATGGTTTGCCAACTGTTTTTAGTAATTGGTTATCCAGTTTTCCCTCTGATTGCTCACTGAGGGTGATGGTAGATGGCTCTCTGTCTTCTAACTTCTCCACTAATGCCGGTCTCCCCCAAGGTTCAGTTTTTCCACCCACTCTTTTCCTCTTGTATATTAATGACCTTCTTCCATTGACTGGAAATCCTATCCATAGTTTTGTCGATGATAGCACATTGCATTCCACTTTCCAATTTTGAGAAACCTTATCTTGCTCAATTTCTCGAAAATCTGCTTACAATTCCTTAAATGCCGATCTTCAGATAATTCTCCAGTGGGGCAAAAACAACGTAGTTGATTTCAACCCTTCTAAAACTCAGTCTTGTCTTATATCTCGCAAAAAGGATTCTTCTGCCCCTATGCTTACCTTTAGTGACACTCCGATTTCTAGGCAAAATGATATATCTCTTTTGGGGATTACCCTGACTTCTAATCTCTCTCTCTTGGCACAAGCACACTACAAATATTGCTTTCTCTGCATCTAAAAAACTTGGTTTTTTCTTTCGCTCTCAGCGTTACTTTTCTTCCAAACAGGTGCGCACTCTGTATAAATCGCAAATCCGCCCTGCCATGGAATATTGTTCCCACATCTGGGGTGCTGTCCCCAAAACCTCTCTCTCAGGCTTCTTGATTCCATTCAGAAGAGGGCAGTTAGGTTAATTAATGATTCATCTCTAACAGAGTCTCTCCACTTGCTCTCTCATAGACGTACTGTTTCTGCAGCATGCCTCTTCTACAGATACTTCCATGGGCACTGTTCTTCTGAATTGGCTTCTATAATTCCCGCTCTCTCTTTCAAAACAGTCCGAACACGTGCCGCCACCAGCCAACATCCATTTACTGTCCAACTTCAAACTCACAGAACCAACTTTTTATCTTCCTTGTTTATTCATTCAACTGCCGTTTTCTGGAACAACCTTCCTTTATACATATTTCCTGAAAATTACAGTCTACAGAAGTTCAAGTCCAATGTCAACAAATATCTTCTTTCATCTTCTCAACCTCCAACCCCAGCACGGTACTAAGTACTATAGATTCTAATACCTCTCGTGTTTGGGGTTTACATAAAAAAAAAAAAAAAAAAACAGTAGCAGAAAGTGATCACAGAGTTCTACGGTGGACGATGAAGAGAGAGGTAGCAGTAGTTAAAGGTCAAGGAATGGGTTATAATTTCAGGAAAGGAAATTACGATGCCTTAAGGTACTACATGGCCTCTGTTAACTGGGTCAATAACTCACAGAGAGTGAATACAATTGAATTATGGTATAACTTTAAAGCATTAATCACAGAAGCTTTAAATGCTTATATACAATTAAAAAATATACTCCATGAGGAGGATTCCAAGTTGGATGAATAATGAAGTTGCCAAAAAGCAATAAAAAAAAATAAAGCATGCAGAGCAATAAAAAGTACTGAAGCCTATAACAGCTACAAATTTATCTATAATAATGCCACTGAAAAGGTTACACCGGCAAAGGCAGATTATGAGAAATCACTGGCAAAGGGAGCAAAGGGGGATAAGGAATTCTTCACATATATAGAAGAACAGCAAAGAAGAGAAGGGCAAACCAGATATTATGTAATGGACACAGGATAGTATTAGGTACCCCAGCTGAAGTTGCAGATGAACTCAACAGTTACTTTGCATCGATATTTACTGAAGAAAAACCCTTCACATTAATGAGAAATTCTGGGAGTGAAGTTTAAAAAAATGTAATTAATGATGTTGAAATTTCACACGTTTATTTAATGAAAAAACTTTCAAGCCTACAGGCCAGTAAGGCTCCTGGGGTTGATAGCATTTTAGCATTTTTAGCATTAGCAAAGGCATATAGAAAGCAAGTTTATATAGCATCGGCCGAAAAAAAATACACGCACACCCCCTTCTCATTTCACTCATCCACCCGCTCTAAATGTTTGTCTCGTTCTGTTTTGAATCTGTTTAAGCTGTCAACTTCTACGACAGATAGAAGTTTGTTCCAGCAAGCAACCATCTGCTGGCTAAAGGCAAACTTCCGCACATCTATCCTACAACTGTCTTTCCTCAATTTGAATTTATGCCCTCTCGGGCGATTATTCTGAGCAAGAGGAAGAATCCCATCAGCATTCAACATGCTCAAACCATTCAAGGCTTTATACACCTCAATCAGATCACATCACAGGTGCCTAGTCTCCAGGCACTGTAATTTGCAAATCTTTCTTCATAAGAATAACCCTTTGTTCCATTCACTAATCTTGTTGCCCTTCTCTGTACTCGTTCCAGCAGCTCTACATCCTTCTTGAAATGAGGCTTCCAGACTTGTATACAGTACTCAAGATGTGGCCTGACCATTGCCTTATACAAGGGAATAATCACCTCCTTATCCCTGCTAGAAAAATTCCTGTATATCATTGACAAGACACCATGTGCTACTCTTGCAGACCATCTGCACCGCTCAAAAAACTTCATATCTGCCTGCACAATTACCTCCAGGTCCTTTTCACTCTCTATCTCTGTCAGTGTAGTACCACACAGTTGATACGTTACTCTGGGGTTACTGCTTCCCATATGCAGTACTTTACATTTATCAATATTAAACTTCAGTTGCCACCTCTCAACTCATCTACTCAACTTTTCTAGATCTTGTTGCAGCAGCGTACTGCCATTAGTGTCATTAACAACCCTGCCAACCTTCGTATTGTCTACAAACTTGGACATTAAACCTGATATACCATCATCAATATCATTAATGAATAAAGAAAACAACAATGGACCCAACACTGAACCCTGGGGGACTCCACTAATAACATTAGTCCACGAAGAGCAGTGTCCATTGATTACCACTCTGTTTTCTCCCACTCAACCATCCCTTTATCCAAAGCAGCAATTTGGATTTCAGCAAAGCATTTACCCTATAATCTTAAGGGAGGTGGCAAGTGAGTGCATTGAACCACTGAGGCTAATTACGAGAGCATCATGGACTCGGGAGTGATTACGTTGGATTGGAAAAGTGCCAATGTATCTCCAATACATAAGTGTGGTTCTAAGAGTGAAGTGGGAAATTACCGGCCGGTTAGTCTAACTTCAGTAGAAGGGAAAATCACGGAGCCTATGATCAAGGGTGGAATTCAGGATCACTTAGATAGAAATGGAATTCTGAAGGATACTCAGCATGGTTTTGTAAAGGGAAAATCATGTTTAACTAATCTGATTAACTATTTTGACAGAGTCACTCAAGTGCTAGACTTAGGGAATAATTTTGAAGTTGTCTATTTGGATTTCAGCACAGCATTTGACTCAGTCCCACATGAACAGTTACTTTATAAGCTGGAACAAGCTAGAATCACAGAGAAAATCCTTGCCGACCGGGCTAGCCAGGTGGGTAAAGTGCCTGCCTGGCAACCCAAAGGTCGCGGGTTCGAATCCCGCCTCGGGCTTGGATCAAAGTACTGCAAAAACCTTGGGAGGCGCACTATGGCCACAGAAGCCGATGCGCCAACAACTACCGAAAAAAAAAAAAAAAAAAGAAAATCCTTAGATGGATCGCAAGGTGGATTCAGAGCAGGAGGCAGAGGGTTGTAATAAATGGTTATTCCTCAGATTGGGTTGATGTAAGAAGTGGGGTTCCCCAAGGATCAGTATTAGGACAATTGTTGTTTTTGATTTTCATAAATGACATTGATGAAAGGATAGAGGGCATGATGTCTAAATTTGCAGATGATGTAAAGATTGGTAGAGTAGTTAATGATTGTTGCCAAGACGAGCTTCTTCAGAGTGATCTAGATAGACTTCAGAGATGGTCAGAAAAATGGCAGCTATGCTTTAATCCAGCAAAGTGTAAGATATTGCACTTGGGGTACAGTAACCCCAAAATAACTTATACAGCCAGGCCTCGCATAACGCGAGTTCGATTAACGCGATTTTCAGTTAATGCTATTTGAAAAATTATACCACTTTTCACTTTACACGATGTTCCAGTTAACGCGATCTTTTTTTTTTATGCGATAGTTGAAAAAGATTTGAATCGCGCGTTAAGCTTACCGCGAGTCGTACGGTCAATAAACAAACGTTTGCCTGCTCCCAGCCTCTGTGTTCCATCAACCATCGGAAGAAGAAGTGTTACTTGTTTGTCTCCTGCTAATAAAGTCAATGCACACTTGCATAAAAATTCAAATTTTTAAATGAGGCAGATGAAAATGTTACTGCGAAGGAGATAACAGTAAAAGAATTAGATGAAATCTTTCGTATTGCACAGAACCTCAAACAAAAGGTTTGAGGTTCTCTGCGGTATTTATTTCGCCAGGGACCAGAGAAGATTGTTGTCGGCTATCGGAAATTTACTGATGAAAAGAGAAAGTCAACACTGTTCAAATATTTCCGCAACAGTCATTTCTTCATTGTGTATTTTATGTCAGAGGTTCTCAAACTTTCTTGGTTCACGGCGCCCTTAGTGTCGCAGTAATTTTTTCAAGGTGCACCCAGACTAAAAGAAATACCTAACAGTTCCGTTTAGTAGTTAGGTCCAAACAACTTAATAAGAAATGCTAAAACTGTGAACTACCTCGAGCTAGTAGTTCGCGTGGTGTCCGACAGATGTCGAGTATCGCTGTGTTTCCCTCGAAAATTAAAATATTCCACGGTGCACAGTTTGGAAACCACTGTTTTATGCAATAAACATTTAATTCCATAATTATTTTCATTATCTTTTACATTGTTTACAGTTAAAAAGTTATTTAAAAGGTATTTTTAAAATTATTTATGGATATTCCAGAAGGTCAAGGCCAATTATAATTTTTCCTATTGATTATTATATTCGATTAACGCGTTTCTGTTTTGCGCGATGCACTCGTGGAACGAATTAATCGCGTTAATCGAGGCCAGCCTGTACACTTGGCAGAGTTGAACTAAAGCCAGTAGTGGAGAAAAGGGACTTGGGTATTACAATACGGTCAGATATGAAGTTCTCCGAGCATTGTAGACCGCTTGCAAAGAGGGCCCATGGTGTCCTATCGATGATTTATTGAACAATCGCTAGTAGAGTTAAGGACATCATAATCCCATTATATAAGGCTATTGTTAGACCACACTTGGAATACTGTGTTCAAGTATGGAGAACGCACCTAAAGAAAGACATTGTTCTTCTTGAAAAAGTCCAAAGATGGGTAACTCACCTGGTGAGATCGGCAAAAGGGTGTCCATATGAGGAAAGACTTCAAATAGGTGGGTTGCAGAGCTTGGAAACTAGGCACCTTAGAGGAGACTTGATTGAGGCGTTTAAGGCTCTGAGAGGCATAAGCAAAATGAATAAGAACGAAATTTTCACAGTTATAAATGATTCTAGAACTATGGGTCATAATTTCAAGTTACGGGAGGAGTTGTTTACACTGGATTGCAGGAAGTTTTATTTTAGCCAGCGAGTTATAAATTACTGGAATAAGTTACCTACATGGGTGGTAGAGGCTGACAGTCTGGGGAAATTCAAAGGTCAGCTGGATAATTACCTAAGGGAGGAGGGAAATGCATAGGTTGTCAATTTCCTTTTCTCTTATTAATTTTTATTATTATTATTTTTTTTTAATTTTCTTTTTATTATTATTAATTTGGTTTTATTCTTATTATTTAATTTTATGTATTTTTTGTTATTTTATTTTATTTTTTTTGGCTCGTACAGCATAAGCCATAGGCTTCCTTGCGCCATGTGGCCATTACTAAATACTAAAGTCTTTAAAAAAACCTAAAATTCTTCTGCCAAGCTTCTAAAAAGAGATCTAATCAAAATAAATAAATCTTTACTGCCAAAGATATACAAATCGACAGTGAGGTACATATATGAAGGCAAAGTTCCCTCCATGGCCAGAAAATAGCCAGGAGATCGACATAATATTTGTTAATCTTTTGGTTGGGTTAAGTGTTGCGATATTATTTTAGGTAGTTTTATCTTGCAGCATGGTTCACTGCAAGCACTTTGATCTCGGTACTTATTCCCACTGGGATTGTTCCCTAACTTGAGTGCGAATACCATGAGGAAATTGGAGTTTTATATTCTCCCCTGGTTATCAACAATCTTATTCTAATTCTGGAATAACCAATTATAGTATAAAAAAAAATCCATAAACATTGTGATTTTAATAAATACACTTTCCCAAAATTCAGAATATTTTTATACATAATTCTATGTTTTATTATGTATATGAATGTTGTTAACAAAACCATTTTTATATTTGCTAAAAACTAAAAGATTTTAGCAGCACTGTTATTGAAAGTGCAGCTAAAACTCTCCACTTCAAATCACAAAGGCATTGATTATTGTGGTGCTAATTCATCACAGGGAAGAAAGGCATACAAACAAAAAAAGTTCTAATGACCACAAATTGAAAGCTCTCACATTTTATGCTGCACTGGGTAAAATCATTCCAAATGCAAAGGAGAACTGTCAACTTAGACAAAAGTGTACGGGGAAGGACAACAGCTTAATCTTAAATCTGCATTAAGTAAAGTGAAGAGCCAGAAAAAGGACACAAAGTAATAAAATTGCTGTTTGTACAACATTAAATATTTACATTTCAACCATATCATAACTATGGCAAAACTAATTTTGATATTGACAGTAGCAAATAAAAATTCATGCAAGAAAGAACCCAGTTAATGAGAGTTTTGTACATGAAGAAAAGCACTAATAATTACCTTCCCAATGGAAAGTTAAAATAATCCAAAGGGACTTTGACTACTGTGGTGCTAGAAGCACACTTTTGTACATTTTATCAAACCAAACCAGAAACACTTAAAAAATGTTAAAAATTAAAAAAAAAAAAAATCTGTTAGAAGAATTATAAGTGCAAATTTTACATACTGTTGTAAGAAATACTTTCCAGTTTAGTATTTGCATACAAAACATACTGCATGCCACTCACATGCTGATTTTCTATATAGCTTGATTTTAGCTTTGATTTTTCTCGCCCTATTGGAAGTGAGACAGTTGGGAAATAATTTTGGATAACAAAACTTTTGTTACCAATTTTCAACTTTTTCTTGTTTTTTATCCCAAAAGGCTGAAACAACATTATAATACAGTACTACATGCTTGCACTTTTTTTTTTTTTCTCCAGCAAACTCACATGGATAATGATCCCTGTGAGTTTGCTGGAAAATCCAATACTATAATTTTTCCATTACTATAAAATGCATCAATTTTCTGGAAACAGAAATGTTATAATCAAGGCCACAAAATTTTTTAGAATATTCTCATTATAAAGTTATTACTAAGTCAAATTAAAATTTTTAAAATGATAATTACTTTCTTTCTGAGGAAATACTTCTTTCGCTCCTTGCACTTCTTTCCCAGTCTCTTTCTGACCTAGATTTTGAATGAGGGGTTGGCATATCCCAAGAAGAATAGCGTGATGGAGTGATGTCATCATCATCATCCCAACTAGATTTTGATGGAGTATCTATAAAAATATTCAGATTAGAAGATGAACTGCTAAAGAAAAGCAGATAATAATATAAAGAATAGTATATAATATTTTAACAAAATCTGAGAATTAGAAAAGAATAGCGAAAGCTTAAAAAGCAGTACTCACCTTGAAATTAATCTGCGATGGTTTACTTAGGTAGCGTGGTTAATGTTTAAGTTGAATTGTTAAATTGAAAAATTAAAAGGGAGGGAAGTAGGTAAAAGTTGACTGAGTTAAATGGGCGCAAGGAAACAGAAGTGTACACATCCAATCCTTGGTTGTCATCGAAATAAAAGAAAGAAGAATAATTAAAAACTATGTAAGTGAATCCGGTGAAGCCAATAGTCTTTATGAGGACTTTCGTTAGTTAAAGAACGTCTTCAGTTGGCAATGTGTGGGGAGAGAACGCGCATGGTATTTTAAGAATAAAAAAATTATACTCTCGTGATGCCTTTTTTGACATGTGGGAACTTTAATCTCGAGAGGTTCCAAGGGGAAAGATTGAAGGGGAGTTTAGAATTTAGAATTTTGAGGTTAGAGTGGTGCTTGTACCATAACCATTCGATAACTAGAGCTTCATATTGAAGTATTCTGTAGCTGGATTTTAGTTTAATGATGGAAATGGCAGAATCGATGAGCGGGTTGTGGTTGTGAGTCTGGGCATGAGTTGTAAGTTCTGTGACGGATTGGTTAGACGTGAGACTATGGAAATGGTAGTATGCATGGGTGTTGGATGTTTTTGATGAGCCAAATTTGGTAGTGGTACTTCCGATATAACATGTGTTGCAGTTTGGTTGACAATTAATGAGGTATATAATATTATTAAGGTCATTTGTAGAATATTTGTATGTGTCTTTATAGGTGCTGAAGAAGGATCCTAATTTGTTGTAGGTGGAAAAAACAAGGGAGATATCAGTGTTGTTAAATAGGCGTCGGAACTGTCCTGCTAGTTCATTGTGGTAAGGGAGGACTATGCAGATGTTAGTTTTATTTTTGTCTTTGGTTGGGATGTTAGATTTAATTTTATTTTTAGCGTTAAGGATTGTATTTAAAATGAGTTGGTGGGGGTAACCTCTGGATATAAATTTGTCGGGAAATTCTGATTTTTTCGTTGAATCTAAAAAATCTTGCTTCTAATAAGAAGGGTGGTGAGTTCAAGGATATGGTCTATAGAAAGGGAGGTACATTTTGTTAAGGTATCGTCTGTTTCTAAGAACTTGCGTAAGGCTTGTAAAGTAAATGGAATATGGACATTTGTGTAAAGAGAAGTAACGTCATAGGAAGCTAGGATGTTTGTATCGGATATTGTGATATTATTAACTATGACGTTACTTCTCTTTACACAAATGTCCATATTCCATTTACTTTACAAGCCTTATGCAAGTTCTTAGAAACAGACGATACCTTAACAAAACGTACCTCCCTTTCTATAGACCATATCCTTGAACTCACCACCCTTCTATTAGAAGCAAGATTTTTTTAGATTCAACGAAAAAATCTTCCAACAAATATATGGCTTACCAATGGGACTAGGGATTTCGGCCCCATTGTCCGAAATCTACCTAGCCGCCACTGAAAGCCAAATTCTACACCCCTTTCCCCCTGAACTAAAATTATACATGCGCTATGCCGACGACATTCTTGTAGTAGGCAACAGATCCATTATTAATAACCTCTTCGTAAAACTTAACTCTGTACATGATAGACTTAAATTCACCCTTGAAATTGGACAGAACAATCAAATAAATTTCCTTAATCTCACTATCTATATAACAGGCACAAAATTAAATACGAAAAAATTTTCAGGAAAAATACAAACACCGGTAAATACTTACATTTTGCTTCTCATCACCCTCTAAACACTAAAAAGGCAGTTTTATATAACCAAATTCACAATGCACTAAAGTACAGTTCCTCACCCACCGACCTTCACAATGAAATACAGTATATTACCGACAAATTTATATCCAGAGGTTACCCCCACCAACTCATTTTAAATACAATCCTTAACGCTAAAAATAAAATTAAATCTAACATCCCAACCAAAGACAAAAATAAAACTAACATCCGCATAGTCCTCCCTTACCACAATGAACTAGCAGGACAGTTCCGACGCCTATTTAACAACACTGATATCTCCCTTGTTTTTTCCACCTACAACAAATTAGGATCCTTCTTCAGCACCTATAAAGACACATACAAATATTCTACAAACGACCTTAATAATATTATATACCTCATTAATTGTCAATCAAACTGCAACACATGTTATATCGGAAGTACCACTACCAAATTTGGCTCATCAAAAACATCCAACACCCATGCATACTACCATTTCCATAGTCTCACGTCTAACCAATCCGTCACAGAACTTACAACTCATGCCCAGACTCACAACCACAACCCGCTCATCGATTCTGCCATTTCCATCATTAAACTAAAATCCAGCTACAGAATACTTCAATATGCGCTCTAGTTATCGAATGGTACAAGCACCACTCTAACCTCAAAATTCTAAATTCTAAACTCCCCTTCAATCTTTCCCCTTGGAACCTCTCGAGATTAAAGTTCCCACATGTCAAAAAAGGCATCACGAGAGTATAATTTTTTATTCTTAAAATACCATGCGCGTTCTCTCCCCACACAATGCCAACTGAAGACGTTCTTTAACTAACGAAAGTCCTCGTAAAGACTATTGGCTTCACCGGATTCACTTACATAGTTTTTAATTATTCTTCTTTCTTTTATTTCGATGACAACCAAGGATTGGATGTGTACACTTCTGTTTCCTTGCGCCCATTTAACTCAGTCAACTTTTACCTACTTCCCTCCCTTTTAATTTTTCAATTTAACAATTCAACTTAAACATTAACCACGCTACCTAAGTAAACCATCGCAGATTAATTTCAAGGTGAGTACTGCTTTTTAAGCTTTTGCTATTCTTTTCTAGTCTATTAACACGGTACTTGAAGATTTCTAAAAATTTCGTATTGTCAATCTGAGAATTAATAACCTGAATTTGGTACTTAAAAAATAAAGCCTGAACCTAAGGCCAATCCCATTTGCTTTCATACCTCTTTCAAATCCTCATAAAATAACTTCATGCCACTTTGAAAAAAACACATTAACCCTTTTCAAGGCGTCTGGACATTATTTTGGGGAATTTGGAAATTTTTTAAAAACTTTTTTTTTTTTTTTTTTTTTTTGGTAGTTGTTGGCGCATTGGCTTCTGTGGTCATAGTGCACCTCCCAAGGTTTTTGCAGTACTTTGATCCAAGCCCGAGGCGGGATTCGAACCCGCGACCTTTGGGTTGCCAGGCAGGCACCTGGCTAGCCCGGTCGGCATTTTTTTTTTTTTTTTTTTTTTAAAAACTAAAATGCTTTTAAATTTAAGTTTTTTCTTATTTTGATTTCATAACTGAACATCAGTGAGATTATTGTCAAAAATAAAATAAAAATAAAAATTTTGTTCACAAAAAAATGTAAAACATAAAACACTCATTTTTTTTCTTCAATACAATAATATCTTCTAAGCATTTTTTAAACTGGATTTTTGGACCCCTAGGGAACCATATAGCTGTTCATGGGGGCATCTACATGTAATGTTCTTTATTTAAAAAAAATTATTTTTAATTAAAAAAATACCGAAATTGATTAAATGTTGAACCACAGATCTATGAATATAACTTTTCACCAATAAACCAAATGTTACTGTTCTTATTTCTAAGAAACATCATCTTCACAAAGCCAGAGTTAAATTTTGTTAAAATGTGTGTGCATTTCTTTTTTTTTTTTGTAATCTAAATACAATCTAAAACTAATAAAAATAATTAATCAATTTGTCAATTTGGTTTAATAAACTGCTAAATATGTCTCTTCATATTCATACCTTCCCCCCCCCCTAAAATAAGAAATATTTACAGGCAGGGGTTTTTTTTTTTTTTTTTTTTTTGGTAGTTGTTGGCGCATCGGCTTCTGTGGCCATAATGCACCTCCCAAGGTTTTTTTGCAGTACTTTGATCCAAGCCCGAGGCGGGATTCGAACCCGCGACCTTTGGGTTGCCAGGCAGGTGCTTTACCCACCTGGCTAGCCCGGTCGGCACAGGCAGGGGTAAAAAAAAAAATTATATGAATAGGGGGTCAGACTACTGACTGCACTTTTTTTGATGTTAACTGTTAACAGCAATGTTCTATGTTTATATCAGCAAGGTTATTTTTAGTTTCAGAAGAGAAGTTAAACTGTAATGCTGTCCTATTTTCATTGATGGGAAAAACATGCCAGGGAAGCAACTATGCAGCCAATTGAAGAAAACTGTAATGAATGTTTACAGCAAATTAGTAGAACTTATCCTAAGAGATAAGTTCATGAAATTATTAAATTGATGATCAAATTTACCAGCATCTCAAGAATGTTGTGTTGAGTTTTTCCTTACACTATGCTGAAGAATGAAGAAAGAACTCGAGAACAAACATGAATTGTCTGCACCAGCAAGGAAGCTACAAAAAATGAATTGACATTACAGATGAAAACACTGGTCAACACGTAAAATGTTACAAAAACGAAAATACCCAATCTTGACTAATTTTATGCTGCTGAACATGAAAATCACATTAAAATTTGTTGATTGGCTCTTGTTTTCAAATTATAGTTGGGGTCTCATATTAGCAAATTACTCTGCATTAACAACTACAGCTCTTGGCAAAACACATGGCAAGACTGCAGTTTCGGTACCACCACATTCTTATCACATGATAGGCAACTGTCACCTCGCTCTGCATCACGTGATAAGTAGTTGTCACCTCAAATGCATCTTCATCTCTGTTGCAGTAATCCTTGAATATGGCTAGGTACTGGGTTATTTGTTCTCAGTTAAAGGTTTTTCTCTGTGAGATTCTTACTTTTTGTGCAGTATTTGTATCCAGGGGCAGACTAGATCAAAAATTCTTATCAGAGAAAACGAATAGAATGTATCGGAGGTCAGAGTGTAATATTGAAAATCACATCAGCCTCTATCAGTCTCCAACCCAATGGGATTTCCCCAGTAAGTCTTATGGCCAGTCTGCCCTTGTTTGTGTCGTGTAAGATTAACATACCTTGTAATTGTATGAACAGTCCGGATGACTTCTGTTACATATGTGGAGAAGTCATGTTAGCGTCAAGAAAGCGTCCCTAACTTGAGCCATAAAAAAAGGCCTACTTCTTGTACTTTGGGTGTAAAGTAAATGACTAGGACAAGAATTGGGCTCTACACATATGCTGCACTACCTGTTTATTGAAACTCAACGTGTCAGTGAATCGAAAGGGATATTTTATGCCTTTCGCAGTGCCCATGGTATATGGAGGGAGCCAACAAATCATGTCACAGACTGTTACTTCCGTACGGTACCTCCTATTAGAAAAGGGATGACAATGAAGAAAAAGTGGACAGTGATGTGCCTAAAAATACCATCTGCAATTTGTCCCGTGCCTCATGGTGAGGTACTACCTATTCCTGAACCACCCAACTGTTTTTCTGTACACTCTGATGAAGATGAAGGTGTGGCTATAGTGCACCTATCCATAGAGTTGTGTTAGGAAATAATTCAGAATTGAAGGCATTTCAATTTAATTTTAGAAAAACTATTCAGAATTGATGGCATATTCCAACTTTTTTCAGAAAACAGAAAAGTTCCTTAATATTTGCCTGATTGCCAACAATATGCTCTAGTGATATTGGTTTTTGGTCAGAGAAAGCAGAATTGGTTTTTGGTCAGAGAAAGCAGAATTGGTTTTTGGTCAGAGAAAGCAGTATATCTAACAGTTAAGAATATGCTTAACTGTTAGATATACTGAGCAGTGTGGACACTTAGAAGTAGATGGAGGTGGGTCAGATGAGTATGTCCTTTCTTGCCCGTGCAAGTACCACTTCTTCCCTTCTAGTTGTTTGGATGCTTGAGTGCCAAAATTTTGATTCCTGTTTCAACTGAAAAAGTTTATTAGTCTGGGTGTGCCATAGCTCTTTCCACTGTTCAAGGTATGCTGCTTTTATGATGATATCATGGTCAGAGGCTGGAATATCGACAGAGGTCAAATCTAATGTGGAGGGATTTTTTGCTGATATATGCACCAGTTCATTCCCTTTATCCCTGAATGTGCTGGAATCCAACAAAAGTTCACTAATTGTTGATGTTGTTTAATTTTCAAGAGCAACTTCCTGATTTGGTTTAAAACAGGGTGATACGTATAGGAGGGTTTTTGCATTGCTCTAATTGAGCTGAGTGAGTCTGTGTAAATTAAATATTTTGAAGATGAGTAAAGATTCAAATTTTCTAGAGCTAATTTCATCCCATGTAGTTATGCAGAAAAGCTGCTATACTCAGGTGGAAGGGAAGCTAAAATAATAGCAAAGGGAAACACTGTTGCTGCTGATGCTCCAATGGCTGATTGAGATTTGGACCCATCGGTATATATTGGCAGGAAATCAACATAGTTCTGAATATGACTTGCATGGAGTTGTTCCAGATTGAGAGTCAGTAGAAGATCCTTACCCCATTGAAGAAAATAAGTATCAAAGTTCAGTTGAGAAGGGGCAGTCCAAGGTGGATGAAAGTAATTCATTACCTGTTGACTATTGTGAAGAGGAACTTTCCAACTCTGTGATATTTCAAAAAGCTGTAGGCCTTCTGGCCTTATTTTATTAGGTTTATTTCTGTATAGATTAGGTAGCTGAGGATTGAAGAGGTATGGGTGAATAGGATGCAAACAGCAACTTTTTATTTTGGCTGCATACTTTTTTTTTTTTGCATAAGCTTGTAGAGAAGAAAGGCAAACCAAACCAAAAATAAAACATTACCTGGAGCAATAAAGCAAAGAGAAGGCAAGATGACAGGGCATAAAAAAACGCCTTGTCATCTCGCCATAAAAAATGCTTTTTTATGCCTTGTCATCTCCCCTTTGCTTTGCTTTGCTTTATTACTCCAGGTAACATTTTACTTTTGGTTTCGGTTTGCCTTTCTCCCCAGGGGCTCGCATCTTGTGAGTATGGGCTTGGCACACCCAGGGTCCTGAGCTGATTATCATCATTCTTCTCTTTCTTGGTGATTCCCTTCTACTTCTGACTCTCTCTCTCTCTCTCTCTCAGGGTAACTTGGAAATTTTTTTTTTGGCTGGTGCAGCATAAGCCTCAGGCTTCCTTGCACTATATGTCTAGTAGTAATAATAATAATAACAAGCTTGTGGTATTAACACCCATTTTTACTAACTCTTGCAAATACCAGAACCCTTGCAAATACCAGAACCCTTTCTTTAAGGTTAGGCCTTACACACCCAGTAAGTTCAATAATTTTAATTATTTTTTCTACACTTTTTATCTTTTTGCTTTCTTTTTCTATCTTCTTTCCATTCGTAAAACTAATAGTTTTCTTCCTGTTCATGAAATTATTGTAAAACTTCACCTATTGCTATTTTCATCTTCGTTTAACCACTCTTTCTCCCCTGCCCCATCCTCAAGAATTTTTTACCTCACCCTATACCATTTGCTTATCACATTATGTATATATATATATATATATATATATATATATTTTTTTTTTTTTTTTTTTTTTTTTTTTCCCTGCAAATTACATTTGAACTATAAATTGTCTTGTTACAGTGTTTTTTCCCCATACCACACTGTAAACACTGTGTATTTTATATTATATTTTTAACTTTAATTTACACTGTATCAGGACGTTGTTGTTTTTTTTTTTTTTTTTTTTTTTTAGGAGCATTAGCAACTAGGGCCATATTGCTCCGGGGTATGCGGTGGTCATTCCCTGACCTTTCCGCATCCTCCGTATTTGGTGGTGACGGGCTCGAACCCCGGTCTAATCAAGAAGCGTGTGCTACGCACTGCTGCTCCTTCCCACCTGGCTACGGAGGCGCCGTATCAGGACGTCTGATAGTATTAAGACAGGGATTTTACTTTTGTATTTTTCCCCCTTTTCTTGTACTATGGACAAGTTTGGAAATGCAGTTCCTGATACATGGCCAGGAGTAGTCCCCTGATGAAATGCCTAACCATGTATCAATTTTTCTTTTTAACTGTCTTCAGATTTTGCATATATGTCATCCTTCTTTCAACCTTCTTTCTAAAATTGCCCATCCATATCAGAATACAGTTATACTCCTTTGTAATTTATTTTGTAAACCCTTTTGCAATTTTTGTATATCCCATTGTAATTTATTTTCTTTTTCCACAGTCTCATTTCTTACTATTGGCTTGTTAATTATGCCATTAATAATCTTAATTCACAATCGCACTAGGATTTTAAAATTCTTTCACCTATTTCATTACTACTTCATTTCTTTTTTCTGCTACCCTTTACACCCATTTAGTTCAGGCACTATGTGTACTTCTCATATCCATCTTTGCAGACCCTGTATTAATGTTTCTTACTACATATTTTTATATTCTTTTGCTTTTTTCTAGTCCCATAAAGTGCCATGCAATTTTTAGGGGCTAAAGCACTCCCAATTAAATATTTTCCCACTTACATATATTGCTTTTTTTAAGGTCCCAAGAAGAAATAAACTCAGTTATAACTCTCCTTCATAGAGACTAAATTCTAGGAATCATTAATGGTGCTGTTTGTTTACTTTATAGAAATCGTTACTAGGGCAGGTGACATTTAGGTGATTTATTTATTTAATCATTAAGGTGATTTATTTATTTAATCATTAAGGTGATTTATTTATTTAATCATTAAGGTGATTTATTTATTTAATCATTAAGGTGATTTATTTAATCATTAAAGTGATTTATTTCATATTTAACATGAGCCTCTGAAGACAGAAAAGGCTTCTCATTATAACTTGGTGTCTAACTATTCTTCATTACACTCACATGCTTCGGATAATTTTTGGAAAGTGGATGACTAATGCTGAATTTTTTAAATTCAACATTATTTTTTTATTTGCCAGCATTTAAATTCAGCATTATTAAAAAAAAAAGGTTGAAGGTACCAAAAAAGAAATTTCAATATATTAAGTGTGCAATTCTGCTACACAGTCTCCAAAAAGGGGGTTCCACTTATAGTGCTCTTTGGGGCATTATAAGTGGCATTATTTCTATCACGCAGCATACCTTTCAGACTGCAGCCTTCAAAAATGTTCATTATGCCAGATACAGAAATCTTGCAAAGACTCACCATAATGTCATTTAAGATCAGATTATGCAGCAGCAGTTCATTTGTTAGGTAAGTTGTGACATCATCCCTCAAGGCCATTCCACCAACAAGGTTTTTTTCATATTTTCATCTACATTTTCAGTCTACAAGACCTAGTAATAGGTGTGCAAGGTTCAGAAAAACCATCTCTTACGCAGCTGCATGGAGAGATATCCTAATGTATTTCCTGGAGATTTATCTATGAACAGAACGTTTCCCATTGGGAAAAGGCATAGAGGTGTCTGTGCATCAACAAACAACAGAAGTGATATTTTCCTCCATAATGTGTATCGTATATGGATTTCTCCAATCCTAATGCTCTACAGCAGTGGTTCCCAAACTACTAAGATCCATGGACCCTTTCAAAAATAAAAAAGAAAAGTTCACAGACCTCTTCAAATATCAAAAAAAGTTATATGCATATAACATATGCATAGCACTTATAGCACGGATTGTCGCAGCAAGTGCAGAGACACAAGACAATCCTAGGAACTTCCAATGCTTACAACATTCAATGATGCATCGGTGTGAGTTATGTACTGAACATCACAGTCACCAG
This sequence comes from Mastigoproctus giganteus, assembly GCF_048544385.1. Classification (NCBI taxonomy): domain Eukaryota; kingdom Metazoa; phylum Arthropoda; class Arachnida; order Uropygi; family Thelyphonidae; genus Mastigoproctus; species Mastigoproctus giganteus. The sequence continues at coordinate 30,288,422 of NC_143581.1, read as the reverse complement.
TTCGAGCACTTCTTATGAATTGTTTTTTCTATTTTGTGTGCAACAGCAAATGATTTGTATGCATTAAATGACATTAAATTATTGAATGTGCTTTTCTGATTTTTACAACCCTTTAATAGCTTCTGCTGCTATAACAACAGCTCATTTACGACCTATGTTTACTTGACAAAAAATGTTTCTTTTGGTACCATCTATCATCACCTGTTCAAGTTTGTATATATATGGTCAACCACCATTTTGCGGACCCCTTGGAACTAGTCTATGGAGCCCCAGTTTGAGAAACACTGCGCTACAGAATATAACTGCACATCCCCAAAGATGCATACTGTGCATCTGAAGAAGTACAACACAGATTTAAACAGTTTCAGTTCAGTGAAAAAAGAACTCAGTTTATGGCTCCATGATTCATACTACAAAAAACGTAAGGCTGACGTAACACATTCACCAGACACTCTAAACAACTTTTAGATAGTTACATTTGATAACACTGCAAAATTCTGAAGTAACTTATGTCCATACATTATACAGTTTAAAATATAATACAACAAAACAGCTAACACACCCAATATGGGTCCAGAATATAAATTAGAAGATTGGTATGTATATTTATTAAGAGATACTGATATTATTGGCAATCAATCAAGTGTATTTCTGAATGCTAAGATCCACATAGCAAATGATTCTCAGCTAATCTGCAAACACATCTGAGAGATTAGCAGAAATCTAAATAATAAAAAATAATAATAAATTAATTAATTTATTAACGTGTGCATGCTATATAGTTTTAATATAAACTAGGGGGCTTCTCCCTCTGCTCACTGCACTCACTTCTTTTGATAAAATAAAATACTTATAGAAGCTTTCGACACTGTGTGTGTGTGTCTCGTCCTCAGCTATGAATACATAAATACATTACAATATATCGGTGTAGATACACCATAGACAACTCTTAAAGAAAAACTACGATTGTAGTGTGAAAAGTATCATTTCATCTGTATCTCATATTGTGTTCATCCTTCACAACGAGTTACCATGTATTGCACTACCTCAAATAAGTAACGCTTCACTAATAGAGAAGACTATTGTCACTTTTCTCGGTGGGCACCACCACCCAGACGTCACTGTTTTAAAGCTAGTTGGCTTTTCATCAGTGGATGCCTTTCACACTACGATTGTAGTTTTTCTTTAAGAGTTGTCTATGGTGTATCTACACAGATATTATATAGATATAAAATCTTAAAATTTTATGCCTTTTTGCATTTAGTTTATTTAAATAAATCCGTTACATATGGAAATTAAGAATGGTACTGCGTAGCAGTGTTAGATAAACATAGTGCTTGACCACGTTTAAAGAGAAGCTTGTTTTACCACAGTAAAACAACCTTCTGTTATGTATTTTTGTATTTGTTATGTATTACACTTAACCCGCATCCCTCTTCTCCCATTGGCTGAATAAATATCATTAGGAGGAAAGTTATTTTAATGTATAGAAAGATAATAATTAATTAACGTGTGCATGCTATATATTTTTAATATAAACAAAGATGTGTAGATATCAGTATAATAAGCAGAAAAGTGCACACAGCCAACACACACTGGTGTTCAAAGAAAGTGCATCACCTAGGAATTTCACATTTCTAACTCCTTTTTGCAATGGTATGTTACATTAATGACTAGCATCACAAATAGAAATAAAAACAAAAGATATTTATTAATAGTTATGGCAAAGCTAAGTAATATTTGACAGGTGCTCTCAAAATATTCCAAAATGAGCATTTGCAACCTTTATACAACAGTTTTGGTAAACACGACAATTATGGCTGAAATGTTATCAGAAGCCCTCAATTTGCTTTAGTTTATCATTTAAAATGGAAAGTAAAATGAAAAGTTCACCAGGTGCAAACTAATATTTAGCTGAACTGCCTCTGGCCCTGATGACAGCATCACACCGTTGAGGCATTGACAAGATCAATTTCTGAAGATAATCAACTGATAGTTCATGGTTCCAAACACGAATTATGGCTTCCTGAAGTTCATGAAGGGTGTTTGGTTTCTTTCTGGCAACTGCAGATTCCACATGATGCCAATAGTTCTCTATAGGATTCAGGTCTGGGCTGTTTCCTGGCCAGCTAAGAGTTGTAATTGCCATTCTTCCAACCATTTTGTCACATGTAACAAATGTAAACACATTACCGTCAAACCACTAATGCAGAAATGAAGCTAAAATAACTACAGAAGTGCCTACTTACACTTTTCGCCTGATGACAAGGAGCAGAGTCATCTTGAAAGATACAGTTACTTGGCAGGTTGAAATGGTCTCTAATGGTTGGCAGCAATTTGCCTTCCAGTGTAGCCAGGTATCCATTAGCATTTATGGAACCTTTTATAAACTGCGGGTGTCCTACTCCGCATACGAAATGCACCCCCATATCATTTGGCTGGTAGGGAATTTCACTGTAGACATCATACAGTCTGGATGGTATTCTTCACCACGTTTACAGTGAATCGTTTTTCTCCCATCAGAGCCATGCAGGTCGAATTTCATTCGAGAAAATAACCGGAATCCATTTTACATGCCCCTTACACCAACTTAATTGGGCCTTTTTCATTTTTTCGTGTGAGGAGGGGCTTCTTCTTAGGACAACAGGCTACGAGTCCATTTTTGAAGAGGCATCTTCTGACTGTTATTGCACTTGTTACCACTCCCGTGTTCTTCCCATTCTCTTTTCAGCTCAGACAAAGAAGCTTTACAGTTTTTAAGGCATAAGTGCTTGAAAACACAGTCCTGTTTTGGTGTAGAGACTCGTTTGCATCCATTTCTTTTTTCTTATCAGCAGAACCAGTATTCTTGAGTTTGGAAAGAAATCTACTCACTGTCAACTGATTACAAGACACTTCATAAGCAATATGATGGGAAGAACATCCTTCCTCACAAAGCAACAACAGCACTCTTTCTTCGTGGTGTCAAATGCACGTAACTCGCCATCCTGACACAAGCAAGGAATGACTGCAACTCTTGCAGAGCACAGTTATATAGCTGAAAGTAACAGCTGATGTAATATTACATCATCACCTACGCATGTCAACCTTATCTGATGCAATCTGTAAGAAATATTGCCATATACTTACGTTATTCGGACGACAATTACAATTTTAAGGGGTGATGCACTTTCTTTGAACGTGCATGGGTGGATCCTTCTCCTCATGCAAATAGACATAATACAGACATTATGTAAGTTGGACAAATGAGAGATGTGACAAGTAAGATATGATGTACATACCACGTACAAAATATTTAGTGCAAAAAGCTATTATATATTATCAAAACCATTCTTGGATATGCTTGTCCTCAACCTTACCCTCGAGTTTTGCTTCTATACAGTCATACTGTAAATCTTTTGAAAAGTCTTGACAAAGAATCAAGTTAATAATGTTAACCAGAAATAGACAAATTAATTTTCAATTATGAAATTACATAAATCAATAACTGCTTTTACTCCTAAAGTTGTGCCTCTTGGCCAAAAGTGGCCTAATGGCACAACTTAGAGAGATAGCAATAGATCTCGACACTAGTATTAAAAGAAGTTTCACTCATTTCCCATGCTTTGTGTAATAGACTAGTACCACTTGACAGCTGACTTGTTGATTGACAAGACATGAAAAACATAATTTCAAGCAAAAATTTGCAGAATTTTTAGATAATTCCAAATTTAATGGCAAACCATAGTTTTACAGTTTTTTGGGGTTGGTTTTTTTGGTTTTTTTTTCTGTGTGAAAAAGATGGAAATAACTATGTTAGGACGTGAGCAGGAGGATGGATCACCAAAAAACAGTCTTCACACAATTATCATTATATATCAACTATTAGTATGCAGTTAGTTAGGCAAAGTTTAAAATTATGTCTAGGCAAAGCAGTGTTCTATTATTTTGTTTTCTGTGGAGAATTTAATTTTATCATCCAGGCTGTTGATACATTTATGAAACACTTCCAGTTCTCCATCACTATGGTTTCATATGACAAAAATATAACAGATACACTGGACTGGGGTGGGTGGGTGGGTATAACTATGCGTGTTCCAAATGGGTTATGAACACAACTGAAAGTAATGGGGAAAGAGGATTTCCCCCATACTGAACTATATTTTCTTGGGAACAGATTGTCAATTGTTAAATTTAAAGCTCCTTTAATGTTATTAACTTCCAAGGATTCAGGTTGGGGGACTCGCTACAACAAGTAGGTTACTTTATCTTAGGAGGTTAGAAAATTGGTGAACAACACAGACTTAATGTTGATGTTAAAATAAACCTGTTATCTATGCATCATCATATCTTTATTAATACTAATTTTTAGCACCTTAAAAGGCTAAGGAGCTAACACATTACTGCACAGTTTCTGCTATGACCATTAGACAGATATTTTGCAAGCTGAGTATCAACTTATGGAAAACAAAAAACCTTGTATGGCAGAAAAATCATATTTAACATGAATGCACTTTAAAAGTGCATTCATGTTAATTACTAGTAATTTTGCTTCCTGTATATTTTTCAGCAAATTTAAGATATTATTTAAATTTAACTTTTAACTATCAAAATATCTTGATCTACAGAAAACCTCAGAATACTATAAAGATACAAATGCAAATAACAATACATGACTTGATATCAGAAAGATATAACTTTTAACAACATTCATGATGATGTAGGAACTAACATAACATAACATAACATAACAATCAATAAACTGAATACAAGTCTCCAATATTATAAGTCCAAATTCATATAATCAGGACTAATATAAAATAAAACCAATAAAAATTAGTCAATTTTTTAGTGATACACTTGCAACAAGGACAGCTAGCTACTTAATGTAATTTATACATATGATACTACATCTGTAAACTATAATGTTATAAATATTTATTTAAAACTCTAATGCAGCCATTTAATATTTGTATCTCTGTTAAATAATAATAAAAAAAAAAATATATATATATATATAACTAACATTATTACCTTTCACTCTTATGTCAGGAGAAGGAGGTTCATCTCTTGGTTGAGGGGATTCATCCCAGTTCCAATGAAATGACCTTGTACTTGAATGCCTGCTCGAGTGTTGTGATCTCTCCCTGTCTTTGTGATGATCCCTATGTTTCCTGGATCCTGTGTCTCTGTCTACAATTAAGTTTAAAAGCAATATATTTTTACAAGTATTTCAATATATTATACAGCAATAAACTATGTATGTATGAAAAAACTAAAAGAAAAAATTTCAGAGAATTTAGGATTAATAAATTTATTATGTACAAAAGGAAAATATTTTTATATTAAACATATTTTATGTTATTACTTTTATACTAAAAGTAAAAATTTCATAGCTTCTACTGTGGCTATATATTTATAATGCAATCTGATTGCAAGAAATATGTGACATTTATTCCAAAGATAATGCTATGGTTACAAAATACTGTCTGTAAATTTTGAGTACTCAAGACTAATCTGCATGATATAAAAACTAGCATTTCCAAAAGAAAAGGCTGATCTCAACAACTCATATACAGCAGTTACTGAGCTTAATCATTTAATTTTTCCAGAACTTTATGTATGAGTTTTAAATCTTTTTACATGTAAACAAGTTATTATATAAAAATTCATCACTCATATGATGAATCACACATAAATGATGGCTTTAACCTGAAGTATATAATTAAAATATTCTGTGGATGCAATAAAATATATTACTGTGTTATACAGTCAATTATATACAGGAATTCCCTGACTTACGTAGAGGTTGTGTTCCGCGGAACGCTACATAAGTCGGAATTTCTCCAATGCTTGTGCAGCACTCGCAACTGTGCTCACTGAATTGATTGACTCAAAAAAGAAATGTTCAGCGAACATGTAAACAGAATTATTTATTGCATTTATTCAATTTTTTTTTTATCTCATGACCAGGAAAAATTACAAAAAAGCGCAATTTAAAAAAATTTCAAAATTATAAAATTACAAAAAAAGAGAGACAGACATAACGTCAGTAAGTTTTACCTCTCGAGCATCTTTGCCAGAATCGACGTCTTCCTTCTCTTCTTCCTCTATTAACTCCTCCACGTCTTTGGCAACAACCTCCAGCTGAAGTAGCTCTGCAGCCTTTACAATATTATCTGTAACCTCTTCATATGATTAGTCTTTTTCAAATCCTTTGAAGCCTTTTACATGCTGTTGGCATATTTTCTTCCATGCACCATTTAAACAACTTTTAGTAATTTCTGCCCAGGCCTTATTAATGTTTAAGATGGCGTGGTAAATATTGCAAGATTTCCAAGTTAAGATTTCTCTTAACATAAAATTTTTCTCACCATCTGCAGACAATGCCTGAGCAAATTTTGTGCGTAAATAGTTTGCTTTTAAATTCGAAATAACACCCTGATCCATAGGTTGCATGAGTGAAGTCATGTTTTGCGGTAGAAATATGACTCTCACGTTCGAATTGAAATCATCTAGATGTGTAGGATGTACAGGAACATTATCTAATAGAAGCAAAATCTTGAAAGGAACGTCGTTGTCTTTACAATCTTTTTCAACCTCGGGAATGAAGCAGCATTTAAACCAATCCTCAAAGAGAGATACTGTTATCCATGCTCTCTCATTCGAACGGAAATGCACAGGTAGGGTGGCTTTATTGATGCCCTTAAATGCACGAGGATTTCCAGAATGGTACACAAGCAGGGTTTTAATCTGTAATCTCCCGCTGCATTAGCCCCAAGCAAGAGCATGGCCCTATCTTCTGAAGCCTTGCATTTGTCTCTTTGGTAATGTATTTTCGACGTGGCATTTTTTTTTCCAATACAGAACAGTCTCGTCAACATTTAAAATTTGCTGTGTTGAATAGCTGCCTTCATCAATAATTTTTTCCAACACATCATAAAATTTCTATGCAGCTGCAAAATTGGCACTGGCAATTTCACCGCATACTTTAACCTTGCAGAAACCAGCGCGATGCTTGAACCTATTAAACCACCTGTTGCTTGCTACGAACTTGGGTTGGGGTTCCCAAACTTATCCTTAATATCTTTATAAATACTTGTTGCTTTTGCTGTTGTTGTTGTTTGGTTTTTAGGAACATTAGCAACTAAGGCCATATTGCACCGGAGATATGCAGTGGTCATTCCCTGACCTTTCTGCATCTTCCGTATTTGGTGGTCACAGGCTCGAACCCCGGTCTAATCAAGAAGTGTGTGCTATGCACTGCCGATCCTGCCCACCTGGCTATGGAGGCACCTTTTGCTTGAATGGCCATTAGACTCAAGGGCACTCGCTTCTGAATCTGATTTTCCATCCCTATTATTAACAGCTGTTCCATCTTCGATATACACCTGAATGCTTTTTTGTGATCACTGTTGATCTTAAGTGCATTGATCCTTTGACATGTTCTTTTATACGCACACTGTCCTTTAAAATAGTATTCACTTGAAGCAGCGAGACCTAATTCTCTTGCAATAGATGACACACTTTGTTCTGCTTCATACTTCTTAATCATTTTCATCTTCCTTTCGAAATCAATTTTGTTTCGTTTTCTGGCACTACCACCACTTGTACTTTCCGTTGGTCCCTTTCCCTTCACCATTGTAATAAGTAAATAGGAATGAAGAGAAGTTTCTGAAAATTTGTTTTTTATATGATTGAAGGTTTCAGTGAAGTAGAACTCATTTCATCGTTATCATATGTTCCCGTTATAAGAATCAGTTTTGAACACCTTTGTGATATTTTTCTAAAGTACATTTCTGAAGGTCACAACCAAAGAATAATAAAAACAATTTGCACTTTCCGGTTTATTTGGCTTTTTTGTTAGTGCATCTAATTATAAACAGGTAGTAAACTCGATCTTATTTCACTACTACCACTTGTACTTTCCGTTGGTCCCTTTCCCTTCACCATTGTAATAAGTAAATAGGAATGAAGAGAAGTTTCTGAAAATTTGTTTTTTATATGATTGAAGATTTCAGTGAAGTGGAACTCATTTCATCACAATAATGTAAAAACCCACACAACTGCAGTTATTGGTATTATCGCAAATGCAATAAGATCGAGTTTACTACCTGTTTATAATTAGATGCACTAACAAAAAAGCCAAATAAACCGGAAAGAGCAAACTGTTTTTATTATTCTTTGGTCGTGACCTTCAGAAATGTACTTTAGAAAAATATCACAAAGGTGTTCAAAACTGATTCTTATAACGGGAACATGATAACGATGGAAGGGAACTGGCGCCTCCGTAGCCAGGTGGGAAGGAGCAGCAGTGCATAGCACACGCTTCTTGATTAGACCGGGGTTCGAGCCCGTCACCACCAAATACGGAGAATGCGGAAAGGTCAGGGAATGACCACCGCATATCCCGGAGCAATATGGCCTTAGTTGCTAATGCTCCTAAAAACCAAATAACAAACAAACAAACAAAACGATGGAAGGGTAGTGCAATTTCCATTATAAATATGACCTTATGACCTATAAATATGCAAATATTAATAAGCTATTTATAATAGCTTATTAATATTTGCTATATTAATAAGCTATTATAAATAGCTTATTAATATAGAAAGATATTAATCTACATAATACATAATACTAATTTTATTGTAAGGCTTCAAAGAAAAATATTCAAATGAGGAACACATTGTTCAATGTTATGTAAATTAACTTGTACATATATTACTAAAAATGCTTGGTAAAAGGTAAACACTGCATGCTATAAGATTCACATGCTAAGGAAACAGGAAGTAAAATAGCAGAATTTGCAGTTGCAAAGTGATGCCCACTTTGTAACAATGCATTTTTCTTCTGTACTGTTATTATCAAAATTATAATTACACTACAGCTACCATCAAAGCCTAGAGACGAGAACAAAGAATAAAGAAAAGCAACAATCCTTATTCAATTCAACTGTTCAGAGTGTTGGCATCAAAGTCTGACCACACTGGATGTATCACCGATAAAAAATGAAGAGCCCATGCCCCTTGATGCAGTTAGCAAACACTGCCAAAATGTACAAAAATTATCCATTACATCAATCTTACAAGCATACAACAACACAAGGAAAAGAGAGAGAGATGCAAAATTAAAAGAAAGGTGCAGATATTTACAAACAACCAAGTCATCCATACTTAGCACAGTTCAAGAGTTAATGTGTTGAGAAAGAGGGGGATATTATATCATTCTTCATAAGGAATTAATGTAAATTATGAATAACAATAATCGAACCATGTGAACTGTTATCAAGAGAATTTTACTGTATATAAATTGTTACTGTTTAAAAAAGCAAGCTGAATTTCCACACAATAACTATTTAACAATTGGCAACATTTCCAGATTTCATATCGAATCCTGTCATCAGGCTAATCAAGAAAGAACAAAAGCCAGAGCAGCTGCACAGGAAAGAAAACTGTTTTCTCCCCTGTACAGTTTGTTTTCACTTTTATTCTTCCTTGATTAAGCCTGATGATTCAATATGGAATGTCAAAATTTAATTTTAAATCTCCATACTATTAATATGTATAACTGTGTTGTGTAAACTGGAAAAAAAAATCTACATGACTGAACAATTAATGAAGGGAATATAACAATGCAGTGAAGTTTAACATCCACTTTCATAATTGGACTGTATTTTTTTTAAGAAATTATTAATGAACGCTTTGTTATTGCATTTCTAAATGGACACAGATATGTCAATATGCCGGAAAATGTTATCATTTCAAACATATTCACTAGAGGGTAGCTCTAGTATTAAAACAGATAAAAATCAAAATTATCTGATATTTGCCAATAACCAATGATTATACAGTTGAAGCTCTTTCTGGCACCCCTCTTTTTAATGTCCCAACATGTTATAACATCTTATGTGGTTGGTCCCGGTCAATTTCTCATTAACCTACTGCTATTTTACATTCATTATAACGACACTGAAAACAAAAGGATTTCTCTATAATGACCATAAATTTCTACCTCTTAATCTGAATTTTTACTTTTTTTTTTATTACAATATTAACATTTAAAAATGACAGAACACTTCAAATATATTGAAGTAATTGCTGACTTTGCAGCCTAACCACGAGAAATCATTTATTAAGATTTCCCAAGCTCTTTTCTGGCAGGGCAATAATGAAATGAACATCGGCTAGAAGTTAATTTAATTAGTTAGAGGGTATGTTTATTGGTATAACTCCAAAAAAGCTGATAGCTTTGCCAATCACAGATAAATTAGGATTTTGCAAACTGTAGATAATGGTGTACATTCTAAGACTGACATTGCCAAGCAGTTCAGAATTCCTAAGAGTACTCTTTTCACTATTTTGAAAGACTAAAAGTTGAGAGAAATCTGCTGCTACACCAGGTAGGATTCGAGCATGAAAGGCGAAGTATCTGGATCTTGAAAAGGTACTTCTGGAATGGCTAATGATGATGTGTGCAAAAAATGTTCCCATAGATGGTAATCTTTTAAAAGCTAAGGCTGAATCGTTTGCACATCAATGGATATTGAAGAATTTAAAAGTTCAGATGAATGGTTCCAGAAATTTAAGACTTGTCGTAGTCTATCTTTCAAAAAAGTTTGTGGCAAAAGTGCAGCCATGGACATTGATGCTACAAAGGAATGGAAGGAAAATTGTTTAAAAAATGTTTTGCGACATATGACCACAATGACATCTTAAATGCTGATGAAATGGGACTCTTTTTTTTTTTTTTAAATTGCTTCTAGATAAAAAAATTTACATTTAAAGGTGAGAAATGTAGTGGCAGAAAAAAGGCCAAACAACAGATTACCATTCTCCTAGCAGCAAACATGTCTGGCACAGAGAAGCTTCCTCTTTTAAACATTGGGAAAGCCCATAAGCGTCGATGCTTTAAACTTTAAAGTTTTGAAGACATTACTGTCTATGTATCGAGCAAATAAAAAAAAGCATGGATGACATCACAAATCTACAAAGAATGGATCAGAGACTTAGATCACAGGATGAGAATGGAAAAATTTTGCTGTTTGTGGATTAACTGCATCCCTCATTGTCAAGTAAATGACCTATGTGCAATCACTGTAAAAGACTTTGTACTAAATATGATGTCAGTTCTTCAGCCACTTGATCGAGGTGTAATCCAGTGTTTTAGGAAAATCTACTGATGAATGCTATTAAACAAAACTGTGCTATGTCTTGAAAGAAAAATTCAATGAGAAATCGATATCCTGCAGGCAATGTGTTTCAGCACTGGATGAAGTCGATGAAAAAGTGATTGCCAACTGCTTCAAATGTGCTGGATTTACCACCTTGAATGATTCAACATGTAAAGTTTTTCATGCTTCTTCTTCCTGTATTAATTGTGAAGAACAGTCCGATAATAAGGAAGAAATATTTGAGCAAGTGCGTCATCACCTAAACTTACAGGAAACTTAAGCTTCAAAGATTATCTGGAAGTGGATGCAAACTTTGAATGTTTCAGGATATGCACGAATGAAGGGGAAGTCATTGCAGACTTGTACACTGAATTTTTCGAGTGTAGCTAACTGCAAAAATGAAATAACTGCTTTCTCGCATCTTCATAATTCTCTTTTAAAACATGCTCTACCATTGAAACAGCATGTTTTGAAAGATTATTTTAAAGTATGAAACAATTCTTTTGTTAAGGTCTTGTTGGTATTTAGCCTATGCAGTGAAATTTACAATTTAATTGTAACCTTACTGCACTCTACAATCAATGCAAAATTTACAATCATAATTTTCTTGTTTAATACTGTAGTACATATTATAAATAAGATTATAATATTTTGTATTAGTAGAATTACATTAAATGTTCAAGGAAGGTTTTTTTGTCTGATGCTATATAAGCTTGCTTTCTTGTATCATACGCCTCTACTAATGCTAATGCTAAAGTATCTAGAAAGCTCTGGTCTCAAATTTTAGAAAAATTTGGCATTAATGATAATCTTTTAAGGGGTAAGTTTCAATATAAAAGAATCTGCAAGCAAGTATTTAAGGAAGAAAACAATGTTTTTTTAGTGAAAATCTCAAACAAGAAAAGTATTAGAACCTATAGTACTTCGTACCACACATGGGTTGAAGGTTGAGAAGATAAAAGAAGATACTTGTTGATATTAGACTTGAATTTCTGTAGATTGCAATTTTCAGGAAATATGTATGAAGGGAGATTTCTCAAAAACAGAAGTTGAAAGAAAGAATGAGGTAGAAAAGTTGTTTCTGTGAGTTAAAAGTTGGACAGTAAAAGGATATGTGTTGAGATGGGTCTGGAAGAGATTTATAGAAACCAATTCAGAACAGCGCCCATGAAAGTATCTATTGAAAGGGCATTCAGCAGAAACAGAGCATCTAAAAGACAGAGACTTTGCAGGAGATGGGTTATTAAATAACCCAAATGATCTCTTTTGAATGGAGTGAACTGCGAGAAATCTCGCAGTTCACTCCATTCAAGGCTGGGATTTGCAAGGCAATTCTCAGCCTTGCAAAACAAGGCTGAGAATGGCCATGAGAGAAAGGCTCCACTGGAAAAGAAACTATCATTAAGTTGTGATCTTAGTTGTCCAGAGTACCACTCACCTCAACCGTGTACTTGAAAGGGTTGTTTGTGTAAAAAAGATCGGAGGTGTTTGCTGTGTGGTTATGATTGTCTAGTATTCTGGTAGGTAAATGAAAAATCTGTGTGAGGTCATTAGTAATTGCAAAAGTCTCAGCATCTTGACCACCTGTGTTCGTGTGACTAGAAAATGAATGGAAGCCAGATGGAGTTGTGAACACTAAAATCACCAACGAAAATAACCTCAATGTTAGGAACGTTGGACTGGAGAAAGTGAAGCGTCAAAGAAAGGAAGTCAAGGAGTTCCAAGTGATTAGTGGAATTCAGAGAATGATAGGCAATAGGTGAATTTGACAGAATAGTGTAGAGAGATTTTAAGCTAGAGATGAGCAGTAGTTGAATCAACCAATAATTGTGATTCTGTCAGAAAAATTAAGTTGGCTTGGCAGACTAAATGGAAATGGACAACACTGAGACTGGAGCCGAGACCAATGAAAGTTTAGATCTTTTCACAGATAATTTTGTTCACTTTGACTATTCGTGATGCATTTAGTAGTAGAGAAAGGCGGGGAGGGGAAACATGTTGTATGAAGTAATGAAAGTTTTGGATATGGCATGCACACAGTAAGAATATACCCAGCTCCTTGACACAACATGGTCTTAACAATGTACCCTGCATACACACAATTCAGACTCTCTTTGCTAACTGGCATAGTAGAGACAGCAAGATTATACAATGGCTGAGATGGATGCCTCCTAGAGAATTACTAATAGGTTTGGTCTAGTGGACTATCTAGTGGCTAACAATTAAAATCACCAACAAAAATTATCTCACTGTTAGGAAAGTTGGATTGGACAAAGTCAAATTTCAAAGAAAAGAAGCCAAAGAGTTCCAAGTAATTAGTGGAGTTGGGAAAACAATAAAGGCAATAGATGAATTTTACAGAATATGGTAGAGAGATTTTAAGCCAAAGAAGATTGAAAAGAGGAGATTCCAAATTACTAAGTCTATGACAAGGAATATCAGAGCAGAGCATCCTGCAAACACCATTTTAGAGCTGTACCCTCAAAATGTAAGGAAGGTTGGATCTCCCCATAATGCCTATCATAACCTCAAAAGACAAATTTTACTGTATGATGGAAGGAATGGGGGGAGGGGTGGCAGAACTTTGCTTTGGAGAATAAACATGGGTTTCGCCACTTCAAGTCTCCAATAATCAAAGGGATGGTATTTCACTGGTTGATGAGTCATCCACTACCTACTATTGTCTGTTAACACACAGGGGGCAGCATCCCTCTGTGTGTGGTGTGGAAATTACACCTTGTCCTCTGCTTATGTTGGTTCACACCTGGGTGGTCACCTCCTGTATACCATATTTCAGGACTTGCACACAGGGATTATACTCACAGTTAATAACAGTCCCACCATCATGAAAGTGCATTCAAGCAGAGGATTTGGTTGTAGCAGAATGACCGGACTTTGTCAAAAGTCAGTCCACTAGACTCAAGTGCCACCTGAATATCAGTTCTACCAGCATTTTAGACTCCCAGGTAGCAAGCCTAGATTGCCATACCTGAGAGAATATCTGCAACAGTCTCGAAGTTTAAACTTGGAATGCACCTTATCCTCACTTCTTTATGTAATTTTTATCAATTTAATAAAAGGATATTTTACCGACAAAGTTTAGTGGGTGATATAAAAATTATCATCATTATTATGTAGATGATATTTTGTTGCTACAAAGATTGCAAGATCTTCAAAAATCTCCAAATAAATTAGATAGACTGCAGGTAATTTCACACAAAAACAAGTTATGAAATTTGGGAGAGACAAAGAAAATTTATTTCATGTGTAGGCTAATTAACTAAAAATTGTAATAAATTAATAACTTTCTTTGTATATCTAAGAGCAGTATTTAATAAATATGGAATATTAAACAGAAATATACTGCAGAATAACTAAAGCAGGAAGTGTAAGAATTCCAGTTAAATTCACTAGAGCAAAAGAGAAATTAGCAAAAAAAATAGCAGTTTATAACAGTTTTTAAGCCTGTTTTAAGCTATGAATCAGAACTGGGTAAAAAATAAAGGAACTGATCAAAAATTAGAATCTTTAGAAATGACAGTTTAAAAAAAAAACAAATGTAACTAACAGATGGAAGCAATTACAAAGTGATATTACAAAAGATGAAATAAGAGAAAATCTTGGGAGTAAAAAATGTCAAATCAAAGGTAACTGAAACATCTTTAAAATGTGTATGGATATGTAAAAAAGGATGGAAAAAGGAAGATTAACTAAAAACAGATATTTGAAACAAAAATGATTGGTTACAGGCCTGGAGATAAACCAAGAGGAAAGTGATCAACAATGCCATCAAGTATTAGAAGAAAGAGGGCTTATTCTGGCTAAAGATCTAACAGGAAATAGGATAGCATGAAGAAAAATAGTGAAGGAAAGCTGATAGTTCAGAAGGACTGTCCCTTCAATGGTTATAACAGATTTCGATGATGATGACAACTAATGAAATGCTATTCCAGTTTACATCTAAGTACAGACTGAGGCTAATCCATGTAGACTACATAGACTTGTATATGTAGAATTAAGGTTGTGGTTAGCTTTGTTAACCCCCTTTTTTTGGTCCGATGAGAGGATCCCATTGACCAATCCTGACACTTTCACCACCACCTCTGGCTAGAGTCACTTAACATATCATGCAATTCAAGAACTATGAATCGCTGCAAGGGCATGAGGCTACACCCTATCTTGGAGTCAACTATCTTGAAACTGGATAAACACTGGCAGCAAATCAACACACATCCATGCAACAACAATCTAGCAGTTGAATGTTTAATCTCGTGACCATGCACACATCACTGCGCGCACAACTCTATATCTGTTAAATTTTGTCTCAAATGTCTTTATCCCATTAGAATTTGCTGATGAAGGGGCCCATTTAACCCTGAAAGCTTCATGCCACTTGTTATTAAAAGTTTTTCACTGGCTTATACAGTACTTATCTCCTTAAGTGAATCATTTTCGAGATATTGCACATTTCTAGTTGGGATCCACCACTGACAAGGTGAACTGTACAGAGTTGGGATCCACTACTGACTTGTTTGTTTAGGTTAGGTTATAATCATTCTCTCCATTTCCCTTCTCTCGATGCTCTGAGACAGCAGGCATACTAATACTTGTCAAAGAATAGTCAACATGGAAAGAGGTTACAGCAACGAAGAGCATGTAGACATGTACTTCATGTATGGTAAAGCCAAAGGCAGTGCACTCGATGCTGCACGTTTGTACCAAGAAGCATTTTCCTGTGGACGGCAGCCCAACAGGTGCACATTCATCAGGGTACATCAACGCCTTAGAGAACATGGGCACTTCGCAAATGGAATACAAGCAGGTAGGCCCAGAAGCATAACACGTGACGTTGAGGAAAGGGTGTTAGAAAGAATAGAACAAAATCGAGGAATTTCGACAAAGAGTGTTGCTCTGCAAGAGCGTGTAGCGAGTCATAGCAGTGTGTGGCAAATTTTAAATTATTATTATTTTTTTTTTTGTCCATCCTCATTATCATTAGCCATATGTGCAAGGAAGCCTGAGGCTTTTGCTGCACCAGCTAAAAAAAACAAAATTTTTGAGTTACCCTGTGTGAGAGAGAGAGAGAGAGAGAGAGAGAGAGAGAGAGAAGCAGAAGGGACTCACCAAGAAAGAAAAGAATGATGATATCCAGCTCAGAACCCTGGGTGTGACAAGCCCATACTCACCAGATGTGAACAACCCCTCCCATTGGATGCATCCTCATAAAATTTTATATTTCACTTCTTTAGAGCATTTTAGCATTTAGCATTAGCAGAGGCATACGATGCAAGAAAGTAAGCTTATGCAGCATCAGCGAAAAAAAAAAAAAAAAAACCTCCCATTTCACCCCTCCATTCATTCCAAATGCCTGTTCAGCTCAGCCTTAAATTTATTTAGGCTATCAACTTCCACAACAAAAGACGAAAGTCTGTTCCACCAATCAACTACCTGCTGGCTAAAGGCAAATTTCCACACATCTATTCTACAACTGACTTTCCTCAATTTGAATCTGTGCCCCCTCAGGTTCTTAATCTGAGCAAGAGAAGAATCCCAAGCATTCAGCTTGCTCAACTCAATCAAGGCCTTATCACCTCGCAGGTGCCTACTCCCCAGGTGCTGCAATTTGCAGAACTTAAGTCTTTTTTAGTAAGAGCACTCCTTTGTTCCCCCTCACCGATCTTGTTGCCCTTCTTTGTACTCATTCTAGCAGTTCTACATCCTTCCTCAAATAAGGTCTCCAGACCTGTACACAGTACTCTAGGTGTGGCCTGACCATTGCCTTGTATAACGAGATAATCACCTCCCTGTCCCTGCTAGCAAAATTCCTATATATCACTGACAAGATTCCATGACCTGCCCTGGAAACCCCTCTGCACTGCTCAGCGAACTTCGTATTTGACTGCACAATTACCCCCATGTCTTTTTCACTTTCCACTTCCCTGAGTGCAGTACCACAGAGTTAGTACGTTTCTCTTCAGTTATTGCTACCCATATGCAGTACTTTGCATTTGTCAATCATTTGCCACTTCTCAGCCCATTTTCCCAACTTATCTAGATCCAGTAGGAGTAGCATACTGTCATTACTGTCGTTAACAACCCTGCCAACCTTTGTATCATCTGCAAACTAGGACATTAAACCTGATATATCTTCATCAATATCATTGATAAATATAAAAAACAACAATGGGTCCAGCACCGAACCCTTGGAAACTTCACTAATAACATTTATCCACGAAGAACAGTGTCCATTGATTACCACTCTCTGTTGTCTCCCACTCAACCAACCCTTTATCCATTGTAGCAGCTTACCCTTGATTCCATACCTCTCCAATTTGTACAGCAGTCTTCCATGTGCAACAGTATCAAAAGCTTTCCTGAAATCCAAGTATATGATATCAAAATTATTTTTGGCATTCAGTTCCTTTGTGACCACATTATAGTATCCAATCAAATTGGTCAGACGAACATCGCCAATTACTGTACCCCTACCATATCTAGCATGTACAAGGTCTCAGCAATACAGGCTACCCTCCCAAAGTGAATTTTTGCCAGTGGATGCAACAAAAGTGTGTCCTGAATCCCTAATTTTTAAACAACATTTTCTTCACTGACAAAGCTGGGTTTACTTATGATGGTATTTTTAATTTTCCTAACTGTCACATTTGGTCTGACGAAAATCCTAATGCAATTCACAAGTCACAACAGCAACGTTTCTCGTTGAATGTCTGGGCAGAACTACTAGGAGACCGTCTAATTGAAACACACTTTCTGCCAAACAGGAGAGCTGTACCTTCAGTTCCTGAAGAATGTTCTTCCAGATCTCCTTGATGATGATAATGTTCCACTTCAGCAATGCCAGAACATGTGGTTTATGTATGATGGCGCACTGACACATTTTGCTCAAGTTGTGACTCAGTATCTAACTAGAAGGTATGGTCAACGGTGGATAGGTGGGCCTGTAATGTGGCCTCCCAGATCACTAGATTTAAATCCTATGGATTTTTGTATCTGGGGTCATGTAAAAAGCT
The DNA here is from genome assembly GCF_048544385.1 of Mastigoproctus giganteus. Classification (NCBI taxonomy): domain Eukaryota; kingdom Metazoa; phylum Arthropoda; class Arachnida; order Uropygi; family Thelyphonidae; genus Mastigoproctus; species Mastigoproctus giganteus. The sequence continues at coordinate 30,270,242 of NC_143581.1, read as the reverse complement.
TGGTGTACATTTCTGACATTAACAGAGTTGAGGAATTGTAGCGTCTGGTTGAAGGAGCCTTTCAGCAAATCAGAAATGACCCAGGAATGCCTGAGAGGATTCGCAATTCAATGCAGAGAAGACTACAAAGCTGCATACGGATGCAAGGACAGCATTTTGAACAACTTTTGTAACATCTGTAAAAATCCTGTGGTGTTGAAACCAAAAATTAAAAATGTATTATCTTCTGTTTAATAAAACCACCCTTGGCAAAGGATTCACAGCTTTTTGCTAAACTAGTGCTCTTATTGGCGGATCTTAACAGAAAATGTGCATTATCTCGAAAACAGTTCATTTGCAGCCTGATGTTCACTGGGACTTTTTTTGCTTATTTTAGTTTGTACTTTTCCTTTAAATTATTGACCACCATTTTTGAAACACCCTGTATAACTGTTATAACCATTTTAAGTTATCAGTAAACTAAATTTAAACAACAAATCACATAGGCTATAGGTGTTATTAATTATAATACTAAGTATACAAATAATGAATATACCTTTTCTCCTGTCTTCTCTTTCTTTTTCTTTATGACTTTTCGATGAAACATACAATCCTTTCTCCTTTTCTCGTTCATGTCTACTATGCAACTTTTCTTGAAATTTTTCGCTAACTCCACCTGTATAAGATGGTGTTTCAACTTGAGATGAACGATAATTCCTATAAAACAATTAAGCAATAATGAATGAAAATGTGTTCAAATTTTAATAATAATGACATTCTACTGAATACCTAGAATGGCAATTAGAGGAGATATTTTATCATGATCAAACTTTGTTGTTCACAATACAAATGAAAATAATATATAAACTGTATATACAAGGTGGTTCAAATGTAGGTAAAAATATTCAAACACAAAATTTCATTAAAAAAAAATACTTTCTGTATTACTTAATACAAGAACATAACTTTACTAATGACAATAACAATATTTAACACAAAATACTCTGCATCCTCCATTCGCACCAATAGCTGCAATGCCTCACATGAAGTTATTCTGTCAGGCTGTTTGTTTGTTTGTTTTTTTTTTTTTTTTTTTTAGGAGCATTAGCAACTGAGGCCATATTGCTCCGGGATATGCGGTGGTCATTCCCTGACCTTTCTGCATCTTTCGTATTTAGTGGTGATGGGCTCGAACCCCCGGTCTAATCAAGAAGCATGTGATACGCGCTACTGCTCCTTCCCACCTGGCTACAGAGGCGATTCTGTCAGGCACAAGAATGTCTAATACTAAAGCTTCAGAATGCTAGCCTGGGACATTGTAGTCCTTAGTTTGTTTTCTACATGTGCTAGTTTTGAAAAGGCTCTTTCACATGAACAGCTTGTAATAGGTAAGACTGCAAAGCATGGAAGAGATCTGTAAGAAGCCTGGAAAATGGAAGACTGATCCGATTCCTTTAGCCAATCAAGATACTGGTGGTGTTCGATATGGTTTTGGAACTGTTTTCGTAGCATGCCCTGGGTCCTCTACTCAGAGTTAATCAATATTGTCTCCACTCATTGCACAATGGCATCGTCACTGTCCTTCCCACATGACAATAAAGTTTACAAATTATATAAGCCATTTGCAAGTCTTAATGAGGTACTTGAATTGAAGAGGAGTTCCTGTAAAACAAACTACATAAATAAAAAATGTTGTTAAAAAAAAAAAAATACAGAAATGAGTTTCCACAGCAGCAGTTAGGTTCTAATCAATTTTAATAGCAGCTGGAGTTGTCAATTTCTGAAAATGAATTTTATAGAAAACATTTATGGACAGTGCAACTTTTCAGGAACAAATTTTTATAATACTGAGATGGCTAAAAAACGCACAAGTTTATAAAAACAATATTGATTCATGCAACCTAATATGTCAGAGTGCATAATTAAATAAGACCACAGTGCACATTTATCATTCTGTTTCATTTCTGATTTGGATCTGTTAAAATAGCAGATCTAATTCTTTCAAAAATAGGTCAGAATGAAAATACTCATATATAAGATGAACATATAAACTAATACTCTTTAAACCTGTGAAAATTTCTTGATACTGTATTTTTAGAGACTATATGGATGCATAAAATCAAATTTTAGCTCTTTTATTATGATCTGTCTGTAAATTTTAAACAGTTGGCAATCCTGACACTGGGCTTCCACCTTAAGATGAAGATTCCTATTATAGGATGTAGAATCTTGTTAAGCTAGATCATATCCATCCACATAACATCTTGAATCATTGCATTATTTTCTCCTGCAACCAACACAATGGCATAGTAGTCTGGAGCCTCAAAATGTGAAAAGTTGAAATTCACCTCCTTATCAAACAACAGCTTCTTTCAACCATTTGCAATAATTATTAGTTTAACCTAGTTACACATGCCAGGCTTGTAGATTTCTTTTTTTTCCTGTTTCGCTATGTTCTCTTTCCTCTTGTGTATGCAATCTTGGTTTCCATTATCTTGAACACCACCACCATAACTTCTTTTATAAATGATTCCTTGCAGAGCTGCTTGAAGTCCATGATGATGATGCCTTAATCCATGGGTTGGATTAAAATATTAGGAGATAAAACAATACACACAATATTCCTACCCCTATTGCACAACTCTTCTGTATTAGAATGAAAAGGAGTTATTGACTGAAATGATGATGAAATCATCTAGTAGTGATGTCCTGCATAAGCCAAGCATTTTGAGCAATAACAAACTGCTAGATTGTCCGTGCAGTCCTTGTAAACCAGCAGCCTTTATTTAAACTAAATAAATAAATTCACAATGATTTGTCAAATAATTTGAGATATTAAAAAAAAAAAAATCAAAATCTATTTCTGAGTAAGTTCATTATTGTAAAGATCTATGACACGATCAGTTCTTTAATTTAATTCTCTCAGAGCATCAATTCTTTTCTTAGGTACTCAATCTCATCCACTAATCACTGAATTTCTGCTTCACTACCTCACTCAATTTGCAAAAAACATGCACAAAAGAATCATTTGTGACACTATTACATCTTATTAAAGACGGCTCTAAACTGAACCAAAGGAGAATTGCAGCAAATGCCTGCAGTAATTCTCCCCAAAGTTACACTAACATGAGTCATACTAAATTAACTGGATCTTGTTCTAATCATAGTTATGACAGTGGTTATGACTAAAAAATTTAAACTAAATTTACAAAATGTTACAATATTCTACACTACAATGTGATATACTCATTAAATGCTATTTATAACAAAATAAATTACTTTTTAAACTATTTAACACTAAAATTTTAAATACAGAAGTGTCACAGTAATTGGACTATATCAAACTACCGATTATTGTAACTTTTGAGGTACTGTCCTATGTCATAGCTACACATGGACTTACAGATGGAAGAAGTGATACTGCAGTTTAAAGGCGCCTCTGTAGCCAGGTGGGCAGGAGCAGCAGTGCGTAGCACACACGTCTTGATTAGACCGGGGTTCGAGCCCGTGACCACCAAATACAAAGGATGCGGAAAAGTCAGGGAATGACCACCGCATATCACCGGAGCAATATGGACTTAGTTGCTAATGCTCCTAAAAACCAAATAACAACAACAACTGCAGTTTAAGCAGTTTTGTTTTCATTTATGAAGCTCATAAAACGAATTAATTTAAGTCTATGTAACAATTCTCCTTTGTTGTCAAGTTCCTGTCTAGATGGTCCTGCTGCATTACTTCTTTAGCCAGTAGCTCCATGCTAAACAATAGTCACTAGCTGAAGAAGAATTGCAGTTATATGGCACAGCCTCGATTTGTTAAGGGGAGATCATGTCTAACCAATCTGACTACGTACTATGATGCAATAACAAAGGAAATGGATGCAAAAAAAATAATTTTAACATCATATACTTAGATTTTAGAAAAGCTCTTGATACTATTCCACATTAAAGATTGCTGTAAAAATTGGAGCAGTGTGACCTTAGGAGCAAGTTACTGCTATGGATAAAAGGCAGTTTAGTGGAGAAGGCAGAGTGATTATCAATGGGTATTGCTCTTCTTGGACTAATGTTATTAACAGAGTCCTTTAGAGTTTTGTGCTGGGCCTACTGCTGCTTTCAATACTTATTAATGATACTGATGAAGGCACATTAGGATATTTAAGTTTGAAAATGATAGCATTCTTACTCTAGCGTGCACGCATGCTCGCTCTTGCTCTCTCTCTCTCTCTCTCTCTCACACACACAAACACAAAGGGGCTATAAATTTAAATTAAGAAAAGATGGTTGTAGAGCAGATATGTGAAAATTGCTTCCAGCCAGAGGGTAGTTGATTGCAACAAACTTTCATTTGGTGTTGTGAAAATATAAATAAGGAAGAATTGGGCAAATTATTAGATGGATGGGTGATGTGGGAAGTGGATTTTTTATTGTTTTGCTGATGCTGTACAAGATTGCTTCCTTTGTTATGTCATTTTCCACTACTATGCCAGTCAATTGTTGTTTACATGTTAGAGAATATATGCTTTAGAATACTGCATTTAATACATAAAGTCATCCATGCATTTACTATATAAAGACTGTTGTTATATCTATATATAGTATACAAGTTCATACATAAAACTTCATATCGGGTATCCTGGAACCAGGAGTTTTAAGATTTGCACTTAGATACTGCTGTTGTTTGGGTAGTGCTAGAGCAGACTAGAAGAAAGCAACAAGTATTTTGCAGGGAAGAGATAAGGGATACCTTAAATAATTTTATTTAGTAAACCACATAGTTCGAGCTAATAGATGAGTATAATGTATATCTATTAGCCTTCTATAACTAATATGTTTATAGTAAAAGTGTGAGCCTTGATTTGGTTATTTATAAGCTAATGCTAGTCTAAACTGTGATGATGGAATACAACTACCATTCCTATTTCAATCAATGGGTCAAGAAATAAATGTTCAGAGTATTCTCTTTTAAAGGTAGAAATTAGTAAAAAAAGAGGAAGAGAATTGTAAAAGGGTAATCTGCAACTATGAAGTAATTGTGTTAAGTCTGATGTCCAGAGGTAAGCAGGTTTTCATTATATACATCCATGCATCTATCATTATGCTAAAGGATATTGGAATTTTCAAAGGAAAAAAAGTTAAAACTCTATAAAAGTGGCCAACCTAATTAACTAGTGTCAGAAGCTTTATTCTAAGCAGAAGATTAATGAATTGTGTCACTTAAAGTATCTTAACGGATCAACTCTTTTCATTTACGCTTTGTATTTGATTTGATTTGATTTTTTTGGTGCAAAAACAACAAGGTTATAATGCATCAGGTGGGCAGGAGCGGCAGTGTGTAGTACACGCTTCATGATTAGACCAGGGTTCGAGCCCATGACCATCAAATACAGAGGATGCGGAAAGATCAGGGAATGACCACCGCATATCCCCAGAGCAATATGGCCTTAGTTGCTAATGCTCCTAAAAACCAAAGAACAATAACAAAAATAAAAAAATAAATATATGAAGACATATCAATAAATAAAAATCAGTATAAAGGTTAAAAAAAAAAAACCCTATATTTCATAAATGTGTGTATATATTAATCGATTTTAAAAATTTAAAAACTGCTGACACATTGTCAGTTAGTGTATGGCTCAGTCAGATGGGTAAAAGCGGTAAAATTAGTATTTCTAAAACTGGTACAGTCAGATAAAATACTTTGAATGAATAAAACAGTGTCCCATTGCTCACACATAGGAAGGTCAAAGCTTTATATATGAGTATGCCCGAAACGGTAAATGTTTGGCACCAGTAAAGCATTAGCTTAAGAATTAGCAACTTTCTCTTGTAAAAGAAATAGTAATCTGTAATCCAAAGTGGAAACTTGTAAGGTTTGTAAATGTGATCTTGTTCTCAAATATATTCAAAATTTATTTTTCTAAAAGAAGTTACCTTGTGCTTTATTTCCTTTTTTGGGATAGAGAGAAAATCTTTAGTGATAAAAATGAACCATTTTTATACTTGTGATGCTTTGTGAACTCAAAATTAATGCCAGTTTAGATCTTAGACAGCTGTAAACTGTTATAGACATTCTTTCTTATTGAAACTTAATACATGAATTTCAGTGGCACAGATGATTGCCATCTACTCTCTTTCTACCAAACTGTTCATATGTAGACATACTGCCTTACTTGTGCTGTTTGGTTTCTAACATTGCTTTATTACAGGAGATTAGGTGAAGTGATATGTTGATTCTTCTGTCACTTGAAAGGCCTTATTTTGACAAAGGAAATCAACAGGTTTCACAAACAACATATATGATGTAAACAAAGGAGAAAATCCCCGCCACATCTTGCACATATCCAGTTACACTTACAGTTTAGAAAAGAGTAGGCAACATGTACACCTAATTAAGTGCTCCAAACTGCAGTATAAAACAATCCATAAAATAGATAACAATACTAAGTACAGTACTTAGTATTGCTAATAATACTAAATATAGTACCATGTAAAGTCTATAATGTCAGCAGACAAAGGTATAAGCTGATGCAAACATTTTAATTTTAACAGAATTCTTGATCTACTTACATGATTAAAAATATAAACACCTAATAACAGAATAGTAATAGAGGCATGTGATGCAAGAAAGCAAGTGTATGAGCTTATATAGCATTAGCCAAAAAAAAAAAAAAAAAAAAAAATTGCACAACGATTCCCTCTAAAAGTTTGTCCAGTTCTTCCTTGAATTTATTTAAGATATCAACTTTCACAATGACAGATGGAAGTTTGTTCCAGCAATTAACCACCTGCTGGCTAAAGGCAAATTTCCACACATCTATTCAACAGCTGTCTTTCCTCAATTTGAATTTATGCCTCCTTAGGTTCGTAATCTGAGCAAGCGGAAGAATCCCATCAGAACTGAGATTGTGCTCAACCCACATTGAAGGCCTTATACATCTCAATCAGATCACCTCGCAGGTGCCTAGTCTCCAGCTGCTGCAATTTGTAGAACTTAAGCCTCTCTTAGTAAAAGGACCCCTTTGTTCCCCTCACCAATCTTGTTACCCTTCTCTGTACATGTTCAAGCAAATCTACATCCTTCCTAAAATGAGGCCTCCAGACCTGTACACAGTACTCAAGGTGCGGCCTGACCGCTGCCTTATACAAAGGGATAATCACTTCCTTTTCCCTACTAGCAAAATTCCTGTATATATCATTGACAAAACCCCATGACCTGCTCTGGCAGCCTGCCTGCATTGCTCAGAAAACTTTGTATCTGACTGCACAATTACTCCCAGTATGTTTTCATTTTCTACCACCCTAAGTGTAGTACCAGTGTTGGTATGTTCCTCTGGGGTTACTTCTACCCATATGCAGTACTTTGCTTTGTCAATGTTAAACTTCAGTTGCCACTTCTCAGCCCATCTGTCCAAATTTTCTAGATCGTGTTGCAGTAGCACACTGCCATTACTGTCATTAACAACCCTGCCAACCATAGTATCATCTGCAAACTTTGACACTATGCCTGATATACCTTCAATGATAAAAATAGTTTTTATCAAGAATGATAAAAACTTTATAGAAACTAACCTCAATACAACTGTGAAAATGGTGAACAGTTCGATCAGTATCCCTTATCTTGGTGTTCTTCACCAAATTGATAGGAGTGGACAGCATCAAACAGCTTACAGGATGAGATGTGACGTTGAACTTTTTTTCTTTTTTTTTTTGTAATGAACCAACGTCGAGCCATGATGATGAAGAGGTTGAAGAAATGTACATCGAAATTGAGAGCCTTCTAGATGAGCAGAAAACCCACTATATCATCATTATGGGAGACTTCAATGCTAAGGTTGGAAAGAGACAAAACATCGCAGAAAGGGAAACTATAGGAAATTTTGGAATTGGTGAAAGAAATGAAAGAGGTGAAAGACCTTTGGAATTTGCAGAATCTCGAAGAATGTCAGTAATGAACACTTTTTTCAAGAAAAGGGTGAACAGAAAGTGGACATGGAAGAGCCCAAATGGATTTACAACTAATGAAATCAACTTTATCCTCACTAATAGAAGATATATGATGTTACTGTTCTGAACAAGGTAAGTGTTGGAAGTGATCACAGAATGGAAGGATTTTTTTTGTGATAAAAGGGTAGGAACAGACCTTTCAACTTAAGAGTGGAGAAAAAAATGGTTATGAGCACCAGTCTTTGCATAAATTACCTTTTCCAACACTCTCTCACAGAAAAAATTGTCCTTGCTTGTAATAGACCTAAAAGATAACTGTTCAACAATCAGCATTCACTTAATATAATTTTGATCTTAACTCATGAGGGGGATATGTTATTTCATTTTTTAAAAATTCAACCAACAATATCCATATCTCCTGGTATGTTTTACATTGTTATGTCAGAAACCTATTTCACTAAACTAAATCATACTAGTAGTATTTTTACAAATTATCTACCTAATAAATAGTGACTTTTATAAATAGTGACCTAAGAAGCTTAAAGAGTATTTCAGTATTTAAAAACAATTTCCTAATCTATAACAGAGGCATGAAAGAGATGATGGGCAACTATAAAATCGAGGGTTTTGAGTCAGACAATGTTAACTACAAAATCATTTTGTAGTAAACATTTTTGTAATTAACCAAGAAAAAGTCATTTGACATTTTCTTGATTTACCGGAAATGTGCTTATAGCCCAAGCTAACTTGCAAACTACTAGAGAAATACATTTCTATGACATAATATGCATTGTTATTTCTATAAAGTTAAACTAAAGTTGTCTCAAAACAAAAATTCAATTTTGTAGTTAACACTGTCAGACACTTAAGCCCTCAAAATTTTGGAGGTTGTGGTTAAGAATATGATACAGGACCAACTAAATAAGAATAGTATCTGTAAGGGATTACAGCAAAGGAAAGTGAAAAAAAGAAAAGAAAGAAAATAATAATGATAACAATTTTAAGCACTAAGTAGATATATTAGTAGTGGCAGATACAAGAAAGCAAGTTTACACAGCATCAGACAAAAAAAAAAAAGCCAAAGCTTCCCATACCACTGTCATCCCTTCTACAGTTTGTGTAGTCCTCCCTTGAATTATTCAACTGTCCACCTCTTCAAAACAAAATGGGAATTTGTTCAAACAAACACCTGTTGACTGAAGGCAATTTTCTGCAAATCTACTCTGCAATCATATTCCTCAATTTGAATTTATGTCCCATCACATGTGTAATGTGAGCAAGAGAAAGGATTCCATCAGCATTGAGTTTACTCAATCTATTCAAAGCCTTAAACACCTCAATCAGATCTTCTCATGGATGCCTAGTCTCCAGGTGCTGCAGTTTGCAGAATTAAAGCCTTTTCTAGTAAGAATATCTTTTTGTTCCTCTCACTAATCTCATTGCTCTTCTCTGCACCTGTTCCAACAGATCTACATCCTTCTTCAAATGAGGCCACAAGACCTGTATACAGTATTCAAGGTGAGGTCTAACCATTTCTTTATACAGTGGGATAATCACCTCCTTATCCTTGCTGGCAAAATTCCTGTATATCATTGATAAAAACCCATCAGCTGTCCTGGCAGCCTGTCTGCACTGCTCACAGAATTTCATATCTAACTGTACAATTACCCCCATGTCTTTTTCATTCTCCTTGCAAACCCTGAGTGTGGTACATTAATCTAGGATTACTGCTTTCCATATGAAGTACCTTGCATTTGTCAATATGACACTTCAATTGCCATTTCTCAGTCCATCACCTTAGTTTGTCTAGATCTTGTTGCAGTAGCATACCCTGATTACCATCATTAACAACCCTGCAAACTTTCATATCATCTGCTAACTGTAATACTGATATGCCTTCATCAATATCATTAATGAATATAGAAAACAACAACAGACCCAGCACCGAACCCTAGGGGTGCTCCACTAATTACATTAATCCAAGAAGAGTAGTACCTGTTTATAACTACTCTGTCTTTTCTCATTCAACCATCCCTTTATATCCACAAATTAAATGCCACACAGCTTCAATTTGCACAACAATCTTGTTACATGTAACTGCCCTCATACAGCTCATTATGTGTACTAAAAAGTAAAAATCACATACCACTATTGTGTTTTTTTTGTTTAAATAAAATCATTTCAGAGGTACATCAATGACCCTTTTAGAATAAACTGAAGATAGGGAACAACTTTCCCACTGAGAAAAAAAAAAGCTAATTATTAGGCAAAATCTAAATGGAAATACTTAGTATCAGTATTGGTAATAGTACAGTAGAACATCAGTTATCCAGAATAATTAATGTCAAACCTCTTCGAGATAGCAAAATTTTCCAAATAATCGAATGTAAGGTTATTATCGAATGTAAATTTAAATAGCATGAAAAAAAAAATGAATTTATTTAATTTAAAAAAAAAATAATAATAATAACTTATACATAAAAATTTGCACATTTATATATGTATATATATTCGGATAGGTATTTTACTGCAATTTTTTTTGCGGAAAAAATTTACAGTAATTTTTTTGCGGAAAAAATTTAAAGTAATTTTTTAAAATAATATTCTAGGGTTTTTTGTGACTTTTTTTTTTTTTTGCTGCTAAATCTCTCACGTTCCTTAATAATATCAATTTGATTATATTGCATTCTTCCTGGTTTTCTGCCCATTTGAGTTGTGTTTCTTTTCGTCGACATTTTACTGATAAAAATAATGAATCGCACAGTTTCGGGCAGATGTTATTCTTACCCAATCTGGAACTAAATTAAACATAATATGAAATGAAGAGAACAAAATATGTCGTGGAAAATTGGGTTCACGGAAGTGAATAAACTCTATCACTCATGGTTTCCGAGAAAACCCCTAGTCCTAATCTAACATCGTGCCAGATATATGAGGTAAAAAAACAGATAGAAATACTCTCATAGCATAATAAATGTGTCTCAAATACCACCATTAATAAAAAGAAGAAAATCAGCCTTTCAAATTATCCCGGATAACTGACTTTCCGGATGACCAACATTCTACTGTAGTTGCAAATGATGTAAGGAAGCAAAAAAAAAAAAAAAAAAAAAATATATATATATATATATATATATATATATATATATTAACACTTCATCTATCCAGCCCTCTAATAATTTTTCTAATTGTTCCTTCCACAACACCTGATGGAAGTTTGTTCTAACAATTCATTACAATTTTTTGCACATCTATCCTATATTCAACCTTTTTTATTTTTGCCCCTTATGTGTATCATCTGAGAAAAAGAAAAGATGCCAGCAGTGTCTTATTTAATCAATCCAATTAAAGCCATAAACACTTCAATCTAGTCCAATTTTAACATTTCAGCCCAATACAATACAAAAAGTCCAGATGACATATAGCCTAAACCTGAAAATAAGCAGGATAGACCCTACTGCCTTTCAACTGAAACACCCTGTATATATGTGTGTGCATGTGTAAATTTTCATTTTTCATTTAAGTAAAGATAATCACAAGTGTAACAGCTTAATGGTAATTTATGAACATTACATTTTAACTTTTAGCAACTCATGGTAGTGTAATTACTGAATTGATTAGTAGATAAGTAAACAGTGACTAATGAATTACCTGCCCTAACTACATGGAGACTGGACTGACTATAACACTGCTAGAAGGAACAAAAAAAAAAAAAAAAAAAAAGATTTTATGAGATATGATTTGAGTATTAATTTGAAAATAACCTATTAAATAAGTCACTGGCATGAGTGCATTTTGAATAACTATATGGTCAGGAGGCTGAATCTCAAGAAAAACTGAGATTCTAAGAGTCCAAAGAAGGGTGACTTGTCTGGTGAGAATAGGAATAGCAACATTCATGAGGAGATTAAAAGGATGTGGATTATGAAGTTTGGCAACTAGACGTCTTTGGGAGGAGAAGCAAATGGAAAAATTGTAGAAGTTTCACATTGAAATGGGACATAAATACAAATTATTGACGAAAACTAATATACTAGGTTTCAGGAAGTTAATGTTCATGTTGTCATACTGCACAAACTTTGGTAGCCAAGATCAGTAGTCTAGCAAAATTTAAGAGGAGGCTGGATCAATACCCTCTGGTAACAAGAAGAGAATGATCAGTGTGTGTGTGTGTGTTTGTTTTGTTTTGGCTGATGTAGCAAGTGAATAGCTGCTTTGCATCTTTTGGCCTTTGATAATAAAGTACTCATATACGACATTTTATGTACGAGCAGTTGGTTGAATATTTATCATACATTCAAAAAATACAACTAATTATTGCCATAGAGGAAAGAAAACTACAGGTGTTGTGATACGTGAAAAACAGTCGAAACTAGTAATTTACTTTTCCATTGGAACAGCTAGTGACAGCATTTAAATGAAATATTGATTTGGCTAAAAACTAAACATATCTTATATACATGCTCGTAGTGGAATTCAACTAACATTTAGGAGCTAACCTACATAAGATATAATACATGTCCATACATATTGCTCGTGCTGAAAAACCTAAACTGTTACAGACAGCTTTTCACTAAGCTAGGATATATATCCTACTTTTGTGAATAAAAAAAATAAAACCATTACAAGTTAATTCTGTGGATATATTCCTTATTAATACACTATAGTCACTGTCCACTAGTGGTTGCTAGCTAACTGGTTTATGAACAGTTGCTACTTGTCATTCCCTAGTGTTACCCAATATCCAGTGAATATTGAGTAAAAAGCAAGATAGAATATATCAAGAATATTGCTATTATGGGCATTGCATCAGGCATCCAGGTAAAATTTACTTATTTTTGCTGATTGCAATAAAGATATTATATGGATATTATATCTGCAAACTATATTGAAAGATTTTCTGAATTCCTTTGTTTGACAATTATATTTATGGGGAATGATTTTAATCACAATTTCATGTGTTGAAACAATTTTCTGAAAACCTGGAATGACTATTGCATTTTACAAGCATTATAAAACAGCTTAAACTAAAATAACTTTTGTGATGTGTTATTTAACTTTTGTGATGTGTTATGTTGACTTGCCATAGATGAAACAAATTGCCCACAATATACAAGGGGTGATAATTTAATTTGTAGACTGATGCAACATCTTAACTGTCATCATCTGAATCTTCTGTGAATTTCTCCTCGAAATACTCTCCCTTGAACTTTACACACTTTGGCCACAGTCGTACCAAGGCATTAATTGCTTCTTGCAAGCCATTTTTCAAAAGACTGTGAAGTGCTTCCGTTGTGGCTCTGTGAGCATCGTTGTGTCAGATGCAAAATGCTTGCCTTTCAGAGCTTTCTTCAGACATGGAAACGGGAAGAAATCTCAAGGGGCTAAGCACGATGAATAAAGGGGATGTGGTAGAACCTCGGCATCTATGACAGTGATCACTGCCTGCACAATGTTAGCCACATGGGGCCTAGCATTGTCTTAATGGAGAAACCACTTCACACCAGAAAGTTTGGTCAAACTGGAATATGGCTGTCCTACCAAGACTCATTACCAGATGCTTCACTCATCTCTTTAACTGTTTCCAATGCATTTAAGCCCCATCTGACACAATAGGGAATCACATATCGCTGTTCAATCTGTATGTCCGACATGACACTTGCTTCAAAATGACTGTCAGTGACACGCGGCTAAAAAAAACTCTATTCATGCAACACTAGCTTGACAAGTACTGGCATGTACACACAGAATTTTCTCAGTAGTGATCAGGGAGAGTGATCGTAGCGGCAGTTATGGAAAGTTCATGTGGGAAACATAAAACCTTGCACCAGACCATGAATTAAATAATCGCCCCTTATACTATACACAAGAAGCAGATTATGAGGCATAAAGCGCCATTTAAAACAATCATATCAATGGTATACAAAAACTAGCATACAGAAATATATTAAAGAGCTTAAGCAAATTATAAAACCTGCCATCTGAAACTCACATGACCAGAGATTTCTCAATTCTTCCATAATGAAATCACAACTCCAACCAATTTACGAAACTCTTACCTAAATCTAAATAAATTACATCTATTTATTACATTTTTTTCTTCTTTTGTTGCTCCAACACATAAAGAAAACCAAACATTCACAATTTTGGTAAACATTTATTAAACCTCCGCATCTCAATGCTGAACAAGTCGTTTACAAAGCTTACAACTTAGTTAGTGCATACCTATAATTTAGACTTTTAAATTAAAATGCAGACTAGTGTATAATATTTTGACAGATAACAAATAAAACTAAATTTACCAAATGCAAATAATGAATATATCGTATACAACGAAAATTTGATACACATTCACAAATCATAATTATACGGATTTCCTGTTATCTGATGTTATAAAAAATCATCAAAGGAAAAGAAATCCAGATAACTACAATTATTTGGAATTCCTTTCAATGAATGGAAGTTTTAAAACCACATGAGTTATTTAAACAATAGAGAAGAAATTTACTATACTACATTTACCTTTTACTACAAATTTTCTTTAGGTTGCAGCTGTCGACTTCGACGTCCTCTTCATGCTCTTTATAAGACACTACTTTTGAGCGCTTTTCCTCCCTCTCCTCCTCTCTTTCTCTTCTTTTTCTTGCTGCTAGTACATCTAATCCTAGAAGGGAGTGCCTGGGAGGAAGAGCAGGGAGTTTAAAAACTCCATCTGATTCAACTACTACTTTCGGTTTTTTAATAACAAGTCCACCCACCTGATCCTTAGAACCCTCAAGCCTGTGAATAGAGTCCACTTCTATTTCCATTTTAACCAAAGTGTTAGGGAGTTTTTTTTTTTTTGTTCGTTTCTTGGGTTTTCTGTATTTTTAATTTCTACAGATACTTAAGAATTCGTGATCCATCTACGAGAATCAATGTACGTAAATCCTGCTCGTATGAATAAGAATTTAATAAATTAACCAAAATTACTTTAACTTACTAAAATTCTGTGATTTTTAAATGCCATTACATTGCAATGGATACCATGATACAATTACATTCGAAACATCAACGAAAAGAAAACAGGTGATGGCAACCATAACTGAAGCATCATTAGCGTCCCCTGGTGTCGGATATTCTCGTATTATTCATTGTGAAAAAAGAAATACTATTTTAACGAAATTAAATATTAAGAATACACCGACGAGCCAAAAAGGTATGACCGCGAGTTGTTATGCAAATCGAAGCAAGTGCAGATGAACTACGGCTGATGCGCTGGTCGGGACACGGTATAAAAAAACACCTGATACTGGGCTCCGTTAATCAGTGTTACTCGTTTTTCAGATGAGAAAGGCGAATTTGATAGATGCCAAATTGTAATGGCCAGACGACTGGGGCAGAGCATTTGCGAAACGGCACGGCTGGTGGGATGCTCACGGTCACCGGTGGTTAGAACACTAGGGTGCAAAACTTAAGGACCAACACTATTTCTAAAGGTTAACAACCACAAAATCTTCACTTATGGTACTCTTTACTGATGACAGTAGATCCAGTCTCAACAGCGATTTTGGACGCAAGCTAATCTGGCGAGAGGTTGGCACACGGTATCACCCTGCAAACATCACTGAAAGGGATCGATATGGCGGTCGAGGATTCTCGTCTGGGGAGGCGTTATCTTGGATGGACATACACAACTCCAGATACTGGAAGGCTGTACTGTAACCAGTGCACGCTACTGTAATGAGGTAATCCTTCCCCATGTGCGTCTGTTCCGAGGTGCCATTGGCCCCGAGTTCGTGTTTATGGATTATAATGCCACACCCCATTGCACTGCAGCAGTTGATATGCTTTTGGAAAGTGAGGACATTGATCGTATGGATTAGTCTGCCCGTTCTACGCTCTAAATCCCATCGAACATATATGGGAGGTTTTGGGATACGCTTAGAGGCACATCCACACCCACAAGAAAATGTTCACCAGCTGAAGATGGCACTGACACAGGAATGGACGATATTAGCATTAGTAGAGGCATATGTTGCAAGAAAGCAAGCTTATGCAGCATCAGCCAAAAAAAAAAAAAAAAAACACTCCCATTTCACCCCTCCGTTCGTTCTAAATATCTGTCCAGCTGAGCCTTAAATTTATTTAGGCTATCAACTTCCACAACAAGGGAAGGAAGTCTGTTATACCAATCAACTACCCACTGGCTAAAGGCAAATTTCCGCACATCTATCCTACATCTGTCTTTCCTCAATTTGAATTTATGCCCTCTCAGGTGATTATTCTGAGCAAGAGGAAGAATCCCATCGGCATTGAGCATGCTCAAACCATTCAAGTCTTTATACACCTCTCTCAGATCACCTCGCCGGTGCCTAGTCTCCAGATACAGTAATTTGCAAAAGCCTTTGGAAAGCCTTTCTTCGTAAGAGCAACCCTTTGTTCCATTCACTAATCTTGTTGCCCTTCTCTGTACTCGTTCCAGCAGCCCTACATCCTTCTTGAAATGAGGCCTCCACACCTGTATACAGTACTCATTGTGTGGCCTGACCATTGCCTTTTACTAGGGAATAATCACCTCCTTATCCCTGCTAGAAAAATTCCTGTATATATCATTGACAGACGTCATGAGCTACTCTTGCGGCCCGTCTGCACTGCTCAGAGAACTTCATATCTGACTGCACAATAACCCCCAGGTCCTTTTCATTCTCTACCATCACAGTGTAGTACCACAGGGTTGATACGTTACTCTTGGGTTATTGTTTCCCACATGTAGTACTTTACATTTGTCAATGTTAAATTTCATTTGCGACTTCTCAGCCCATCTGCTCAGCCTTTCCAGATCCTGTTGCAGCAGCATAGCGTCAGTAGTCTCTTTAACAACCCTGCGAACCTTTGTCTCGTCTGCAAACTTGGACATTAAGCTTGATATAAGATCATCAATATCATTTGTTAATACAGAAAACAATAATGAACCCAACACTGAACACTGAGGGACTCCACTAATAACATTAGTCCACGATGAGCAGTGTCCATTGATTACCACTCTCTGTCTTCTCGCAAGAACCAGTATTACTGCAAGAACTTATCAACAGCATTGCTCTAAGTATGGACAGGCAGGATAAAGCCTGCATCAACATTAGGGGTGGCCATATCTCCTACTGAGGTCCACCTCTTCCCTTTATTCCAACTTTGGTAGTGATGCATCGGTATCATGGCAGCCAGTGATATGTTGCCATTTTTGAATAAAGTCCCTCTGTACCGTTTTCTTTCCGTTGTTGTTTCCTTCATCATTTCTGTACCTCACAAAGTTCCTTTGGTATGCTTTTCCCATATCCAGGCCACTCCTTTGAGAAGCTACAGTTGAACACCTGACTGGTCCTTAAATTTTGCACACAGTGTACCTACCGAAAGTGTTCGGGGAGGGGAACACACGAACCGCCGGCGAGGTGTTGGACGACCACGGCTCATCGATGATCGAGGTGGGCGAAGGCTCTCCCGAATGGTACGCTGCAACAGAAGGGCGACTGAGGCGCAACTCACCAGTAATTGGAATGCTAGTGACGGGAGTAATGTTTCACAAGACACAGTACATCGAACCCTGCTGAAAATGGGGTTGCATAGCTGCAGGCCGCTCTGAGTGCCCTCTCTTAATAACTGCTGAATAGACTACCAAAATCTTGCTGTGTAACACACAAACTTTAGCATTAGACCCCAAATGTCAAAGTTGAGATATCAATATAATATTTTCGCTACTGAAATTATGGAATCCTTTAATTTTGTGTGTTGTAACAACATGGCTGCCTAAGCCACCTCTGTAGCCTGTGGAGCAAGGGAGGGGGGATAACGTGGCACTGGCTGCACCTGCACCCATGCCACACAAAACAAGCATGTATCATATTTTATTTGTATCACTATAAAAAAAAATAAAAACTTAGGATTTCTTCCTGAGGCTAAAACTGCTGGCATTTTTAGCCTCAGGAAGAAATCCTGATTCCTCCCCACCTCCACACGGACTGTTACCGTTTGTTGCATTGAATAGTTGAATAGTGTTATCTTGAGTTAATTCTGAACCGTATTAACCCATGCTGATAGTAAAGTGTTCCTTGAGTTAGTGATTGTAAAGTAAAGTGGTGACAGAATCTTGAACTTGAACTTCATGATATTCCATAATAGTGACACAAGTGTGAAATAGTGACAAGTGCAACATACAGTGACAAGTGAGACATATAGTGACAACAGTGTAACTGATTGAACTGCGACTACCACACCGTATGATGCATCACACACCCAGAAAGGGAAAACCCCCAGCTGGACTCACAGAGTCCACCCACTCACAAGGCACCAGAGCTGTGAGACAACAACAGGATGCCACCGAAAACTCAAGCAGGGGCAATGCAAACCCGGAAGCAGAACAAAACTCCACCACAGCTATGAATCTAGCAGAGGCCCTGGAAAGTAAGCATACCCAGGATGCCATTCAAGAAGACTTGACTGAACTGCAAGATCCATTTGATAAGCCTGAAGACATAACGGCACAGCAAATATCCCCTATGCAGGAGTATACAGAAGAACCCACAAATGCATGGCAAAGATGTCCTAATATAACTCAAGAAGACGAACCAACAGACCTGAACTCATCAATAATTGATGTGATCCAATCATTGCAGTCCACCTGGCTGGGAACCCTTAAAATGGGTATCTTTATAACTAAAAGGATCTTCAATGAAGCCCAAAAAACATGGACTCAAATGGAAAAACTGATCTGTGAAGTCACATTAGCAAAGAAGAAAATCAATAGCAGCATTGTAGAAAGGAAAATTACCATCGGGAAACTCCAGAGAGTAATTAAGAAAAAACAGAAGAGAGTGAAAACACAACCACATTCAACACCATCCCCACTACAATACATCACAGGAAGGAGCTGGAGGAGTTACAGACAAGGACACTACATGTGCTGAAAACCAATCTCATGTGAGGGGAAGAGATTCAGCTGGCCCACATCCTGCCCTGAGCTGAAAGCAATGGACACTGACCCAGGAGCCAAGGCTCCATTGGACAAACCAAACAGGAGACCAAGGATACTACTAAACAGACGTGATGATCCTATAGTAGAAGCTGAAAAGGAACAACCCTCGATCAAACAGCATAGAGAAGACCTGAAACAAAGAGAGAGCAGAAAAGAAACTACAAACCCACAAGATGTCATAATACTGGACACCATAAACATAAATGACCAATAGATGGAAACAAGATCCATAGTGCAACCAAAAACATTAAAATTGCACTGTACAGATACCTCACAACAGACAACCAGATCTCAAGAGATACAACAAACAATGTGCTCTCATTGTGGGCTGAGCAGGAGACTCTCAATACGGCACTTCTGGTGGGCAATGAAAGATGGAGAGTGAAAGTAACAGAACTTCAGGCAAGGGTGAATACCATGGCACAAATCAAACTGCCAAGTATGCAAGGAGCAATCGAAGCAGAAAAGGAACCCCTACTGGAAACTCCAATGGAGACTGATGACCTCCAATGGCCCTAGCTAAACGAAAGAACCGGACACAACCAAAGCCAAACATCGTTTGCCCAAATTGCCAATATACACATGCCCAAAATTGGACCAACAAAGCAAAGAGCAAGACCCAATCTATCTAATGCCAGCAAACAACATGCCATCATAATTCAAGCTGCCGATGGTCATTATGTCACGAGTGAAGAAATAAAAGAAAAAGTAAAATCCAAAATAGCCCCAATATTAAAGGACGTAAAAATATCCAATATTAGGAAAATTAGAGCCAATGGCATAATCATAGAAGCGCCGAGCCAAGAAGACCTGAAAAAGATTCAAAACTGTACTCAGTTACAACAAGCAGGACTCCAAGCTGAACTTCCTAGAAAGTTAGGCCCCACAGTCGCCATATATGACGTCCCAAAGGACATTACATATGACCAAATTATAGCAGACCTACATTATAAAAACCTAAAGACTATGCCTACACGGAAGAGGAGGTCACAGTGCAAGTTAAGCTGCGATTCTCCACCAAATCCAAAGACAAACGACCCTACATTAATTGGATACTCCAGGTAACTGGGGATATAAGAAGAAAATTACTGGTCAACACGAAGAAGGTCTACATAGGCCGGACAGCTCATACAGTCAAAGATTATACAGTGGACCCACGCTGCTTCATCTGCCTGGGATATGGGCACCAGGCGGCACATTGCACCCAAAAGTCCCGAACCTGCGGGCACTGCACCCTGAAAGGACACAACACTCAAGATTGTCCAGATACAGAAAAGCCACCAAACTGCCCCACCTGTACACGAAAGAAAAGAAACGATAACCACTCATTCAAAGATCCCAAATGTCCGGAGTACATAAAAGCAGTCGAATTTGTAAGACAAAAAACATTATGAGTAACACACAATACAACAGAACCATAGCAAGAAGAAGAAATTCAAGCAACCTTAAATTCCTACAACTGAACTGCCAAAGAGCCAATGCTCTTTGGCCTGACCTGACCTGATCAAAAACTCTAATAGACCAATGACCTGACCAAAACTCTAATAGACCAATCCATACAAGTAGCGGCACTACAGGAACCCTACTCGTATAAGGGAACAGTTAAAGGAATCCCATTAACCCACCGAAACATTGAATCAAACCCAATCACAGTGGGGCAAGGTGGAAATGCAAGAATAACGGATCCAACCATCACTGTGACCAAGGTCACCCCACTGTGTCCAACGCATGCAGCCTGTGCTTGCCTTGAGGGCGACTTCGGCCAGATGTATGTAGTGTCCTTGTACTGCCAGTGCTCGTAATCTGCAGATCCAATCCAACCATTCGCAGACTACCTGGAACTCACACTGAACACCCTGCAAAACAAAAGCGTTCTGATACTAACAGACATGAATTCAAACTCAAATCTATGGAACAGCCCACAGACTTATGACGGGACATGGTAGCATAAATGCCAAACTGCACCAACTAGGACTGGCTCAAGCACCGCACTACCATTGCGATGAAATAGAAGCAGCTGACCACATCCTCGATGAATGTTATTACTATCAAGACCTCAGACAGGAGCTCTCCTCCTTGGTGGATGCCATACTGCCAATGAATAAAAAAAACCTGATTGCAACTGAAAATAACTTCAAGGCCTTTAACACATTTGCCACCAAGGCCTTCAAAAGAAGTGAGGCTATTAGAAGAGAGTTTGCCTGAACTGGACTTGACAATCGCCAACTCATGCACAACAATTAAGCAAGGACAACATCAAAACTCGCCTTTCTCCTACTCCCCCACCATCCTGAGTGGGGGAATCTTTCTACTTGCTTAACACTTATTTCTTCTATCTAGGGCAAATCTTCTCTTAGACCTGCCCCCTTTCTATCCCCCTCCTTCTCCTTCCTCTACCTCAGCCCTCCTAAAGTTCTCTAGGAGTGCTCAGAATGATGACAATAAAACGCGACACGCCTATGGACAATAATTAAACGATTTCAACAACAAATCTCACCTTTTCCTCTACTCCCTCACCATCCTGAGTGGGGGAAACTTTCTACTTGCTTAACACTTATTCCTCCTAACTAAGGCCGATCTCCCCTTAGACCTGCCCCCCTTTATATCCCCCCTCCTCCTTCCTCTACCTAGAGCACTCCTAAAGCTCCCCAAGATAACGCGGCTGCCATGCTAGGATCTGGCCCTTGACTGGGGAGGGTGCCCCATCTGTGTAAACCATATAGACTACTGTGCCAACCTAACTGTGATCAAAATTGTGTTTCTAATGCTGCGAAATATGTACTTAGTGTTTCTTCCCCCCCCCCCCCCCTCCATCATAAACTTTCCATAGTGTCATCCAAACTTCTTTCTGGTACACTTTACAATAATTTTAATGTCATCATCATCTCTGCAGCCCCCAGAAAGCCTATAGGGAACTAGCTCTACCGCTCTAAGGGCATTTCAGCACCTGGCTGTTCCCCCCCACCCTAAAGTGATAGAGGGCGATAGCCCGTATCTTCGAATGCACACCAGTGGCCATCAAATACATCCACGAACTTGTGCGGGCATTATTTGCCAGTATTTTACAAACCCCAGCGAAACCTATCAATAGTTTCTCGCTCATTCGAACAGTCTCGTTAATCCGATCTCTAACGGAATGGGAGCTAATGCTAAAATAGCTTGTTGGCAAGGATTTTTCAAACAGGTTGGGAATTCAGAACTGCGGGGATTAGTTTACAAAATCTCCAGAAACAAATCAATCTGTGGAGAAGTGTACAATACAGTAAAAATAAACGGAGCAGGATCTGAGGACTGGAGCTCTACGGTACATGCTACAGTGCCAAGTCTGTTCCTAAAGATATTCCAGAGTTGGATACATTGGAGCAAGGTCAGATACGTCTTGAAAATAGTATGTATACGGGTTCAACTGATATTGAGTGTTTAAATCTGTTAGAGTTGGTTTCTGCCATAGCTAGACTAAACAGCAAGAAATGCCCCGGAATTGACTTTGTCGAGAACCTTGTTATTGTCAAGTTTTTCAACTTATACCCACAAATACTGCTAAATCTCTTGAACAAATGCCTCCTGGAAGGGTACTTTCCAAATCAGTGGAAATTGGCATTGCTCAAGATTCTTCACAAGCCAGGGAAAAACACATCAGATCCCCGTGCTTACAGGCCAATTTCCTTACTTGCTAATCTGGGAAAGTTATTCGAACATCTTCTGGCTCCCAGAATACTAAAGAAATTTGAGGAAAACCAATTATGCTCAAGCTGTCAGTTTGGCTTCAAAAAAGCGAGGTCCACTGACGATACTATTCTTACATTGACTAACTTTATCCAGAATTCATCTTCTAAATATGTTTTGGTAATTTTTGTGGATTTTGAGGGCGCTTTCGACTCCCCTTGGTGGAAGAGTGCCCTCAGGTCTTTAAGGTTGGCTAAATGTGATAATTATGTGTACAGGGTACTGAGATCGTACTTTAATGAGAGATGCATCATGGTCAAGGCAAAGCATCTGTCTTATAATGCCCAGGTTTTGAGAGGATGCCCCCAGGGGTCGGTGTGGAGCCTGTCCTCTGGAATGCCGTATTAGATCAGTGGCTCATGAGAACACACGAGGATTCTCTAAAAGTGGCCTACACCGATGACCTCGTGATTGCTATTGAAGGAGGGTCACGTAAGGTATTAGAGGACAAAATTCAACCTATCTTAGATGATTTGGTGGCATGGGCTGAAATCAACAAGCTCAAGATATCTCCGAGTAAAACAAATTTCATGACATTTAAAAACCACTTTAATTATGGAAGACCACCAAGAATTCCACCGATTGGTTCACAGAAACCTCATGTTCCTCAAAACAAATATCTCGGCATAATCCTCGATGAGAATTTAACCTTTCTCCCTCATGTCACCAAACTGTAGGAAAAAATTTGACATTTTACTGCTTTGGTCATAAGAATCTCCAAAAGAGACTGGGGCTTGAATAAAAAGAGCATGAAACTATATTATAAAGCAATATTTCTGCCTATAGTTTCGTACGCAGCAGGTATTTGGCACCAGAACATCATTAAGGTGAAAATCAAAAATAAGCTACTACCAATTCAAAGAACAGTGCTTCTGGCAATAAATAATGTCCCTCGTACAGTATCAAACAATGCCCTCCAAATCCGTAGAGGAGAACTGCCTTTAGATTTATTTATCTTATACCATGGCATGATTTATAAACATAAGAAAGGACTGCAGGTATCTATTATGGGAATTACAACAGACCCAGTTAGTAACTTGAAGGCACAACGGAAAACATTATGGAGTGAAGTGATTAGGATTTGGGAAAGTAAATGGAATGAGTATGTGCATGGTGAAGTCACAAAGAAGTATATTGAAAATGTTGAGTTTGCTTCTACTCAACCTTCTGTTTCATGGTTTGCACCAAGCATGTTTACGACGTATTTATTCACAAGCCATGGATCTTTGAAGGCCAAACTTTTCGACAGAGGTTTGGAGCCGGATCGTTTTTGCACCTGTGGCCAAATGGACGTCTGGATCCATGTTTTACTATTTTGTCCGCAATATACAGACCATCGAGTATTGCTACTTAATCAGGTTCCAGGTCTAGCTGAGGACAATGTAAAAATACCAGTTGAGAACAAAACAAACTTTGAGACTTTCCAGACCTTTGCAGAATCGTCTTTAAGAAAAGACTTGAACTCAGAACTCAAATCCAAAATCGAATAGAAATCTGAGAGCTGAGAAGTTAATATATATGTATGTATCCCATTAAATATAAATAGAATGACTTGTTGTAAGATATGTAAATTTAATTGTATCGCTAGGATTTAGAATTAAAATTCTAGTATCTTGTACAAATGTAAACATTTACTTCGCTAAGTTTATTGGAGTTTTTCAAATTGGCTTGTACCTGCTGAGGCTTGGATATTTTTCCACTAGTTTTTTTTTTTTTTTTTTTTTTTTTTTTGCTGGTTTCCAGGTTTGGGCAACCTGGGGATGGGATTGCTGGCAACCACCGGTATTACACTATCTCCGGTGGGTGTGGGATTTGTGCACAAGGCACTAAAGGTGATAGTAGACCCAGGCTCGGCTGCTTGTGGCTGGAGGCGGGCAGCAGCTGCTCCCTGGTGGCGAGGTGGACTGACACAAGCGACACACCATACACCAATACATAAAGCTTTGCAGAGTTTCTGCACCAACACAGACATGCAAGGTGGAGATGGGCTTAGGCCTAGGAGCCATCCTTGATACAAGTAACACACACACACACACACACACACACACACACACAGTATGTAACGGAATGGAGGGGAAAATAGAAAAAAATTAAGGGTTCCCAGCAATCAAAACAAACCGAAGACATGCAGATTTTAACGGACCAATTGAATGACCTGGCAGGCATGCGGTCCAGAGCCCTCTCGACCAAACGAAAGAACTAGAAGCCGATGGTTGTCATGTTGGCGCGGGAAAACCGTTCCCAGACTGAGGCGAGGGAGCCATAAGAGATAAACACAACACAAAAGGAACAGCAAGACGACAAACAGTAGAACCCACCCCTGGAACCTACACTATCAGAGGGCACTGTATACGAGAAGTCTCTTTTCCTCAAAACGGCTCTGGAAAATATTTTCAAACAACACCCGAACAGAACGGCTACTGACTCAGAGCCCAGATAGTAACTATATTTAACAAAACGGGGATCATTCTTGTGGATACCTATTTGGAGGGTGAAAGAGCCACTACACGGCTCAAAGCATACATGCAATGTGGGGCAAACCAAATGCCACAGCTCGCACCCACATATACCCAAGCGCTGGGGACCAAAACACAGGGACCTCCGAGGATGACATTTTTTTTTACATTTTACATTTATTTATACACACAATTCTATATACATTCTCAAGATTTATATACATCCATTTATATATACATGATACAAGATTTATATACAATTTATATACATTCTCACATATATATCCATTCGCGACATGTATACAGATAAAGTGTATTTGTAAGTTATTAGCGGCTTCCAGGGTTTCCCCTATATCCGCCGTTTGTTAGGCTTTTTGCCAAGTTGCCGGCTTAGAAAAGAACTTAAAAGAGCATCAAAATTTCACGTATATATTTAACACAAAATAAAAAAAAAAAAAAAAAAAAAATGCATCTGATAGATGAAATATGTAATTAGGTGTGCATTAGTGTTGTGTTTGCGTTGTGTGTTAGCCGGCACCTGGCATTTAGCAGTAGGGGGCTGTGGCAGGTTTGTGTCACAGCCCCTCACTCCCATCCCTAGCCACATGGAGGCAGCCAGGATCTACTTTATCTTAATATGACAATGCAAACTGTACCCAAACGAAAGACACTACTGCCAACTCCGCACTTGGTCATCCTCCAATCAACCTCCACAGAAGGACACGCCGCCAGTGAAGCGGTAAAAAACAGTCATAACGAAATTAGCAGAGGACCTCAAAACGACCAAAATTAAATCTGTCCAGAAAACACGTAACACAGGCATAATAATTGAAATCGTAACACAGGAAGAGGCCCAAAAATTAATCGCAAACCCAAGAATGCAAACCCTTGATCTGGAAGCTGCACCCCCCCCCAAAAAAAAGAGGAATAATTATATATAACACTGAAAATGACCTGACACCAACCACGCTACGAGATGAGTTATATGCAAGAAACCTCCAGCAGGAACACCCGGATGCAGACCCAAAAACACTAATAATCCCAAGATACCAAACCAAATCCCAAACAGGCAGTACCACCAACTGGGTTGTAGAGCTGTTGCCAGCCGCCTGGAGGACCATCAATCAACACAACCGGGTTTTTTTTATAAACTGTGGCAGCCATCGCTACAACTAGCACGTGACTGTCCCCAAGTGTTTCCGGTGTGGTCGTTTTAGACACACCACTCACACGTGTGCCCAAACTCAGCCAACATGCGGGCACTGCGCTGAGATAGGCCATGAATTCAAGGCATGTCCCCCCCCCCAAAAAAAAGATGACATGCGCATATTGTAAAGCGCAAAAAATGCAAGCTGATCACTCAAACGGGGACAACAAGTGCCCGGTATACATCAAAGCAAAGGGAGCTTACCAACTAAGGCTTGATTAGGGAAGTACATCCTAAACATCTTAACAAAAATAAGGTAAATTTCGACAAACTAAACGCACAAAGATCTAAGGCAGTTGCTGCACAACTAGTGAAGAAAGCCAAAGAAGAAAACATTGATATCATGCTTATACAGGAGCCATATACTCACAGCAAGGAGGTCAGGGGATACCCCCTGAAGTACAAGATAGTTCAGACTGATGGCGAAATCCCATGGGCAGCCATCCTGATAAGAAACCCTGATTACACAGTAATGAAGCTTCCAAACTACTGTCTCCCTTGGGCTGCATGTGCCCACATAATTACGGCGTTAGTTGAATTTTATGCAGTCTCGCTCTACAGTCGGCCGGGAGCTAACATCCTCCCGACCATAACCTACCTGCAGACCATCCGTACTGAATTTCCAAATGCAAGAATCATCATCGGCGCTGAAGTTAACTGCCACTCACTGGCATGTTATAGTGAACCCTGGAACGACACGGTGTGGGTAACGGACAGCGCCTCAAGGAGTATCTTGCAAATAGCTCCTACTCAATACTAAACTAGCCAAACAATCTCCCGACATTCTCTAGTACGATGGGGGAGACCAAGATAGACATCACTCTGGCCACCAGATCTATCGCGGACCACATCACCTCTTGGGTTGTCACTGAAAACTGGACTACCTCCGACCACAGAACAATTACTTTCCAGCTGAATCGATCAATAGTCAGGAACACAATAGAGTACCTAGGCAAATGGAGCACAGGTATGCTATTGAAAAGGCCGATTGCCCCCTATTCCAGGAAACCTTACGGATGACTGCACATACACTCAAAATGGAAGAATCAAGCCCAGACCAACACCAAGCTGAACTGGAGAAGCTCATCACAGAGGCTGCAGACAAAAAATCATAAAAAAGGAAGAATCCGTCTCCAGGAGTTGTACCCTGGTGGAGTCCCGAGCTGCAACTATTAAGACAGACAGCAAACGCCTGCCGGCAAATTTCCAATGCACCAGAAGTAGCTGGCCAGCTGCAGAAGTCGAAGCACAATATCGTACAGCAAGGAATCGATACACAGCCAAAATTTGAAAAAGGTAAAAACACACGTGGGAGCATCTAGTCTCCCCGGCAGGAAATGAATACTCCCGGGGAGTGGTCTATCGGGTGACCGCTAACAAACTCCCAAGAGGAGAAGTCATCCCTGCAACAGGAAATCGCAAGGAGAATATACAAAGACATGGCAAGAATCAATTAACAATATCCTAGACGCCATGTTTCCAGAGTATCTGGATCCATCCACCCTGGAGCAAACGCAGCTTTGCCAACAAAATATCTCATACACAACAACACAGGAAGAGGAACCCTTCACTAGGATTGCGCTGGAGATTGCGGCTGCCAAGCAGAGGAACAAGAAGTCCCCAGGGGAAGATCCCTTAGAACCACAGATTATTAAAAAGACAGTTGAGACCATTTCGGAGGAAATATTAAAACTATACAACAAATGCCTACAAGAAGGATACTTCCCCCGCGCTTGGAGGGTGGAAACGCTCTGACTAATCCTGAAAAATCCAGCAAAGCGGCAGGATTTCCCGGGGTCTTACCGACCCATAGCACTCCTGACAGTACTCAGAAAACTGCTGGAACACCTGCTAAGAAATAGGATAAAAAACCACTATTCAAATACAGGTCTAGAGTCCTCGAATCAGTTCAGCGTCCGGAAAGGACACTCCACCACCGATGCCCTGCAAAACATTTTCAATGCTGCCACAACTATAGATCGGAAATACTTCCTTGTCATTGCAATCGACTTCGCTGGGGTGTTTGACACCCTCTGGTGGCCAAGCGTCCTCGGCCGGCTCCGGGAGGCCAACCTTCCAATCAACCTATTTAAGTGCATAAGTACATATCTATCCAACAGATCTATCAAAGTCACTGCTCCATACTTCACAGTAACAAGATCAATTTACAGAGGATGCCCACAAGGCGCTGTTCTGGGCCCACTCCTTTGGAACGTGGTCCTGGACGGATTTCTAAATCTCAATCTCGGAAATATCACGTCCCAAGCCTATGCAGACGACCTCATTCTGATGCTGGCTGAGGACGGCAAAGCAAATTTGGAAAATACAGCAAACTGGGCGCTTGCCACCATACAACAATGGGCCAATAGAAACAACCTAGCAATATGTTCAGCAAAAACAAGCTCCATCCTACTCCGGGGGAGGCCGGACGTCAGGAGACCTCCCCAAATCAAAGTAAATGGGACTACTATCAAGCTCACAACAGAAATGAAGCATCTCGGTGTCATTCTAGACAGAAATTTATCCTTCACCCCCCCCCCCATATAAACTACCTCCGGAACAAAATTAGAAATTTCTCCTTTCTCTTTGCAAGAATCACCAGTAAGGACTGGGGTCTGAGGAAAAAGACCCTCGCCCTCTTCCACAAAACTGTCTCTCTGCCAGTCATCCTGTATGTGCCAGGAGTCTGGTATAAAAAACCGACAACCGCAACAAACAGAAGAAAGCTTGAAACTATGATCTCATGATTGAAACTAAACTCATGATCTCCCGAGCCTGCAACATAGTCAGTACTCATGCACTCCAGGTCCTTATGGGAGCCTTTCCTCTGGACCTCGAGATAGTTCGCTGTGGCTTCCTCTACAACCTTTCCAAAGGCAAACTTGCTACCTGTCAAGATTTCACACTAGACTTAACCAATGATCCCAAAATAGAGAAGAGGAGACTCACCTTACATCTTCAACAGATCTGGAAAAAACGCTGGGAGAACTCATCAAAAGGACAAATTATACGGAAATTTGTGCCAATAATACAAGCCGTCTACCCGGAATATCCGCACTGGTTCTCCCCAGGACTGTTGGTTACATACCTGCTTACCGGTCACGGCGCCATCAGACATAAACTATCATACTCAGTGACACCCCCCCCCTATGCTATTGTGGAATGATGGAAACATGGCAGCATCTTATACACCACTGTCATTTATACAATGACCTGTAATGCTGCCTTATCACTGAAATCCAATATGTATTACAGAACCAAGAGGACCGTATATTGGAGGAGGGTAGTTACAGGGCACTAGCAAAATATGCACAGGACCTCTTTGGCAGAATATGTACTTTCCCTGTGCTACAATCCCAGCAAACACAACCAACGTAAACCCTGGCTAACTCCCTCAACGAAACCAACAAAGATCACAGGAATATACCAAACTGACCATGAATAATCTGGCCATGTAAACGACTACACAATGTCCATGGACGGACACTCAGCCGACTGAACCAAACTACTTAGGATAGGACCACATCCCATGAAAGACAAACACAGATTGGGCTAGACCAGACCCTGGATGTGACAACCACAGGTAAGACCCATGGACTCGACCCAAGGAACTGACCAAAAGCAGACATATTGCTACTACGTGACAATCACGGACTGGACCAAACACCTCGATGTGATAACCATGGACTTGACCCACGGACTCGACCCAAAGATTTGACCAAATAACAGCATATTTTCACCCAACCTAATTGGTTATCTGTGGAAGCTCCCTTGCCTGGACCATTTTAGCCTCCCGGGTGGTGGGGAGGTTGACAGACCTCCTCTCCCCTCCTAACCATCCTTCTTTTTCTCTCCGGTGGGACATGGCATGCCCAACTGACATTTGATTGGGGTCGTCTTCACTATTGACTCCATCTTTCTGTCTTTTTCCCCCCAGCCTTCAATCTCCCTCCCTTCTCTATCTTCACTATAGCGTACACCCCACACGTCAAAATCTAACTTTGTCCAAATTACTTTTCCCTCACATTTGGCCTCTCAGACTTCAAGCATTCTCCCCACGCAATCGACTATTAAATAATCACTTTTTTTTAAACTTCACAACTGGGTCGTTATGTCTGCAATACCAGGGTACCTGCCCACCCCCCTGATGATAGGCCAATAGCCTTGAAACATGTCTGGGTGGTGGTACTCACTGAGAATAAGTAACAATAGTCTTCTCTATTAGTGAAGCGTTACTTATTCGAGGTAGTGCAATATCATGGCAACTCGTCGTGAAGGCAGAGCACAATATGAGAAAGAGCAAATGATGCCTACAACAACTACTTTGTAGTTTCTTAAGAGTTGTCTATGGTGTATCTACACACCGATATTATATAAATAATCACTATATGTATATATAGATTTATTTGTTTTTATTTGTTTATTATTATTTTTTTATTTACTTTTTTTAAAGGGTTTTTTTTAGCCACTGAAATCTCAGGAAATTAAGTAGCAGGACCTGGTAGAGTAAATACAAACTATTAGGTACCTGGTCTGCCTCCACGGGGCGAAGTGCGGGCAACGTCGGGCCTCAGTAGAGGTCTGGCGGCTAAATGGCCAGAAGAACACTACGATACATGACACCACACATTCCAAGATCCACACTCTTTTAAATATCTGGCCTTTACAGCGAACTGTATCACACCACAATGTAAACTACACGGAGATGGGGGGAACCCCTGGTGCCGTCTGACCCTAAATACACTTTACCTAAACATCATCATTTATTTTATTATTATTATTTTATTATTTTTTTAATTAATTTATTTTATTTTATTTTCTCTCTATAAACTATTGTACACTTTTCTCTTCTATTTCAGGTGAGGTCTATTTCTTCCCCTTATCCTCTATACAACCTTCCCACCCATTCCAATCCCCATACTTCTCATTCTTATCACCACTTCCAGGCTTGCCTGATAGCCCCAGTAACAGCCTCAGCTAGAAAGTGTACCTTGCCGTGCCTCCTCGTGGCGAAGGTTGAGAGTCAGGGGGGACCAGGTGTGCCCTTCCCCCCTGGCTGCAAAGTCGCCAGGTGCCAGCACTCAACACTCAACATAACAAAACACATACATATACTTGCCGGCCTTGGCCTTTTCAGATGCTTCAGCGACATATAGGGAAAATCCTGGAGACCGCAATAGGAAAAAGTCCAAGTTTCTGCCAGTGAAACATGCCCCACACTATACAACCGGCCTGCACTTTTGATACCATGCATGATGGATGAAGAGCCTCATGTTGTTGACGCCAAATCCGCACACGACCATCCACAGTGTGGAGTAAATAACGTGAATCATCCGAACAGCACACCTTCTTCCAGTCTTCTAACATCCAACTTGCATGCTCTTTGCCCCAGGCGAGTCTTTTACGCCGATGAACCTTCGTTAGGAGAGGATGCCATAGGGGTCGTCTGCTGGTATAGCACATAAGTGCGACGCATGGTCATGCCAGATATTGTTCCGGGTTGGTCTATGTTGCATTGGGTAGTCAACTCTCCAACAGTGCTGTGCCTGTTCGCCTATACGAGTCGTCGGACCCGGCGCTCACCTCTAACATCAACCTTTCGCTGACATTTGCAATTTTGCCTATTTTGACGCCAGTCCTGGTACACTTTAACAACGATGGCTCTCGAACACCCCACCAGTTCAGGAGTTTGGGAAATCGAGGCACCAGCTCGTCGAGCTCCCACAATCTGTCCTTTATCAAAGTCCGATAAATTCTTCCTTTTACCCATCACGCTCGGAATTTTACTACCTACTGAACCACTGACATCTTATCTATGCTACGTAGGTCGACTAACTCCGCACTCTCGTACCTCACTTGGTCAACGGGTCGCATTCAGTTTTCATAGGGATGGTCATAATTCAGTGGTCACTCAGTGTGTATTCTTGGATAAATGCTAAGTGTATGAAGAAGATGATTTATGCATGGGTACTGCACATACACTGTGCTGCCACTTTATTAGGTACATCCTTGCTGTGCACACAAATGGTTTGTCCCACAACATTGCAAGTCACATGACCACAGTTGTGGATATAAATGCTGCAGAACAACCTTTCTAGTATCAGTTATTCGTACAAACCGTGTCAAGAATGGGGAAAAGGAGTGATCTAACGGACTTCGAACGTGGCATGGTAGTATGTGCAAGACATGCTGGACAAAGCATCTCTGAAACGGCAGTTCTCCTGAACTTTACACGCACCACAGTTTCAAGGGTGTATCGAGAATGGTGCAACGAACATAAAACATCCTCTCAACGGCACTCCTGTGGAAGAAAATCGCTTGTTGATGAAAGAGGTCAGAGGAGGAAGGCTAGAATTGTAGAAGCAAACAGACGGATCACAATGTCGCACATCACGTCACAATACAACCTTGGTGCGCAGAACAAAATATCACAACGAACCACTAGTCGCACTTTGTCGTGAATGAGCTACAACAGCCGACGGCCACATCGAGTACCTTTGTTATCAATGAAGAACAAGAAAGCACTCCCCCTATGGGCACAGCAACACCAGTAATTGACTATCGAAGATTGGAAAACATTTGCTTGGACCGACGAGTTGAAGTTCCTGGTGCATGACGTTGATGGAATGCTCAGAATTTGGCGAAAACAACATGAATCCATGGACCTGACATGTCTTACGTGGTGGTGGGGGCACTGTTATGGTGTGGGGAATGTTTTCTTGGCACACGTTGGGTCCATTGATACCCATAGATTCACGTCTGAATGTCACATCGTACCTAAACATCGTTGCTGACCAAGTGCATCCGTTCATGTTGACAGTTTGTCCTCAGTCAGAAGGTTACTTCCAACAGGATAATGCACCGGTTCACAAAGCCCGAATCACTATGGAATGGTTCCAGAACATGACAATGACTTTTCTTTGCTGCAGTGGCCCGCTCAGTCTGCTGATCTCAATCCTATTGAACCTCTTAGGGATGAGCTGTTTGCTGCCGGCCTACACCTCCGTCTAATCTCAAGGAACTGCTGACATACTGATGTCTGCATGGTACTCCATTCGTGCACAATGTTTTCAGCATCTTGTTCAATCCATGCCTAGACGAATTCAGGATGTTTTGAAGGCTAAAGGAGGCCACTAGGTAGGTGTACCTAGTGGCCTCCTTTACCATAACAGTGCCCCCAGCACCACGTAAGACATGTTGGGTCCATGGATTCATGTTGTTTTCGCCAAATTCTGAGCATTCCATCAACGTCATGCACCAGGAACTTCAACTCGTCGGTCCAAGCAAATGTTTTCCAATCTTCGATAGTCCATTACTGGTGTTGCTGTGCCCATAGGGGGCGTGCTTTCTTGTTCTTCATTGATAACAAAGGTACTCGATGTGGCCGTCGGCTGTTGTAGCCCATTCGCGACAAAGTGCGACTAGTGGTTCGTTGTGATATTTTGTTCTGCGCACCAAGGTTGAATTCTGACGTGATGTGCGACATTGTGATCCGTCTGTTTGCTTCTACAATTCTAGCCTTCCTCCTCTGACCTCTCTCATCAACAAGCGATTTTCTTCCACAGGAGTGCCGTTGAGAGGATGTTTTCTGTTTTCTGTGGCCTAATAAAGTAGCAGCACACTGAACATCATTTCTGCCACCCAGGAATGCATCGTTTAATTATATCTCTTGTTGTGAATCAACCTACACAACGAGTTGCCGAGGTATTGCATTGCTTTGAATAAGTAACGCTTCACCAGTGGAGAAGAATAATGTTACTTATTCTCGGCAGATACTATCACCTAGACGGCACCGTTTCGAAGCTAACACCTTCGAAACGGTGCAACTTCAAAGCAGTGCAATACCTCGGCCGCTCGTTGTGAAGGTTAGTTCACAATATGAGATATAATTAAACGATGATAGTATCTGTGCGGTATGTGAAGTACCCATGCATAAACCATCTCCTTCATTAATAATATAAATTGAAATGAAGTCAAATGGGTTTATGCCAAAAAGTTTATCTACGAAAGAAATACAACGTTATTGTACATTAGAGGCATAGCTTCATTAGGAACCTATTTTTTTAAAAAAATTGTCATATTACAGTTATCCGAGAGCGACCTTAACTCCATTGTGTATTATGTCCATAAACTGTGTGTGCTCTCTGGTAAGTTTGCCTGTTTTGCCAGACAAAAATATCCAAGTTGACTGGTGTGGTGGGGGAGAACTGTGCTACTGCGAGGGCTGCATGGAAGTTCAGTCTCAAGCTTGGACATCACGTCCCCTTCCCGGAGACTCGTGTTTTTCGTCAACCACCAAAAAATGATCCAGAAATGATCAAGGGAACCACCAAGAAATGATTCTTGCACTGCTTCTGTTGGAATGAATTGCATCCCGGAAAGCCAGTTGCTAGGGGTTTCAGGAACTTCTGGGGGTTATGAAACAAGTATATAAATGGGCTATGTTAGAGTAACTAAGAGTAAGAACAGGTGCATGTATACTTTCATGTACACCAATGCTAGGAGTTTGGTAAATAAATTTGGTGAATTTGAAGTGCTGGTTAAAACATCCAAGGCGGATGTTGTTGGGATATCAGAGACGTGGTGTCGCTCAGATACAAGGGATGCAGAATTGGAATTTGGGTTGTACAATGTTTAAAGACAGGATAGGAAGGGAGGAGTGGTTATGCTGTTAGTTAAGAAACACATAAAATCTAAGGAAGTGCATCCAGCTGACATAGATGGACAGTGCAACGTTGAGTCAGTTTGGTGTGACATAAACCCTGGGAAAGCAAAAATGAGGGTAGGTGTTTGTTATAGGCCTAATGGCTCTGCTAGTACAATGAACAATTATACAGAGAAATAGAGTGGGCCACTAAACCAGTGTCTTATAATGGAGGATTTTAACTTTCCAGATATAGAATGGAACTTGTGGTTAGTCACTCGCACACTAGCAATGCTTTTGTGGATTTATTGGATGATTGTTTTCTACAGCAGCATGTTAAGGAGGCCACATGAGGGAGTAACACTCTTGATCTGATTATAAACAGTGATTATTCATGCATTAAGAATTGACAGATAAAGGAACCACTAGGTGGCAGTGATCACAGTGTACTGATGTGGGATTCATTTAAAGATGTACTACCATCAAGGGTAAAGGGAAGGGTTTTTGCTTTCGTAAAGGCGACTACAGTGGTATCAGAGATTTTTTAGGTTCTATGCTGTGGGACAAACTGATGATGTTACCAACAACAAATTCTAAATGGGAAGCATTCAAGGAAGTAATTTTGGAAGCTAATAGGCTTTTTGTTCCAACTAAGAAATACTGCTCTAGGTTTAGGCCCAAATGGATCTCAGATGAACTAATGAGACTCGTAGCAGAGAAGAAAAATGCATGGGATGCACATAAATTTTAAGGCGACACAGAAGCCTATGGGAGATACAAGCTCGTCTGTAATCAAGTCACAAAGGAGGTTAGACAAGCAAAGGCAGATTTTGAAAAATTTTTGGCAAAGGATGCAAGCAACTAGGAGGTGGCAAAGGAAGTAAGCAAACTCTTAGCCATAATTATGAGAGCATCCTTAGACTCGGGGGAAGTTCCCCCCGACTGGAGATGTGCAAATGTATTTCCAGTTCACAAAGGGGATCAAACGGTGTCACGAATTTACAGACCTGTTCGTTTGACTTCTGTTCCAGGGAAAATAATGGAGTCACTGGTTAAAGAAGCATTGCAGGATCATCTAGACAAGACAGCAGTAATAATTCACACAGCATGGGGAAGTCTTGTCTGACCAATTTGATTGGATACTATGATGTGGTCACAAAGGAACTGGATGCAAAAAATAATTTTGTTATCACATACTCATATTACAAACCTGAGTGGACATTGATCAAACTGAGGAAAGACAGTTGCAGATTAGATGTGCGGAAGTTGGCCTTTAGCCAGCGGGTAGTTATTGCTGGAACAAACTTCCATCTGCTGTTGTGGAAGTTGATAACTTAAATACTGTAAATTCAAGATAGGACTAGACAAACATTTGGAATGAATGGACGAATGAATTTATAAAAAGGCCGGTTTTGTCGTAAGCTTCTACACAAGATGTAGAACAGCAGCTAATGGGGGAAATTCTGGGATCGCCCTCAACAACACATGGATATTCCCTGTCAAAGGAGCACATGTCCTCTAATTAAGGCAAGGCATGCACTTACCCATGCCTGCGCGTGTAGCATAGTGGTAGCGTCACCGTCCTCCCCACACAGGGTGGAAAAGGCTCGGATTCGGATCCCGTCGATGACGTGAGGAACTTTTTTTGACTCCGTGGTTGAGTTAGTCGGTCTCAGGCGTAGATAGCAAGGTTTTCCCCCACAAACTGGAGTTTTTCGTCCAGCAAAACGGACAAATCGACCATATAACACACGCAATTAACAGATTTAATTATTCGGGTGGCCTAAAAATTGTTGTTTTTTTTTTGCACTTACACAGGAGGAGACGTAAAGAAATTCTAGGAATCTACCGAGTTGCTGGAATTTCGATCTCGGTGTGTGCCGTTTTTTTTTTAATCTCCACCAGTTTCTGCTGATAGTGTTCTCAATTCCAACAATTCCAACTCCCAACAATTGTAACACAAAATAGGGATAAATAAATTATCAAGTTATCAAAATCAAATATGGCATGGCTGTCATCCACAATCAATCATCGTTAAAAGCTCATCACCCTCGAAGAATTTAACCTTCCACTTCCAGCCACAAAGAAACTCCTAGATAGAGTGTCATTGAACATGTCGGAAATGGGCATTGGTGGCATTGATGATTCTCCCTCACATGGCGATGCCACCCTGCCGAGCATCTTCTCAAACTGTTCCGTAAAAGAAACCCTGACCATAACCGATAACTTCCTCCGGTCCGATCATCACCGCCATAAGATCACTGCAGGCACCTAAAGAGGAGCGTTCACCAATACAAGCTACAAACACTGTCAGGAGAGTGTTCAATCGAAAATACATCAACCCTGAAAAGGTTACTGCCCTTTTTCAGCTTACCCATGGTACATCCTGGCAGAGCTTAATGAGGCTGCCTACTGGCTTTCGAGATGGATCAATGCAAGGTCTGCAATGTCCAAACCTTGCATCTTTAGTCCTCACTCGAAGCCATGGTGGAATGACCGCCCTTCAAGAAAAAACAGGCGCTCACGTCTTCTTCAAGAAGTCGCCTTCAGAAAATTCATATGACAAATTCTCCTAACCAAGGATGGATTTCCAGACTGTCTTCGTCAATGACGAGAGGAACTTTAATAGGCCTTTTTTCACTCCGTGCCTGAGTTAGTCGATCTCAAGCGTAGATAGCAAGGTTTTCTCCCCAGAAACTGGGATTTTTCCTCCAGCAAAACAATCAAATCGACCAGAGAACGCACGCAATTTACAGACACCATGCATATATGGATTTATGTATTAGTTTACTGGGTGATCCTAATGTAATTGTTTGTTTTTGTTTTTGTCCCGGAATGGTGTGAGCATGTGCTGCGTTTTAAGAGTTCACAGTGTCTGAAGTATATCCTTGGAATGAAGCCCTCAACGTTTCTGCAACTACCAGTAATATCCAAATTTCTGAAGAACAGCTAATAAAAATAATAAACTCACTACCTGACAAGTCCACCATATGAACTGACGTAATACCTCTTTCAGTCTCAAAACTGCATCCTGTTTCATCAGCAGAGGACTCACCCACCCCTATAATACTCGAACAGGCACAGGTGCCTGCAAGCTGGTTGACTTACAGAGTGATGGCAGTTCCAAAAAAGCCTCAAGCAAAAACACCTGCAGATTTCAGGCCAATATCAAACGCCTCTCCCTTCCTTAAATGCCTCGAGAAGTGCATCTATAATGATGTTGCACTCGCAATCTTTGCGCATAGGCCCGATCATACCCATTATGCCATGCCAAATAGATTTACTATAACCTGTCTCGAGTCCTTATTGCAGAAAATATTTCACGCTTGGAATGACAATGATCACCACAGCATATTTCTGGATATGAAATCTGCATTTGACTCACCCCAAACCACACCCCTCCTTGTCTTACTTAATAGATTCTAAGAGATATCCGGCAATATACTCGAGCCCCTCAAAAGTCTTCTACTTAGAAGACTGCTTCACTTTACATTTAATAACAGTACACTCTGTAAAAGCGCAGATGTAGGTATCCCACAAGGTGGTTCTCTCTCTATCCTGCTATTCGCTTAATATTCGTACCATTTATGGATCAAGTTCCAGCGTTCTTGCCGTATGCTGATGATATTGTGTGTGTTACGTTCCATGAAAACGCCAGGTTCTTGATCCACAAGCAAGACAAACCTCTCCCGAAACTGCAAACAACTACCTTAAGAAATTCTGTGAGTATGCCAAATTTTTTGGTCTGTCAGTTAATCCCAAGAAGTCAAGCTATCTCATCTTTTCTCCAAGTCGGATGACGTCCGCTGATACTTTACTTCCAGAATTAGCAGGAAACGTGCTGGCTCCCACTGACAATGTCAAATTCCTAGGATGCGAATCTCACTTATAAACAAAGAATCCAAACTTAGTATTCCAAAGCCTTGCGAGCCTTCTGGGAAATGAAAACAGATTTGTGCAGAACTCACAATAAACAAATAATCAAGAAAAACTTCGAAACGTACTTCAGTAGCGTGCTCGCCTATCTCGTGGAAGTTTGAACTGCCGCCCCCGCCCCCCCGCCTTCAAGAAGCTATGGGGTCTGGAATTAATTTTCGGTGCTGAAGTGGGCCAACTTGCGGTCTTACAATATCTACACGACACGCCCACAATCCACAGAGCCCATGTGCAGAAAATAAAGGCATTCCATCTGTGTTCACCTTAGCATGATCACATGAACGTCTGGAACAAGGTTGGTTGGCGTTTGCCAGGAAGACACCTCCGCAGTACCCTCGTTTTTGTGCTCAAGGCTCCAGAAGTAACAGAGTTTCAATAGACACTTCCTAAATGTGGCTTTAGACAGTCTGCATGGGTAGCACAGTGGTATCGTCACCGTCCTCCTCACATTGGATGGAAAAGGCCCGAGTTCGAATCCCATCGATGACGCGAGGAACTTTAATGGGCTTTTTTCACTCCTTGGCTGAGTTAGTCGCTCTCAGGCATAAATAGCAAGATTTCGCACCCAGAAACTGGGGGTTTTTAGTCCAGCAAAACAGGAAAATCGACCAGAAAAATACACGCAATTTAGAGACACAATTACGGGTAACCCTAATATAATAATTTGAATTTTTTTTTTTTTTTTTTTATGACTGGACATTCTCAATTCGCTCAACATCGACATTGATCTATGGTCTATTGATAAGTCATATCGAGATGGCATTTTGGCCTATCTTACTGTACGTAAGGAAATGTGTGCAAGTGCCGGTCCTAGTATGCTGATGTCATTTTATGTCATGCGTAATTTGTATTCTTGTTTGTTTTAATTACGATTAATTTTCTATTCTGATATTTTGTTTTTAATGGTTATTTTGTAGCTGAACTTGTAGAGTTAATATTTTGTAAGATTTCTCTAGTTATCGTTGCATGGAATCACAAATGTATAAGATTTAACTTATTAAAGAATTTTATTATTATTATCTCGATTTTTTTTGTTATCAGTTTACTAAATATATAAATTATGAATTATTACTATTGATTGATTATATTAATCACAGCAGAAAAGCGAAGTACGTATTATATTTCGATTATTATTAAAATACCACGATCTGAATTACGGTTGCTGTTTGCTCCATTTGTCACCATGTCAATTCGTCAGTCTGCCAGTCCGCATGTAATAACTTAACTACCAATCAATGGATTTTCAGGAAATTTCATATTTGGCTCTTTTAGAAATATCTGGCAAATCATCCCCAGCTTTCAATATAATTGCGCCAGTAGAAACCTGGAAATTATAACTTCTACTTCCATCCATTTGCATGTAATAACTCGTCTCCTAGTTGATAAATTTTCATGAAATTTTAAATTTGACTTTTAGAGAGACTTGTCGAACATTTCCAAATTTTATTAAAATCGGACCAATATAAATCCGGCCTTTATTTCTTTTTTTTTTTTTTTTTCATACATGTAACATGCAAGACAATGAAAGAAATTACTTTTATATACTACTTAATTAATTAGTAATTAATTTACAAAAATTTAATTAGTTAATTATTTTAAAAAATTTAATTAGTTAATTATTTTTAAAAAATTGAAAACCCCTGATTTGTAATGAACTGCAAACATTACCCCCCCCCCCCCCCCACCCAAATAATAAATAAATACATTTTCTCCATCTTTTACAGTTTAATTAAGCTCTTTAGAGATAAAATTTTCTTCCGAAAACTGCAATTAAAGTTTGGAGGAAATTTATTTCCTTACACTACAACGGAAGTACAGAAGCATATTCTCTGCAATATGGGTACAAATTAAACGCTATCAATAAGTTCGTTATTATAGTCGTAGACTGGATTACGTCAATGCACATTTGAGATTTATGTGCGGCAGTTAAATTCCAGGACTGAGTAGAAAATAAGAAAAGCTATAAACCTCCTTTAATTGGTGTCTCTGATGATACACGCTCCTTTAATCAGTTCTGTAACTTCTCAGAACTGTCCATAAACTGGCTTTATAATCATTTCAATTTTTCTTGCGTTCCTTTTAATCTTGTCAGTCCAGAATCCTTTTATTAGCTATTTTATGTTAAAAAGGAAGACAAAATCAGCAGGGTGGCCCATTCAGTGAGTTTTGTGCTGTTGGTTACTGATTATCTGATACGAGAAACACAATTCTAAATTGTATTGATAATTATCAATTGCAAACGTAACTTTTTGTTGGTGTGCACTATAGATTTTTTATGCCTTAGATATCCATTACCACATATCTACAATCTTCACCACATCCGTTCATCAGTCTGTCCGTCCGCATGTAATAACTCAACTCCCAATCAATGTATTTTCATGAAATTTTATGGAAAATGAATGGGAAAAATGGTAGATGCACAGAGACGAAATGTGTTCGCACCCAAAAGTCGTTGATTTTTTGTTATCTATTTACTAAATACAAAAAATCATGAGTTATTACTATTTTCTTTTTATTAAACTGTTATTAAAACCCTATTTTCTTTCTTTTAACTGTTATTAAAACCAAATAAGAAATAAGCAAATTCATTACGAAAGCGTTGATAGTATACTACGATTTTTTAAATTTATATTAAACAATCATAGCACGCTGTTAAATGGTTGTTTATATTATCAATTAACCAATAACATGACAAACAGTTATTTTCTTTTCAATTCACAGAAATTAATAACAGAAAGGGAAAAAAATCAATTAGTTTTAATTAATCAATTAAACTTAGGAGTTTTGAAAAACAATTAAAATCTTACCGAAATCAGAAGAAAAGTACTTTCCATAAATCCACCCTCCCCCCCCTAAAAATAATAAATAAATAAAAATAAAATACCCACGATTTCAAAAACCGGTAAAGTTGACAGGTATATAGATATCACTCAATCTGATTCTGGTATATAGATATCACTCAATCTGAAAATAAATAAAAAATATTTTTATTTTAATTAATTTCCAACCAATATTTTTATTTTGTTTAATTACCAACGAATATTTTTATTTTATTTATTATCTTCTGAGCCAATTTGTTGTTAAAATCACAGAAAATAAATAAAACATATTTTTATTTTATTTATATTCCAAGCCAATATTTTTATTTCCAATATTCGAAGCCAATATTTTTATTTTATTTATATTCGAAGCCAATATTTATTTTGTTTCTTTTCCAATCAATATTTTTATTTTGTTTAATTTCCAACGAATATTTTTATTTTATTTATTATCTTCTGGGCCAATTTGTTGTTAAAAATCACAGAAAATAAATAAAAAATATTTTTATTTTATTTATATTCTAAGCCAATATTTTTATTTTGTTTATTTTTCAACCAATATATTTTTTTTATTATCTTCCAAACCAATTTGTTGTTAAAATCACAGAAAATGTATAAAATATCTCCATTTGACTTGTTTTCGAGAATCATTCCTTCTAATCAGAATATCTTAAGACGAAGCTACTTTTAATCCGTAGACAAAACTTATTTCGTTATCTTTTATATCGATGCTGCTTTGTGCATGATTAAAATATGATTATACAAATGTAGGAATGCGCATGCTTTCGCTTTAGCCAATCACTCACTTCATAAATAAATCATAAAAATCCATGCAGGTCACATCTTCATTTGCAATATCGAAGATTATATTTATGACAACTGTCACACGCTATCGACTTTTAATATGATTTCGTAAACCTTCTTGAAAAATTCCATCAATATCTCCTAGAAATCTTGTAAGATAACCGAAGTCGCTTATGAATATTTGAAACGCAATATGCATATCGATATCCTGTGAACATTTATTTTTAATCTACTGTACTTTCTTCTTTTTCAACATTACAGAACCTCCAGTTCGTAATTAAATAAACAAAATATTCCATACATTATCGTGTTCTTTTTTTTTTTTATTAAAAATATATTTAAATGCACAAATAATTAACAGAAATTTATTTAATTATAGACAAAACAATACTTATGTTATAAATACTCGAATTCTACAC
The DNA here is from genome assembly GCF_048544385.1 of Mastigoproctus giganteus. Lineage (NCBI taxonomy): Eukaryota > Metazoa > Arthropoda > Arachnida > Uropygi > Thelyphonidae > Mastigoproctus > Mastigoproctus giganteus. The sequence continues at coordinate 30,227,298 of NC_143581.1, read as the reverse complement.
ATTTATTGTATAATAGAGGAGAGTGTTTTATAATAACGATAGATGGCGCTAGTGATCAGTCCAATTGAAGCAACATACAAAATACTTCAGAGATAAGAATTGTGATGGATTACTTCATATCAATAGATGTAAAAGGTTTGTAGCTCTGAATTATTATTATTCAGAAACTATCTTACTTTTTTTCCTGCCTTTTTTTTTAAAGATAATCGTTTAAATAAGGGGAACAGACTTTATCACTTTTAAGTACTACAGATTCTGCTAACGAATAGATTCTAATTAATAAAATAATAAAAATGCATAAATAATAAACTCAGATTACGTAATCAGGCATAAAACTTTTATTTATTTATTTTTTTCGTATTTTAAAGAGTCGTTTTAGAAGGAATTTATGGTTTGTTAGGGGGTACAGAATACGATGAAGTATATTGTGTGAAACTAAAAAAAACTACTAGAGCATGTTAACAAAGTAGAAACACAGCATTTTACTTCATTCGTAGCATACCCCCCCCTCCCAACTATTTTCTTTCTTTTTAAAACGCTCATGAAAAGTTAACGACTCCATTTAATGATTAAATAGAGAAATGCGAGCATGGCCTCTATTTTAGCCTTTGGGTATTATTACATCTTAAGTACTCCACTGAAAAACGTCTCATTTAGAAACTATGCTAATAGGAAAAGAAGACATTTTTGCTCTTGATTTGTTACTTAAAAGACAAATATACATTTTAAATATTTCTTTTATCTCGCAGCATAGTTCGTTTTATTTTTCATTATTATTTAAAGTGACAAATACTAACTTCTAATATCTGTTCACGTATTTCAGGAAATGAAATACAGTACCCTGATGCCTTTCTATATGACCTTGTACGTTCTCCTGTAGGGATATCTGAAACTAATGGTTATAGTCCCGAAACCGTTTGAACCTTCCAAAGTAGGTTCCAACGCTGAAGAAGTTATGAAAAGATGTAAAAATAAGAAAGGCTGAGGAACAGTCCATAAACTTGGGATTTTTATCCATTAACGATTCCATTTAATGATTAAATAGAGAAATGCATGCATGGCCTCTATTTCAGCCTCCAAACCGACCATAGTGTGCGTGTGTGTCCTGGTATCGAGTGTGGCTCCTAGGCATGCGCCCATATTTAGCTGTGCCTTTGCGAAACGTGCCTGAAAAAAAGTGTCAGTGTGTGTGTGTTCTGTTGTCAGTGTCAGACCACTTCGCCACTAGGGAGCAGCCAACACCTGGGCAGCTGCTGCTTGGTGCCTGTTCCTAGGCGGGGCCAGGGTATACTTAATCCTGTACGTGCAACTGTGCACAAATCCGGCACCCACCGGAGGTAGCGCAATACTGGTGAGTGCCAGCACTCCCTCTCCCAGGTTGCCCTGACCTGGGAACTAGCCAAAAAAAAAAAAAAAAAAACACACAACAACAACAAAAAAAACTAACTAGTGAATGGACTCAACAAAACAACTCTTGAGTTCAAGTCAACATCCCAGTTGGGCCCAATTTGTTATGTACATATCTACATTTGGATGTTATTACCATATTTACACTTAATTTTAACAGCAAGGCCGTCACCTTTGGCCATTACACCCCAAGCTGAAGAATAAATGTGCATATTTATGGTTTCAGTTTGGGTCTTGTTCCCTGAAGAAGTCCTTAATCTCAGGTCAGAAGTAAGGCAGTTCGAAGATCACTCCTAAAGGAAGTTTAGAGAAGACTGTGCCGCTGGTTCGAATAATCCATACGTTTGTAGAGTGGTCATCATCGTTAGAGGAGGTGCAAAGTGTGTTAAGTGTCTAACGGCACCAGGGGTTCCCCCCATCTCCGCGTTGCTTTCATTGTGAGTGTACCAGTTCACTGGGAAGGCCAGAGATTTAAAAGTGTATGGATCATGTGAGTGTGTTGTGTTATGTACCGTTGTTCTTCTGGGCATTTAGCCGCTGGACCCCAGCTGAGGCCCAACGTTGCCCGCACTTCGCCCCGTGGAGGCAGACCAGGTAACCACTAGTTTAAATTTGCACTCTGGCAGGTCCTGCCACCTAGTTTCCTGGGATTTCAGTGGCTAGGACCTTTACAAAAAAAAAAAAAAATTGCATGGGAATATTTCGCTAGAATTAGAAAAGCCAAAATGGTGGGCGAACAGCGTAATTTAGACACGGTTATTTTTAGCGTGTGGGGCATTCGCTTGCATACAGATAGAGTTGGGTAGGAAGAATGAAGACTGGAGGGATAAAGACAGAAGAATGGGGTCAATAGGGGAGACGACCCCAGGTAGAATCAGTGGGGCATGCACATACCCACCAGAGGGAAGAGTGGGGTCGGCAAGGAGGGGAGGAGACAGGAAAGCCGTCACCTCCCCCCGCCGGGGTAAGGGAGAAGAAAGGGCCGAACAAGGGAGCCGGCTCAGATCACTAACATGGCGTGTATGTAGCAAAGCTGTGGCTTCGTCAGGTCCATGACAGTGTACAGTCCATTAGTTGGTCAGTGTTGGGATAGGATCTCATCCACTGCTGTTCCAATAATCAGGGTGTCAGTGTGGGATGGTGTCACTAAGGGGATATAGGTCTCATCCAGTAAAGTCCTAGTCATTGTTGTCCGTTTCAGTTGTCAGAGTTCCAGTGTCGAGTTTAGGGAAGTTGTGGTAATGCTCGTAGTCTGCTGAACAGTTCGTGCGCAAATTTTGAGAGGGCTCTATAGTACTCCTCCTCCGACAGTACAAGGTGTTCCCGATCCTTCGGGTTGAAACATATTTTTGTTATAAAGTGACATCTTATATCATCAAAGAGGGGGCATTCATGCATCAGATGTGTCCATGTCTGATTTTCACCGCAGTGGCATAGTGGTGATTCTTTTATTCCGAAGGTCGAAAGTTTGGCATTAAAGGAACCATGCCCCGTTAGAAGGAAGGTGGTGTAGAGCCCCGGTGAGAACCAGGCCGGCTGGTGGGGGTAGACTTGGGTAACGTCCGGAATAAATTTCCGGGTTATGGCGCCTTTAGTTGATTCTGCCCATCGGGACTGCCAGGTTTGCCGGAGATGGTTGATAAGACGTTTTTTCTCTATGTTGCTGTTGTTGGCTGGATCGGTAGTGAAGCCGATGCAGGACACCCTTTTACCTCTGGACTGTTGAAAGAGCATGCCGCAGCGGACAATTTCCAGGTCCAGGGGGAGTGAACCTGCCAGGGCCTGCAGCGCATGAGAGCTGACAGTGCAGCATGCTCTTGTGATGGTGAGCAAGATACTACGCTGTATTGATTCTAATTTCCTTTTGTTCACAGCCGTGGTTGCTTTGTTGTACCAAATCCCTGCAGCGTATGAGACGGCAGGGATGAAAAAAGCCTTGTAAAAGAGAGACAGGGTCCGTTTCCGTAGTCCCCAATCTTTTCGTGTGACTCTTGCTATGAGGGCTGAGTAGTTCCTGATCTTTCTCTGGAGATAGATGAGATGTGGGGTAAAGGATAAGTTTTTATCCAATACGATTCCGAGGTATTTTAGTTCTGTAGTTAGTTTAATCGTGGTTCCTTTTATTTTGATTTGTGGTGGCCTTCTCGTGTCGAGAGAACCCTTGAGGAGTATTGAGGATGTCTTGGTTGGTGATATTGTTAGGTGGTTCTGTTTCGTCCACGTTTGCAGGGAGTCAATTGCCCAGTTTGCAGTGGCGTTAGAGGAGGTACCGATCATAGAGTAGACATGGTAACGCTGACGTTTCATGGTATTAATTACTTTGGGGCTTATTTTAAATAACCCAAACCAACTCGCCTTTCTTTCAGGGAAAATAGACTCCCTGTGGAAAATTTAAATACGCATTTAAATAAGGTATAAAAATAACTCATTTTGAATTATTTTAGTTATTTGAAAGCATATACACTGGTGTGCAAAATTTAAGGACCACTCGGGTTTTCACCTGTAGCTTCTCATAGGCGTGGCCTGGATATGGGAAAAGCATATCAAAGGAACCTTGTGAGGTACAGAAATGACGAAGGAAACAACACCGACAAAACAACAACGGAAACAAAACGGTACAGAGGGACTTTATTCAAAAATGGCAACACAGCACTGGCTGCCATGATACAGATGCATCACTGCCAAAGATGGAACAAAGAGAAGAGGTGGTCCTCAGTAGGAGATGTGGCGACCCCTAATGTCGATGCAGGCTTTGCACCGCCTGTCCATACTTAGAACAATGTTGTTGATAAGTTCTTGCGGTAACATCGTCCATTCCTCTGTCAGCGCCATCTTCAGCTGGTGAACATTTTCTGGTGGGTGTGGACGTGCCGCTAGGCGTCTCCCCAGAGCGTCCCATATGTGTTCGATGTGATTTAGATGGGGGGGGGAGGAATGGGCAGGCCAATCCATACGAACAATGTCTTCACTTTCCAAAAATCATATCACAGCTGCAGTGCGATGGCGTGTGTCGTTATCTTCCATAAACACGAACTCGGGGCCAATGGCACCTCGGAACAGACGCACATGGGGAAGGATTACCTCAGTACAGTAGCGTGCACCGGTTACAGTACCGCCTTCCACTATCTGGAGTTGTGTACGTCCATCCGAGATAACGCCTCCGCAGACAAGAACACCTCGACTGCCATATCGATCCTTTTCAGTGATGTTTGCGGGGTAATACCGTGTGCCAACCTCTCGCCAGATTAGCTGACGTCCAGAATCGCTGCTGAGGCTGAATCTACTCTCATCAGTAAAGAGTACCTTAAGTAAGGATTTTGTGGTTTGTTGGTTCTTAAGTTTTTCACACCAGTATATATCCACGTTAAGGGCGATTAAATGACAAAAAAGCAGAGAATCTCATGGTAATGTGACGTCACAATTCTAAATTGTTCCAGGAAAATTAATGGAGGCACTGGTTAAAGAAGCACTGCAGGATCATTTAGACAAGACTTCAGTTATAGCTCAGACACAGCACGGTTTTGTTAAGGGGAAGTCTTGCCTGACCAACTTGATTGGATACTATGATGCAGTCACAAAAGAACTGGATGCAGGGAATAACTTTGATATTATATACTTGGATCTTAGAAAGGCTTTTGATACTGTTGCACATGGAAGACTGCTACACAAATTGGAGCAGTGTGACACTGGAGGCAAATTGCTGCTATGGATAAAGGGGTGGTTGAGGGGGAGAAGACAGAGAGTGGTAATCAATGGACACTGCTCATCGTGGACTAATGTTATTAGTGGAGTCCCTCAGGGCTCAGTGTTGGGTCCATTATTGTTTTCTGTATTTATAAATGATATTGATGATGGTATATCAAGCTTAATGTCCAAGTTTGCAGATGATACAAAGGTTGGCAGGGTTGTCAAGGACACTACTGACACTATGCTGCTGCAACAGGATCTGGAAAGGTTGAGCAGATGGGCTGAGAGGTGGCAAATGAAGTTTAACATTGACAAATGTAAAGTACTACACATGGGAAACAGCAACCCCAGAGCAACGTATCAACTCTGTGGTACTACACTGACAGTGGTAGAGAATGAAAGGGACTTGGGGGTGATTGTGCAGGCAGATATGAAGTTCTCTGAGCAGTGCAGACGGGCTGCAAGAGTAGCTCATGGAGTATTGTCAATGATATACAGGAATTTTTCCAGCAGGGATAAGGAGGTGATTATTCCATTGTACAAGGCAATGGTCAGGCCACACCTAGAGTACTGTATACAGGTCTGGAGGCCTCATTTCAAGAAGGATGTAGAGCTGCTGGAACGAGTACAGAGAAGGGCAACAAGATTAGTGAATGGAACAAAGGGGTGCTCTTACGAAGAAAGGCTTAAGTTTTGCAAATTACAGTGTCTGGAGACTAGGCACCAGCGAGGTGATCTGATAGAGGTGTATAAAGCCTTGAATGGTTTAAGCATGCTCAATGCTGATGGGATTCTTCCTCTAGCTCAGAAAAATCACCTGAGAGGGCATAAATTCAAATTGAGGAAAGACAGATGTCGGATAGACGTGCGGAAATTTGCCTTTAGCCAGCGGGTGGTTGGTTGGTGGAACAGACTTCCATCCCTTGTGGTGGAGGTTGATAGCCTAAATAAGTTTAAGGCTCAGCTGGACAGGTATTTTGAACGAACAGAGGGGTGAAGTGGAAGTGGGTTTTTTTTTTTTTTTTTGGCTGATGCTGCATAAGCTTGCTTTCTTGCATCAAATGCCTCTACTAATGCTAATGCTAATGCTAAATGTAAACATCGATAGCTGTCGGTCTAATAGTTTGTAGAACTGCCTATGTTTTGCCTAGACTGTACAAAATAAACAGATAACTTTATATGTTGTATTTTCTAAGAAACGTGTTAAAGTTAGTGGGTTCGTTTCTTTTTCTCCACCCCCTTAATCTTATGTTGAAGAAATGCAGTAACGTACGAAATCTAGCCTCACTTCTAATGTTTCCTAAGATTGATTTGGTGTATGTGAACATTTACCGAACGTCTTTTATAAATCTTTGGCTTCTCAGAAGAGTTCGTGATTTAATCTGCCATTTAAGTTTACTTCGTAGACAAATGTTTAGTGTCACTGATTTAATCTATGATTTAGGCTACTTCGAGAATACAGTAGTGTTTACTTATAAAGATTTTCTTCCAAAGAAAAACATTTTCTCTCTCTCTCTGCGTTAATGTGATTATAACGAATTTTCTGTTTAACGTCTTGCAATTGATTGGACAGAAAATACTCATTAGATATTTATGTGTTGTGTTCTGCCTGTATTATGCTATCATTACCTTTGTTCAAGAGTCCTGTTTATACAAAACGTAGTCTCCAAGATTGATCTAGAAGGGTAAACCAATTAGAAATCTCTTCAGAAGATATTCTACTGTGCTTTTTTTCTGTCCAGTTAATCATTCAGTTTCTTTTTTCTTTATTCTATGTCTTGTCTTTTGGGTGAGCTCATGGATGTATAAAATACTTTGCCTTCGGCAGACTTTTAACCTTTTAAAAGATGTTTTTCTTTACCTCATTATCTTGTTGGGCTTTTTAATGAATGTTTGCTTAGTGCTCTTTAGGCGCAGCATTTGTATTTGTACGAAGGATAACGATTCTGTGACAGACATAGTAAAACGGTAATGAACCTTCCTTCTCCATCAATACCAATCTCTTTTACGGTAAAAAAAAAAAAAAAAAGAAACGAAAATTTGCTTGCAGAGCTAATTGCTCCTTATTTGAAAATGAGGATCTCTTATCTGAGGAAGTATTTAGTGCGTAGTAGCAGGCAACGTACAAAGACATAACAACAAGAAAACCCTTTTTGGTTCTTTGGGAATTCATTCATATATGAAATTTTAATCATTTTATGAGATGTGGGTAAAATATCGGTTTGGATGGTGTTCGCTGTGGCCAAAAAAAGAGAAATTTTAAGCTTCAGGCACCACGATACAATGCCTTACCCAACAGTTAGATCAGCTTCATCAATAAGGTGAAGAGAATATTTTATGTTCTCTTTCTCTCTCTCTATGGCATACAGATTGGTCGGTTCTGGAATGAAGTGCATGGATTAGCTAAGAATTTGCTGTCCTTAAATTATAAGAGAAAATTATTTTGGGCTACTTCTAGGGAAAGACAATAAAGCCGGAGAAACTTACATCGGAACACTATTGGGGGTGCTGGAGTGTTTACTAATTCCATCAATCTCATATTTAGCCCAATGCAATGATCTACTTCTGCACATCCCTCAAATGATGGGGAAAACTTACCGCAAATCCATATTGACCATCCCCAGGAAATCGTTCGACATGTGCAACATCGTTTTTGAGGTCAACTCCAGCCTCAACAGCACTACGGGGACAAATCGAAAAGTTTTTAATTCTCTGAAATATCGCAATTTAAAAATAAGTCGTGGTATGGAAATGTAACTCTGAACATTGAAAGACTGCGGTGTCAAAAAGTAGATGAAACTCATTTGAATGATACTTTCTTTCAGGTTTGGTTTGGAGTTCGTTGGCGCGTTAGCAACACGGGTTATAATGCACTAAATGCGGCCTTCTTTACAGGTGTGCCTTGCAGTTATGTATTAGAAATAGCCAATCACTTATGCTCCCTTGCCTGGTGCCTTTCCACCCCTCCCCCACGCCGATGGGGAACGGACCCCCTCCGGCGCCCCCTACTTTCTCCTGTTGAGGCATGGGCCTGCCTCACTGACTTCTGGGATTGCCTACACTATCATCCCCATATTTCTACCTTAAACTCCCCAGCCTTCAGTTTCCCCCCCACTCTATCTTTATGCCAGAGAATGCTCCACACACAAAAAATTAATTATGTCCAAATTACCGTTCGCCCATATTTTAGGCCTTTATTATGCCAGCAGTATCCCCCTCACGTAGCGATCAGCAAAACTAACGATGATGGATATACAGTATGCGCATACACCGACGAGCCAAAACATTATGACCAGCGAGTTGTTATGCAAATCGAAGCAACTGCAGTGAACTACAGCGCGTGGGGGGGGGGGGGGCGGGACACGGTATAAAAACACCTGATACTGAGCTCCGTTATAATTAGTGTTACTCTTGTTCTTCAGTTGGGAAAGACATCGGACTTAAGCGAGTTTGACAAAGGTCAAATTGTAATGGCCAGACGACTGGGTCAGAGCATATCTGAAACGGCACGGCTGGTGGGATGCTCACGGTCAGCCGTGGTTAGTACCTACCGTAAGTGGTCAGAGGAGGGGGAACTCACGAACCGCCGGGGAGGTGTTGGACGACCACGACTCATCGATTCTCGAGGTGAGCGAAGGCTCTCCCGGATGGTACGTGGCAACAGAAGGGCGACTGTGGCGCAACTCGCCGGTAATTGGCATGGTGGTGACGGGAGTAATGTGTTATTACACACAGTACATCGAACTCTGCTGAAAATGAGGCTGCGTAGACGCTGGCCGCTTCGAGTGCTCATGCTAACCACGGTTCACCGGCGACAGCGCCTATAATGGGCACGCGAGCATCGAAAGCACCGATGTCTTTCCCAACTGAAGAACAAGAGTAACACTGATTAACGGAGCTCAGTACCAGGTGTTTTTATACTGGACCTTGAGTGATTGGAATTAGGTCGTCTGGTCCAACAAATCATGTTTCCTGTTGCACCATGTGGACGGCCGGGTACGTGTGCGTCGTTTACCTGGGGAAGTGATGGCGCCTGGATGCACCGTGGGACGAAAACAAGCCGGTGACGGCGGTGTCATGCTTTGGGCGATGTTCTGCTTGGATACCCTGGGTTTAGTCATCCATGTGCCGGGCACTCTGACGTTGACCACCTACCTAAACATAATTGCTGACCAGGTACACCCTTTCATGGCAACGGTCTTCCTCTCTGGGGGTGCTCTCTTTCAGCAGGATAATGCGCCATGCCATACTGCCCGAATTGTTCGAGATTGATTCGTGGAACGTGAGGAAGACTTCCAGGTATTGCCCTGGCCTCCAAATTCCTCACACATCGAGCATCTGTGGTTTGTGTTGGAACAGCAACTCCGACCTGCGGTGTCTCAACCATGGACCTTACAGGAGTTAAATGATCTGCTGGTCACGTGTTGGTACCAGATACCACAAGACACATTTAAAAATCTTGTAGCGTCTATGTCTCGCCGGGTATGAGCTGTTTCGGCTGCACATGGAGGACCAACATCATATTAGGCAGGTGGTCATATTGTTTTTGCTCATCGGTGTATATCTAGCAAACCAGGGCTAGCTGGTGGTACAAAAGTTGAGAGAAAACTGGGTCCGTACCCCAAGCCAACACTAGGTAAGATATGCAAACCTGGTGTTGTTATCTTCACATGTTTGTCTTTTAAATTTCTACCAACTTGTTCCTTGAGGCTCGTCACACACATTCTGTGAGGTAAGACAAGCTAGTGCTATCCGAACGTCTAAAACGCTAATAGAGCTGATATTCAGGTGACACTCGAGAGTCAATTGGACCAAATTCGAAGAAGTGCGGTCGTTCTGCGACAACCAAATCCCCTCTTGCACCTTCACTCTGGTGGGATTGTTAGTAACGCTGGATATAATCACTTGTGTAAGTCCTGAAACGCTGCACCTAATATATCAGGGACCACCCAGGTGTTCATCGGCTCCTGCATACCAATTTATGCAAAAGCCGAGGTGTGGTCTCCACACCACACAGAGGAAAGCCGCCCCACCACCTGTGCCACCAGGAATACTAGATGGTAGATTAACCAATGCAATACTACCACTGTGATTACTGGAGTTTTGAAATTGCGAAACCCATGTTTCGTCTCCAGAGTAGAGCTCTGGCAAACTGCATCTCTTCTATCATGCAGTATGAGGAATTTTATTGTGGCTTAAACACAGAGCGTACAGATAAAGCAGAAATATATGAGCTTTCGGCTATATGGCCTTCGTCAGAATCTTATTGACTCTTGGCATGACGTTTGCCGTTCTTCCTAAGCACCCGCCGATCACCGACATCGCCTTAGGTGTGGAAGCCAGCTTATCACGCCTCCCAGAAGATGTAGCCAACACAATCCGCTTGAAGACTGCAGCAGTTCTACACCGTGCTCGCCCCGTCTCTTCTAACCTCAACCGTACACAGTTCTCTGCCCTCAAGGCATTGAAACAGGATTCGTCCATCGTCATTCTACCGGCAGACAAAGGCCGCCGTACGGTTGTAATGGATCACACTGATTACATGGCGAAAGCGCTACTACTTTTACGGGATACTACTGTATACAAACCCCTGACCATCAACCCCAACAGAGTTTTAGAACGATGGGAATCAGAGGTGAATATCCTCGTCAACAGTTGGCTGAAACAAGGGAAGATCACACAGTCAACCCGTAATCACCTCCGTGCTTCCGGATGTCAGATCCCACGGTTTTACGGCCTACCGAAAGTGCACAAAGAAGACACACCACTGAGACCAATTGTATCCTGCTGTGGATCACCGACTTACGAGCTGTCTAAATTTGTCTCGAGACTTCTTTCTCCTCTGGTTGGCAAGACCACCCACACCGTTTCCAACAGTGTTGAATTCATAAAGAGGATTCGCACTGTATCCATCTCGCAGAATCAAGTTATGGCATCGTTCGACGTCATATCGCTCTTTACCTCCATCCCTGTGGAACTTGCCATTTCTTGTGCAAAACAACTCTTGGACAATGATAGAACCCTCAACGAAAGAACTGGTCTCACACCCGATGACATTTCCACCGCCCTCAGACTGTGCTTAGCAGGGGGTGCGATCATATTTAATGACTCAGTCTACCAGCAGATACATGGCACGGCCATGGGTTCCCCAGTCAGCTCAGTCACAGCAAACATCGTGATGGAGGAGTTAGAGGGACGTGCGTTTGCACACGCACCTGATCACATCGCCTTTTGGTGTCGCTATGTTGACGATGTGTTCGTGGTCATCCCTAGAGACTCAGGTCAGCGACTTCTATCATACCTCAACTCACTATCACCCTTCATAAAATTCACGATTGAGCTGGAGTCGAACAACTCTTTACCATACTTAGACACACTTGTCCGACGTGAAGGCACATACCTGAGGACTACAGTTTATCGTAAGCCCATGTGTGCTGGCCAGTTTACCAACTTCCGGTCAGCACACGCGCGAGGCCACCTCCTCTCCACGGCCCGAACCTTGCTTACTCGCGCCTGGACACACTCCAGCTCCGCTGATGAAAGACGCAAAGAGGTCACTAGGGTCAAAGTAGACCTTACGAGGTGTGGCTACCCCATTGACGTCCTCGACAGGTGTGATCTACAGACACGTGACATCGTGACGACCAGCTACAACACCAACAGTGACGAGCCATCCACAAGGGCATTCATCCCATACTACCCCAACCTGTCACAACAGATCGGTAGAATCCTGAGAACGCACGGAATAAAGTGCATCCAGCTCCCAGGCAGGAAACTGCGTTCTTTCATTTCCAACGTGAAAACACCTGTCCCCACCCTTCTGCAGAGCGGTTTAGTCTACCGCATCTCTTGCCGTGACTGCACTAGCTGCTACTTCGGAGAGACTGGACGTCGACTCGAGAAACGTCTCTCGGAGCACAAAAGAGCGATCCGTTTAGCGGATATAGAACACTCAGCTATCGCCGAACATGTCTGGACAACCCACCACGACATCGACCCACACCGCGATGTCGTGGTGGTAGACAGATCCCACCATTACCTAAAGCGTACCTGGTTGGAATCATTAAATATAAAATCTTCGGATAAATCCTTAAACAGGAACAGTGGTTGCCAAGTCAACCCGATCACAGAGTCAGTAGTTCTGTCATTGGACAAGCGCTGGCCACGTCATCATGCGTCACAGCCACAGACGTCAACAAACAATTAAACCTCGCGTCTCACGCACCTGGCAGTGCACATCTTCATTCCAACTGCCATTCATGTATTTTAATTCTGACGAAGGCTACCATATAGCCGAAAGCTCATATATTTCTGCTTTATCTGTACGCTCTGTGTTTAAGCCACAATAAAATTCCTCAATGAATCCAGAGCGCGTAGGCCTGTTTCGTTATCATGCAGTATGATTGACGTGTTTTGAGGTTATGATGGGTATCATGGCAAGATCTAACCTTCCTTACATTTCGAGGGTACAGCTCTAAAACTAAAACGGTGTTCGCAGGCAGGCTGCTAGATAATCCACCAGATCGAACCTACTGGTAACTCTCTAGGAGGCTTCTGGATCAGTTAGTGTATAATCTCGCTGCCTCTACTCTGCCAGATAGTGACTGGAGGGAGACCGAATAGTGTGTATGCGGAGGGCATTGTCGAGGACAAGTTATGTCAAAGAGCTGGGTATATTCTTGCTGTGTACGTCATATCCAAAAATTTCGTTACTTCATACAACATGTCCTCCTCCTCCACCTTTTCTTACTACTGAATACATCATGAATAGTCGAACTTAGAGTACAAACTTATCTGCGAAAAGATCTAAACTTCCCAAATACTTCCTCGTTCATTTCACAAATATATGTGGTTTCAGCTCCAATCTCAATGATGTACATTCCCGCTGGCGGTCTCCCAAGCTCAGTTACTTTTTCTGAAAGAATCCCAATTATTGGTTGGTTCCACCAGTGCTCATCTGTTTTCCTAAATATTCTCTATACAATTCCTTTCGCTTCAAAGGTGGTACTTGTGCATAAGTCTGCTCTAATATTCCATGTCAAAGAGAGAAATTTGGAATATCTTCTCTTTGATCTTCTCCGTCTTAAAATCTGTCCATTATATTCTAACATATTCATCTTACGCCTCTGTCTTCTCCCAATTCTACAAATAACTTGGACTTCTTTGACATTCTCTTTCCAAAACTCGACTTTCTCCATTCTATCTTTCCTAACAGTTTTATTTATTTACCTTGCAATTTCAACGTTCAGAATTGCAGCTGGCTTGTTTTCTCTTCTGTTCATCCTTAAAAGCACAGGGTCGGGTGAGTAGTCCTGTAGGCACCTCAGATCACAGCTTGGTAATGGTTAGTTCTCCAGTGGAGCCTTTCTCTCTCGCCTCCTTTCAGCCTCGTCTACTGCTCCTACGCATATCGTCGATGGCACTCAAATCTCTAGACAAGATCGTGTATCTCTATTGGGAATTGCCCTGACTTCTAATTTCCCTTGACATAAGCACATCACAAATATTGCTTCCTCTGCGTCTAAAGAACTGGGTTTTCTCTTTCGCTCTCGGTGTTACTTTTCTTTTAAACAACTTCTCACTCTGTACAAATTTCAAATTCGCCCCTCCATGGAATATTGCTTCCATATTTGGAGTGGTGCACCAAAAACTTCTCTCAGACTTTTAGACTGCATTCAAAAGACGGTAGTCAGGTTAAATGATCCATCCCTTACAACCTTTCCACTCTGTTTCATAGGCGTTGTTTCTACTGCATGCCTTTTATACAGATATTTTCATGGGTATTGTCCTTCTGAATTGGCTTCTATAATCCCCACTCTCTTCCAAATAAGTCCCAATACGTGCCAAAACCAGTTAACACCCATTTACTGTCCAACTTCAAGCTCATAGTACCAACTTTTCTTCTTCCTCATTTAATGTAATCGTTTCTTACCTGCCCAAGCACTCCCTAAAATACAGGCTCTCTAAAATACTTGCAGAAATGGCTACCGATTACAAATACCGTCGCATTCTCCTACAGTGGATCGCATCTGTTCAACTGGAATAACTCTTTCCAAATCTTGTGGGTTAAACTCTGCTAGATTACTTAACATCGACAACAGCCATCAACTTCTCCAATCCCTACTGCACTGTTTTTGAGCGGCAACAATTGTTTCTCATCTGCGTTTGTTTGATCCAAATCCATGGTTTGATTTTGATGCAACTTCCCAGCTATTGTTATTAATTGTTCTTGATTTCTACTACGTTCATAATTTTTTGCCTCTTTATTATAATTTCATTTTAATTGCTTTTTTAATTTTGTGTAACTTATAATTTCCTATGTAACTTTTCCTTTTCATAAACTGCAATCACATGTATCATTTTCTATCTTAATGTAAACTTCCTGACCATGTCGCCCTGATGAGCATTATTGTTCCTGCACTGGTGTGTAAAACTTAAGGACCAACACTATTTCTAAAGGTTACAACCAAAAAAATCTTTACTTAAGGTACCCTTTACTGATGAGAGTAGCTTCAGTTTCAGCAGCGATTCTGGACGTCAGCTAATCTATCGAGAGGTTGGCAAACGGTATCACCCCGCAAACATCACTGAAAGGGATCGATATGGCGGTCGAGGTGTTTTCCTCTGTGGAGGCGTTATCTTGGATGGACGTACACAACTCCAGATACTGGAATGTGGTACTCTAACAGGTGCACGCTACTGTACTGAGGTAATCCTTCCCCATGTGCGTCTTTTCCGAGGTGCCATTGGCCCTGAGTTCGTGTTCATGGATGATAAGCCATACCCCATTTGTCTTGCAGCTATTGAGACCAGAGCCAACACAGTCTTGAATGCCCTGTCGGTTTGGGCTGAAGAGAATAAGCTGGAAATCTCTACAGATAAAAGCAGAACCCTGCTTCTCAAAGGTCGTCTTGATAGCAACAGACCACCAACCATTCGTTATAAAGGATATGCACTCAAGAATCAACGTTCATTCAAATATTTAGGTGTCACCCTAGATGAGCGCAGAACTTTCATGCCACATCTAAAGTCCATGAAAGAGAAGGCCAAAAATTATATCAATATGCTTGCTCGCTTCACCCGCAAAGACTGGGGTCTCAAGGGACCTGTACTCCACCTTCTTTATTCAGCTGTTTTTGTACCCTTCGTAACATACGGCGCTGCCATATGGTTCTATCGTTTGTCCATCATCAGCACTAGGAACGTTATTCTGCAGATACAACGGTTGATATTATTAAAAATGACTCGGGCTTGTAGAACGACCTCAACAGCAGCACTACAAGTATTAACAGGTTGTATTCCCCTTGACCTCCAAGCGGCCTTCACAGCGCTTTCACACGGCATCAGAAAGAACAAAGAAAGTGAATTCCTGGGGATAAAAGCTATTGTCGATGCAGATCCGAAACAAGAACTCCGGCGTACTTGGCAGGAACTTGTTTCCCGTTGGGATGATTCCACAAAAGGCAGTACTATCAAGCTATTTCTACCTAGTGTCTCCTACCTCAACAAACAAAGACTTGGCTGGTTCTATCGTAATTTACACGCTACCTTTCTTCTGACAGGACATGGGTCATTCAAAAAGCGACTTCAGGACTTTGGGCTTGTAAACGATGCCCATTGTGTTTGTGGAGAACTGGAGGATTGGCACCACGTAATGCATTCGTGTAACATCTACCTAGACCTATGTAATCAACTGTTACTGGATATAAATTTACTCACACTCAGCCCGGAAAGCAATCTGTTAAAATCAAAAGAAGCGTTTTTAGCTTTTAGCAGGTATGCCTCAGCAGTCTTCAAAAAGCATTGGTATCATCTCTCCACGTCTGATCCCACAACATAGACATCCACACTAGACGTTCCTGAAACCGCTGTGATCTCTCCTCGTACCTGCTTTTCCCTCATCACCGGCCACTATCAGAACTGAATGAACACCTAACTGGACATCTTCCTCGTTGGAATGACGGCACTGAACTGACAGATAATCAAACTCAGACACTTCCCGTTGCACCTTCCCAACTTTGCAGACCTCCCTTGTTCTGCAAGCTGTCTTCCTTTCCCTGGCCTTCAGTGGGCTCTCAGACCAGGGGTGATTCCCACTTCTCCCTTCCAACCTCTTCTTTCCGCTGGAGGATGCCTTCTTTCCTCATCCTCCTCCTTTTGCCTATTTTGACTCCATATTTTCTTTCTGAGCAATGATCTAATTTCGTCTCTGAATTTTATGCACATCAAAATGATGGTCAAAAGCTGAGGGGTGGAAAAATCCACGGTGTTCAGCACCTGATTGGATTATCTAATTATTTTCCCTGTTTGCATTTACACCGACGTTGGAATAATAATACATCACTTTAACAAACTGCGGTTTGTAAGACACTTGTTTCTGATTGCCCAACTGCAACGTTTTGAAACAACTTAAAATACAGCAATAGAATGGAGAATATATTCCCATTAAATGCTTTTAAGTTGCAACTAACGGATTGTCTGTTAAAGCATCTCCCGTTGTTGAGAAGCCGCGCTATCTTAATGTAATATAATGCAGCCAGAAAGGATCCTCGGGGACAGAGTGTTGAGAGAGTAGATACGTACGTGTTGGAAATATCTTTCATGAGAAGACTACCGGAGTGTAGAATAAAAGCACGCAGTGACAGAGCAGCTGGCTACATTTCTCAACCAGTCTATAGCCGTGGAGTCTTACTGATAATGAGGGTTATTTTCTGTTGTTCCCCCAGCATCGCATTCCGTAGGATTTACAACGTGTAACCTTCGCTGACTCGTCTGATTAGTGTGTGCAGTCTGCTCGCTGCGCAAAGACTTGATCGGAATCCCCAGGGGCTCTTTTTACCTCCTTACAGATACAGGGAGGACTGGCCAGCACGTGGAGTTGGCGATTACTTTCAAAATTGCCACTTCCCTCAAGCTTCCGGGAAATCAATCATTCCAGCTCAGCCATCCTGACAGGCGACTTATCGAAATTCAAAGGACGCTGCCAAAGTTTTTGTTATAATAACTGCGGCTGGTTATTGGTTTAGCATGTTCCCTTGCAGTAAAAGCACTTTTTTTGTGATTTTTCCTTTCGATGTCTTTGCCACCTCGGGGAAAGAGTTTTTTTTTTTCCTTTCTTTTTCACTTCTTGTCTTGTATCACTACATTCACTAATGAATGTAGTTTTGAGATTCTGCACGTTTTTTTTCTATTGAAATATCCTAGTTATGCTGATAAATACTTGCCATCTGGGGTGCCCACGATAGCAAGAAACAGAAATGCAGCGAGAAATGTTTGCATGTTGTCATTTGGGACATGCAGCGTTCTGAATCTCGCAATCCATTTTCTTCGGCTTTCACGAAAAATAAAATCAGAGATTTGCACCATGTGAGGGTTCACGGATAGCAAATTCTAGAAATGTTATTTAATTCTGATCAAATTTCTTGTACAGAATCAGCACAGTCTTATATACAATCACCAACTCTATCCTTATATTTCATGGTATTCAGTTACATCCGGAATTAAAAAATACAGAATATGCGAGTCCTCGTGGGTAGTACAGTTGGTGGGTTCGCTATCCTCCCCACACCGAGTGGAAAAGACCTGAGTTCGAATAACGTAGATGACTGGAGGATTTTTTTAGTCTTTTTCACAGCGTGGCTGAGTTAGTCGGTCTCGGGCGAGACGAGTTTTTCATCTAGCTTTTGCCCTAGACTAAACCACATTCAGTGATCACTAAATTATGACCACCCTATCTGTAATGGACTATGCCACATAGCTGGCAGTATAAAAAGCCGAACAGCTTCGTACGCTACAGCAGTGGTAATTTGCATCTGGTCGTGCAAGTCAGAGAGAACCTAGCAGTTATGGGACGTAGTAAAGTTGTCACGGAGTTTCAAAAGGGCATGACTGTCGGATTCGTGATTCGGGTGCTTCCATATCAGAAACGGCATGTCTTATCGGTTGCTCACGGCCCACTGAGGTAAAAGTGTACAAAGAATGATGTTGAACGGGTCAAACCACCTCCCTCCGACAGAACTCTAAAGGATTACACACGGCAAATGTACGTGGTGAGCGAAGGGTGCAACGTGTTGTATGGACTGAACGGAAGGTCAATGTGTAACAGCTGACATCGCAATACAATATGGACAATGCAAGTGCAAGAACAATGTCCCAAATGACGATGCGCAGCACACTCAGACTTATGGGGCTCCACAGAAGATGACCCAAGAGAGAAACCCTCTCTTCACCGCGTCTACGGTGAACTGCTGTGCTATCAACAACACGCTAGTTGAACACTGGATGATTGGAAATGAGTGTGCTGGTCGGATGAACTCTAAATACCTGGTGCAACGGATGCCTTTGTGCGTGGCACAAGCAATACGAGTCTATGGACCCATCGTGCCTATTATCCAGGCGGATGGCTGGTTGCTTAATATGGGGCATCTTTTTCTAGCAAAGAACTAGAACCGCTTGTGTATAAGGACCAACGTTTTAATGGTAAGGTCTACTGGCAGTTCTTAGAAGACCATATGCATCCTGTCATGCTGCGCATTTTTTCCAGCACAGAAACGGGATATTTCAAAACGATAATGCTCCGTGTCATCGGGTGCACACTGTGCACGCGTGGTTCGAAGAACAGTGAAGCTATCATCCACCTTGAGTGGCCTCGAAATTCGCCTTAACTCAATCCAAGAACACCTGCGGGATGTTTCGGAACGGGAAGTGAGGCGTATGGACACCAACCATCTCGTCATCTATTCGGACAGTGTGAAAAGACTTGAAGGCAGCATGGCTGCAGATCTATGAGGACATTTTAGACATCTAGTGAAATCAGTGCCTAAGCGAATAGCAGCTGCTATCCGTGCGAAAGGTGGAACTTCACTTACTGCACTAGTTTGGATTTCACATATTGTGGATATTTCTTCACTGGGTTGCTCAGGTCTTCACAATGCCTACCTGTCCACCGATGAGACTCCAATCGGAGTCGAAACCCAGGACCGAGTAGTGGTATACACTTTAAATAAAAAGAGCAATAAACTTCTCTACTCGAACAATGGTTTATTTAGACTAGTGCAATACGAGGGCAACGCGTGAAGTGCAATAAATATTATAGTTGTAATAAACTGAACTGTTAAGTTTAGATGACGTAAAACTATAGTTTTAAGTGTTTTATAAAGTTACAATCTTAGTAATTAATTGTTAAGGAGATAACTATATTTATTTTTCACTTCTATTAATCGCAGGAAAAGAAAAGAAAAAGCGCCTGAAATGTAAACGTACAGTACCTAACTTGTCTTTCGATATTATTACTAAATATAACATATTCTGAGACCATTTTACATCGAAATTGATTTTTATTAAGATAATTTTTGAATCTTTTTTTATTAAAATCATGTTTAATAATTTTTTGAAGATAGAGCTCATCACCTGATCAGACCAGAATTATTAGAAAATTTTAGGTAACCAAAGCCAGCTGCTGCTGTAGTAAGGTTTTAGGCATATCAGCAACTTAGGTCCTGTTGTGTCGTATATATGTCTGAATATTGCGTGTGTTCAATGGTCGATTTTCTGTTTGCTGGATAAAAAACCCAAGTTTCCAGGAGAAAAAATCATGATATTCTCGCTTCAGACCGACTAAGTCAGCCACGTTATGAAAAAGGCCCATCAAAATTCCTTATGTCATCGACAGGGCTCGAACTCAGATCTTTCCCACGCAGTGTGGAGGACGGCGATTCTACCCACGATGGCATCACCACCAACGCCAGCATTTTAAATGATTCCATGGTTCTCACCGGGTTTGTACACAACTGACCGGCCATGTATCCATTAAAACCAAGCTAACGTGAATGGGCATTATTGAAAATCCATCGTGCGTTTGTAGGGAGGGGGAGGCTGGAAAGTTGGTACCATCTTATGTATGACTGTACCCTGTACGAGGACCTTAGTTCTATAATAATCACCAAAATCATGTACTTACCCAGAAATCAGGAATTCCACCTGGACAATATACAAGAGTAAACGGCATTTGCCAATTTTGCTCAGGAGCTCTTTGCAAGACGAAGAAACAATCCTAACATCCATCCTAGGAACATACATGCCGAAGAGCAATCACTGAATAGTGAATGATATACACCCAACTGCTTTCAAGACCTACCAATTGTGACAAATACCTGGACGCAATTAAATACCTTGATGTGACTAAAACCCCTGAACAAGATACAGACTGAGAACCTCAAATTGTGACAATTACCTGGACATGACTAAGCCACTGAGGGGACTTGGTCTCCCAACCGTGACCTGTACACTTTCAATTGTGACAGTTACCTGGGCGTGACTAAACCACAGAAGAGGACCTTGTCTCCCGACCATGACTTGTGCGCCAAGTGGCGATCAATACCAGACTCTCTTGACTCCCATTCCATCCCCCCACTCGCCTAGTGGAGTTTACTCCACTTAATAACCTCAATATTTCTTACTATTCCCCCCCCCACCACCACCACTTGACTTTCAGCCTTTCATATGCCCCAATCTCTATCGTTTTTTCTTTATTCAAGGTTCTGCCACTGAAGCCTCAGTGAAAAGACTTAAAAGAAGCCTGGCTTACCTCCTAGCGGTGTGTAAGCAACGTGGGTTCCCATTAGGGCCCTGAGCCAAAAGCCAGAACACAACAACAGAACCCAACATAGTACTTCTCACATACCACACACATACAACACTTTTGTCTGGTTTTTACAGAGTAATGTATACTTCACAAGAGTACCTATGGCGCAGTAGTGGGAAATCACCGGTGGCGCCCCCTCCCCAAATACTATGTTGCCATTCTAAATCCGATTCACTTTTTATTTTTTATCCAAATATATCACTTATGTAATTAATAAATATTTGTAGTTGAAATCACAGGAAGAATCACTGAAAATGGAAAGATGGCGCTGACAGACAGACAGACAGATAGATAGATAGATAGATAGACAGAGAGAGAGAGAGAGAGAGGATTATGTTAAAAATACTTTTTTTGTTGCTTTCGCAGACTAAAATCTGTTGTTGAGAATTATTCATTCTTAACAACAGATTTCCACAACTGTGTTATGGCCTAATTTTAATATGGATCCATCCGATGTGTAACATCAAAATAAACAAAATAAAAAACCTTTCAACGTTTCTGAAATCTAGCTGAGACGAAAATCTTCCAGAAAGTGCAAAGCAGACTAACATTAATAAAAGAAAAACCAGAGAATGTACGGTAACGCCTAAGAAACTAAGTGTATTTTCGGAATTTGATGAGGTTATTGTACAAATACCCGACAGCAAGATAATTATTGGTTGCAAAGATGACAAAAGAATTATATTTGCTTTGTGAATGCGTCTATTATTTAATCATTGTCTTTAAGCGAAGAAAAAAGAAAAAAAGATTTATACGTATCCGTTTGCGCTAATCCCATCCAATTGTAATCTAAAAGGCTCCCATGGGGGTCTTCGCTTCTTTAAGTGCGACAGTTAGTCATTAGGACTTTATGCGCCTCCGCTAATTACAACACACGCATCGAGCAGTCATTAACGGAATACAATGGACAACTATGAGAATCTTCAGTGTGTTAAACAAAAAAAGTACATAAATAAATGGGAAATAAAGAAAAAAGGAAATCTTCGGATTTAAGAGACTCGTAAGAAAACCAAAGATGTGAATGACCGCAAGAGCTCATCTAGTCTTTAAAACACTTTAATGGTGGATATTAGCAAATAGAAACAGTTATTGGGCGGAAAGAAGGGTGAGGAGATATTGTTATCTAAAACCACAGGCATTCTAGCACGTAGATTCAATTACAGCAATTACCATCAAGAAATTCAGCAATTCGCAATGTCCTCTGTTGTCATTAGAGAGGATTAACCAGGCCATAAGCAAGAGGATGGGAAATTTTGATTGATATCTGACTTTCTGATTTATCCTCCCGGATAAATATATCCATAGTAATTCTAATTTATTTTTTCCGTTGGTGAAGAATTTAATTTCTGTGAAGTTTGTCAATATCTTTGGGATTCATTGCCAATAGTTTTAGTAATTCGCTACCAGAAGTTTAAAAAGAAACTGGAAAAAGAAAAATGGTGTGAACCCGTGGATGAGATACGGCGATAGTCGGATCCAAATATTTCAAGAAAGAAGGATTTCCTTAGTGGAGAACAAATTGTTTTTCGAAGAAAGAACTTAAAGCTGTCAATCTGTTTGTTCAGTGCGGGCGCAAAATCGACACCTGTGTTATAAAGACAACCAGGGATTTCGGAGGAAACATTTTAACTTTCGGGTACTCCTTGCTGGTTTTATTTGTCTAAAAAAATAAATTTCTCTCATCGTTAACTTAATTATATAAAGCCGTTTCACACTTAACTGTATTATCCACCCATCGAAGATTTATTGGGTACTAAAACTCTTGGAAAAACTGTAACTTGTAAGTCCAGGAGAAAAAAGCAAACAAAAAATTCCTTTTTAAACTAAGTTTTCTCTTTTCGGTTGTACTTTTTTATTTATTTCTCCACGATCTAGAACAATGGATGCTGGATAAAGTTCTTTTAAAGCTTCGACAATACAGATCCTTTTTTCTTCTTCTTCTCTCTGATAAATCTAGTTCGTTCCATCGTTAGAGTATCTGATTAGCCGAAAGAGGGGGAATTATTTTTCCACTTTAACAATGGAAAAATAATTCCTCCTGTTTTATTGTTCCCCCGGTTTTATTGTTTTCAAGTACTGAAATTGGTCAAAATCAAGAGGTGACTGATCTGGTAAAAATCTAATGTATAACAATGGTTTGGAAATCTGAAAAAACAAAATTGAAAAGTTTCCTCTTTCAAAGGAATCTCTTTGCATGTTTGGCATAGTCTTTCCTGTGTTTACGATCTCGTGAGCCTGTGGACTAAAACAACCCCTTTGTTCAATGCTCTACGAACTTGCATTGCTCATCTGAAACAAACAAAAAGACGTGGTTTAGAGAAAAGGTTGGATTATTACGTGATATGATAAAATTTTTTATTTTAATTAATTTCATTTTTTAAACGAATGAATAAAGCGATATTTTATTTAATTTTTAGTTGATGGATGAGGGATCTGAAAGCATAAAGTTTGACAAAGGTCAAAATGTTAATCAACATTTTTACACAGGAGAGTGATCCCACAACATCTACAGAGACTCAGGCTCAAACGTTTAGAAAAGTGGCGCGCTGGGGATTGGTTGTTGCATCACGATACATTAAAAGAGCAAATATGCCCACTCACACTACCCTCTCTGTGCAAAAATTTCTGGCCACAAACAAAATGGCTCTATTCTTCCTCCCATCATCCGTATTCCTCAGATATAACTCCTTCACATTTATTTTTGCAAACTTCAACTCAAAGATCCAACGTAAGCGAATATATAGATTTTTGTTTGTCTCGATTTGTTCTTGAACTCGAATATGGTGCGTGTCTCGTCACTGCTGTTGCTTCGTGCAGTTCGTATGGTTGTCGGTGTCTTTACTCTTTGAAAGAAAGTACTATACCTCTACTCCTACCAATCTGACTTTATACAGAAGAATATTAACCCTTTCCTAAATCTTGATTTTAATATTTTCTTTTGTTTTTAATGGTTTGTATAGATTTCCAGAAACGTTACGACAATTTCATTTTTATTGATGACTTTCTCAAAGAAAGAGTGGATAGTCAAATTAATGTCATGGTTCTTATTGCATCTGTCTCCGGTTATTATGTGATAGAGAGATATGTAATAAAAAAAACATACTCAATTGGTTTTAAAATCATGATCCCAGCCACTGCGTGCCTTTATTGTAGAAGACAAGTGGGGGAATCTCTGGATTTCTGCAAGGCATTTATCTAGTGATGTATCATCACAGATGTAGGTCCTAATGTAAGGGTAATTAATTTGAAAATTTCTCATTTTTTCACTTTAACTTTTTTCCCCTCCCTCTGAGTTCAGGGCTGTGGTGCAGCAGTACCACCAGCAATATGGCACTGAGTTTACCCAAAAGACAAACTAAAATATCGCCATGGAACGATCGGCTGGAATTTTAACTTGTTATTGAACTATTAGCACGCATTTCTGTGGGGCCTCGTGGATAGCACAGAGAAGTAAGATATGTTACTACTCTGTGGTTGGTAGGATCGTCGTCCTCTCCGCGAGTTAGAATTCCATCGATAACAGGAGGAATTTTTATGGGTCTTTTTCAAAACTTTGCTGAGTTAGTCGGTCTCAGGCGTAGCTAGCAAGGTTTTTCCTCCTTGCACATCACGGCAGATGAATTTAATTATTCGGGTGGCCTAAAAATAATAGTTTGATGGCATCTTGGCAGTCTAATGTTTAGTTGATACTATCTTCAGATCTGTGCTTTTGCTATTCATACGCTTCGCACCAACCACCATATTCCAGATTGCCCACCGAACGCAAAAATATTAGACAGTATCTGTCTCCAGTAGAAGCGATCGCGCCTCATCCAATTCAGACTGTTTCCAGCTTAGAATACAAGTACATGAAGCGTGGAGACATACCTCAGAATCGACTCAGTTATTTTTAACGCCCTAGGAGACGTCCCAAATGGCACTCCATTTATTGGTACTCAATGTAACTCTTTTTTAACAAGTCACTTAATATATATTACAATACATTAATAATACAGATTCCAAAATAAAAATAACAGTATAAATGGTGATATTAATTATTGATTCCAAAATAGTTTTTGGAATTTGGCTTCTTTCAAATGATGGACCAGTGTTTCTAATTCAGTGAGAAATCGTTACAACAATGTAATGCAAATTATGTCTCCAAATCAGGGTATTCTACGAATATTTACACGCCAGTTCACCCACTGCCGCTCACTTACGGCGAATGCAATTTGTAATGGACGAATCACGCGACCTCTTCCATACAAATGAAAACAATAGGGATGAGTTCTTAATAAAGCTGGGCAAATGTGCGTTACTATGACAACGGTAACGTTATTAGCTGATTACAAAACCAACCCACCTACTGCGAGCGGAAGGCTCTTGTTTAAGCTTGCCTTCTGTATCTACAGACTACAAAACTAATTTATATCAGGGTTACCGACTGACATCGCATTTACAAACAGCAGAAGTAGCCCCAAAGAGTGTAGATGGCTTCCTGGTCAATGGAGCTAACCCAAGCTAATGTGATAGCACTACCTCGGTTATAAGCAAAAACCGATTAAGGGTCCGGTAATCCATTTAATGGGCCCCACTAATTTGTCTGAGTGAAGTTAGGGGCATAAATGCAATTTGTTCTCTTATCTCCGCCTTTATTTCATTAGCATCATTCACCGGGAGGGGGGTGCTCATAACCGCTCGTGATATGGGACATGGAAACCTTGTATTTTTCCACGATCAGAAGCGGCATAGGTGTATTCTTGAATGGAAGATGTGCCGCCAGTTAAAGGGGCGGTTGGACTCCCAACGGGGAAGGTTAATAATGAATTAGACTAAGAGTACACGGTAGGTGTCTGCAGCTGTGGTGGCAACATCGTCTGCAATTTAAGATTCCATTTAAATAGTGGGAATTATTTGCTCTTAAGTGGAGACTATTAAGCAAATTGTGGAAGCATTTAAATAAAAGATCAGCTTCTTTGTTAACGACGTTAAATGTAGCAGTGAATACCTTCATGCGGGTGTCTGGGTGGAGTGTTTCGCCAAAACTTCTTTTTCACGACAGAGCGTTTCTTGAGGTGTGTAATTAGACAACTAATCTGTTCATCGCTGTTGGACAAGAGCCAAATTTCTGGTGAGATTAGAGTGCTGTCTAAGATGCTAGGCTACTTGGAATTACGTCTGTTGTACTCTGGAAAGAAAAATTCTGTATCCATCTTTGTTAGGTAGGGACACCAAGTATGCTGGCGCTTGAAAAGTACTTAGGGTACTCTCTCCCCCTAAAATGCAACTATAAGCTATCCACTAACATGTATCGGGACACCAAATACAAATACCTGAATAAAAAGAAATTTGTAATACCAAGCGTGACCCTTTCAAACATCCTAAGTGTCTATAGTTTCATCTATAGCAATTACTACACCAAGTTGAATATCATGTGAAACAGCCCATTCTATCACAAGAGATCAGGAGGTGGCCCTTCAGGATCTCTTGTGAAAGGATCCAGGTCCTTTTCAGTTCCATCTACATTTAGGCTTATGTTTTTCATCGCTGTTTTAACTTGTGTCATCATCTACCAAACACGTGGCCTCTGAATTAACCATCATTTCCAAGGATATGGTGACACAATATAATAATATTAGTATAAGCCGAACAAAGTCAACTGGTCAAGCGCGAGAGTGCTTGACCAATATATCGCTTGACCAATATATCTCAGGATAAATCTCTTGACTACTTCCCAAAACGTCTCTATTTTATTGTCAACTTATGAAAGTAGTCAGCGGAATAAACAATAAACTTTTGCGATTGGTAACAGTGGTATTAATAAATAGTGATTGGAAATAACATAATGTAAGACCTAGGTATAAAAATTTATACTACATATACTCCCACTGCATTCATTGTATTTAAAAATAGTTATTAATATATTTTCACACATAGTTTAATATTTTTGGGGTCCTTGGCTCAAATAAAAAAGTGGTCCGTAGCTTCTGTCTCAAATATTTATATTCGAGACACTTTTAAGGGGTCCATATCTGAAAAAGGTTGGGAAACATTGCTCTAGTTAACAGAGCCCAAGAAATACCTGCTGTCCTTTAACCATAGAAATCTCTTTGTAGATTGCCCATTTTTTTTTGACACTGGTCACTGCCCGCTACTGGTTCCTGCAGTGTCAAATTTTGGATGCACTTTGGATCCTTGGGGAGAACCAAGTCGAGGATATTAGAGCCTTTTGTACTTTCTCAGACATATTGGAATAAATAATAATAATCCAAACGGCTCAAAAATCTGTTTAGCTATGGCATATTAGAATGTTTCTCATGTGCCATGTGATGCTATTTGTCATGGCTGCTAGGTCAGTAACATTGCTACTGACTTGTGTGTATGTGTTAAGCAACTAAGGCTAACAGGCGTCAGTATATTGTGTCTGTAAATTGCAAGTGTTCTCTGGTCGATTTGCCTGTTTTCTGGACGACCAACTCAAGTGTCCGGGATATGCAATCCCTCGTCTGAAACCGACTAACTCAGCCACGTTGTAAAAAAAGTCCATAAAGATTCCTCACGTCATTGATGGGATTCGAATCCAGATTTTTTCCACCCAGTATAGGGAGAACGGTGATTATACCCAATGTATTATCCCTGAGGGTAATGTTGTCTTTCGGGTAACCCCAGAGCCAAAAGTTGCAAGGAGGGGGTCGGGTTGTAGAAAAACAGAATGTTTTCCCTCGGTGGGGATTTCTGGAACCAATTTTGTTTTTTGTGTAATTCTCATCCGCATTCTCCGAAGAACCTGCCCAATTTGGTTGCATTTCCTCCATCAGTCTGAAAATTGTATCCACCCGATAGTTAGAAAATTGCATAAATCACCTAAGGAACTATCTGGACTCATAGCACAGGTTTGTGCTAAAATGTTCCATGAGCTCGGTAACAGAGTATATGTATGTCCACATCTCATCTAGTGGATTGAATTCGATTCAATCCACTAGATGAGATGAGATGATTTTAAATTTTTGAAAAAATACAATTGAAATGAATGAATTCGTGTGACTTTACTGCTAGTACTTCAGATAACGCCAATTTTGTAATACATCTGATTTTTACCAATCTGGTAAAAATTTCTAAACAGCACTGCTGCTGAAGGAAGATTTAATTGAGCTGAACAATCCAAAAGCAGGACCAATTATACCACTAAATTTCTCTATACGTAGTATATCTGCCATTTGTTCTGCTAATAATTAAATTAATCGAGCGAAAGTAATCGAATACTGGTTATATAAATTATTAAAGAAATACGTAAGCAATATTAAAAACAACATTAATATTAAACAATTATTAAATTTTCTTTCCTTAGTACTTGTTCCCTACACTAGATGGCGGTAGTCGCCATAGTGATGGAAATGTTTCTTCGCTCAGAGGATTCTAAAGTAATATAGGCTAAATTGAAATTTCGAAAAGCCATTATGCGCAATAAATTCGATAATTATCCATTATTAGTTCCAAAAAGCTATTACTGGAGTTAAGGGAGTAATTTAAAGATTAGTATCTCTTATAATGGAGAAAACATAAAAAATTACAGTGATTTCTTCCACGTATTTGATGTTCCATCCATCTAAACATGAGATGTCTCTTTATCAAATGTCTAATCTTTTCCACATGTTTTTTTTTTTATTATTATTATCTTCCAACAGCTGCCATGATAACAAAATGTAAGCGGAATTAGCTCTGTTGTTCCAAGGTACACTTGTTACTTTTATCATAATCCAATAAGCTGATTTTCAGCTGCTGTATACAAGAAAAAGAAATAAATCATAAAAAGCAATCCTACAATTGGACTTTGGCCAAATGAGAGAGGAAAAAAATTGATCTCAAAAACTGGTTTTGCTGAAGAAGGGTTCTCGAAGAAATAAAAATTATTATAGCTGACAAGATAGCGTTTTTTGTTCCCACTTGTATACAATTTCTCTGCGCTTCTATACACTAAATGATCACGCAACCTAAATTTATGGTACAAAACGTTCTTTTTTATTTATGCGTAATCTCTTCACCCTGTCCATCTGGTTGTAACAGAAAAAAAATCAATTAATTTTAAGTAAAAAATAGATTGCACGTGAAATTAAAACCCTGCGTACATTACCTAACTTGTAATGGAAGTATGTTATCAGATGTTTAGATATTTCTCAATAAGAAAAAGTTCAATCGATATCACATTTTCAAAGTATGCTTCTTTGGTCCCTGGAAAGGTCTTAACATCACTAGTAGCGTCCCCTAACAGAGACATCTAATCATATAAGTGAAAGTATATTTCGCGTATTAGTCTATAACGAAAAGTCGGATCGAGGTCAAATTTTCAACCTACGTTGTTCTGTTGGTCCTTAGGAAAATTTCAGGACCAGTTAAGATTTCACAGCTCTCTTTTCTTGTCCCTCCCCTATAAAAATTGCGCGAATAAATACAGTAATATTTTGATACACTTCTCGACAAAATTAACCGAACAAAATGTTTTTCATGAATATTTTATTGTGCTGCCGAAGCCGAATATTTGATGTAATAGGCATCCTGGCATGCAAATTCCGAGTATCCAATAGAAATCGATCTACCACCTTACAGACCGCACATTATGCATATTATTCATGCCTATAAAAACACTGGTTGCAACCACATCACTTCAATCCCATTTTTTTTGGCTTGCTCAGTTGGATAGCCACATCTCCAGCATTCAGGATGGCAAGTCATCGTCGTTTAGATGATTCTTTGAGATGGCGGGCCGTTGGACGACTTGAAACCGGGCAGTTGCACGCGGAGGTGGTACGTTAGCTTAATGTGTCGAGTAGTGTCTAGGCACTATGGAAGCAATTGCCTTGAAGCAGGCCATTTCCCAGCAGTATGGAGATCTGCAAAATTAAGGCTTATTCTCAAGAATCCGACAAAACCCCAAGACCTTTCGGAGTCACACCGGCCCATCGTTCTTCTATCCATACTAAGCAAACTCCTAGAACATCTTCTAAGCAATAGAATAGAAATTCATTACTCCAAGGCTGGCCTTCACTCTGAAAACCAATACTGCTTTAAGAGGGGATGCTCCACGGTGGATCCCTCAGAGAATATCGTCAAAGCAGCTACCACTACCAATCATAAATACTTCCTTGTCATTTCAGCCGATTTTGCCGGGGCGTTTGACTCACTCTGGTGGCCAAGCGTCCTCGGCAGATTACGGAAGGCCAAACTACCAGCTAATTTGTACAATTGTATAAAAACTTATCTCGCAAACAGAACAGTAACCGTCAGTGCTCAGTCACACAACCAGTCTATAGAGGATGCCCACATGGCTCAGTACTTTGCCCACTTCTCTGGAACGTGGTGCTCGACAGCTTTCTAAACCTCGACTATGCGGATGACCTGATCCTGATGCTGGCGGCAGACTCAAGAACTCAACTAGAGATCTCTGCAAACCGTGCTATAAATATCCTACAAGACTGGGCCACCCAAAACCACTTAAAGATATTCCCAACAAAAACCTGCTCCATCCTACTTAAAGGTTCTCTCAATATCAGAAGGCCTCCCCATTCAGAAAACACCAATCAAGCTTTCCACCGAACTTAAATATCTTGGTATTCTGCTGGATAAAAATCTGTCATTCGCACCCCATCTTACTTACCTCCGAAGCAAAATCAAAAAATACTCCGCACTAATAGCTAGAGTCACTCGCCACGACTGGGGGCTTAAGAAGAGGACCCTAGCCCTCTTCTATAACGCAGTCTTCTTACCAGCAATAACATACGCATCAGAAGTCTGGTTCTACAAGGCGGTAAAAGTAGTAAACAAAAGGAAGCTAGAGACCATTCAACGTTCAATCCTACTGACAATCTCGAGAGCCTGCTGTACTGTAAGCACCCACGCCCTCCAGGTCCTCTTGGGCGCTCTCCCACTGAACCTGGAGATCGTCCGCTGTGGGTTACTTTATAAACTGTTCAAAGGCAGAGCAATCACCTGCCGAGACTATACAACTGATTCGGCGAACGATCGTAAACTTGAGAAAAAAACGCCTTCTCACACACCTACAGCAGTCCTGGCAAACCTGCTGGATGATTTCGACAAAAGGGGAAGTCACCCGAAGATTCATACCGGATAATCAACTATTGTTCCCAAAATGCTGACATCTTACCTACTCACGGGACACGCGCAATAAGAGCAAAACTCTCCAGTTTCGAATTGAGTAACACTCCTTTCTGCCACTGTGGACATTTTTTTATTTTATTTTATTTTTTTTTATTTATTAACACACAACTGTATATACATTCTCAAGATATATTAATCAATTTATATACAATATTTATATACAGATTTTATTTACATACTCTTATATATACTGTAGTCTTTCTGTACATTTGATTGTGTGTGTCCTGATATGAAGGGTGGCTCCTAGACATAAGCCCATCTCCACCTTTTACTCCTGTAAAAGCTCAGAACGTCTGCAAAACAGGCCTGAAAAAAGAGTGTTATGTCAGGCCATTTCGCCACCAGGATTAACTAACACCTGGATCAACCATTCTCTGTGTGTGCTGTAATGCACTGCCACTATGGACAGCCAGAGACGTGAGAGCACCTCATGCGCCACTGCCAACTACACGAAGACCTCTGCTGCCTCTTAATAACCAGAATATGTTTCTCGCCAATAAACCAAGAACAATATCTCTTGGAGAGCGAGGACAATTATAAAGCCTTAACGCAGTTTGCGCAGAATCGTTTTACTAGAAGAAGGACATACCCACAACCTTAGCAGGAATTTTCCTACAAATCAACCACTCGTCATCCAGAATAAAGATCCTTAGATGCCTCAACCAAAAAACCTAACAGCTACAATCTGAAGAACAACAAATCGTTAACTTAACCTGGATTTTGACCACTGGCTTAAACTGGAGCCATTATCTGAACTTGACCACTCACACAGTCGGGAGAACATGTCCCAGGAATGGCATAGGAAGACCCGACAAAGACATTGTGCAGTTTGCAGCTGAAACGTCATTTAGCGATCTGAACCGGATACCCTCACCCGGTTCACTTTCCATCCCTTCCCTTGGCAGGGGGGATGGTTACTCTGTACCCTATCCCTGTCATCCCCTATCTTCGCCTGGTGAGGCATGGGCCTGCCCCACCGACCTTTGAGGTTATCTTCACTATTGACTCCATATTTCTGTCTCTCACCCCCGAATCTTCAGTTTCCCTTCCCTCTCTAGCTATCTCACGACTAGGCGTTTGACTCTCGTCAAAATTACACAAGCCCCACACTCAAAAAAATTTTTAACTCTACCCGCATAACTTATTTCTTTCGGCCTGACCCAATTTCTAGTGTTTCTCTTCCCCCCACCCTTTTTATAGGTCCTAGCCACTGAAATCTCAGGAAGTTAGGTGGCAGGGCCTGCCAGAGTAAATAGTAAATCTCTAAAATACTGGTGTAACTGGTCTGCCTCCACGAGGTATAGTGTGGGCAAAGGTGGGTCCCATTTGGACCCAACGGCTAAAAGACCAGATGAACAACGGTACAAAACATTTACACACCACAATATCCATACACTTTTAAACCTCTGGTCTCTACAGTGTTCTGTATCACACCACAATGTATTGTATACAACGCAGAGATGGGGAAACTCCTAGTGCCGTTAGACCCTAAACACACTATACACTATGGAAGCAATTTCAGGAGACAGGAATTGGTTAGTGCGCAGTGCTTATAAGATAGACTATTATGGAAGCAATTTAGGGAGACAGGAACCATTACAGGAATTGGCCAAGTTGTCCGACGGAGGGCTATGTCAATCAGAACAGACCGCTATCTGGCTCTAACAGCAAGACGGAACCATACGATGTCCTGTCATCAACTGCCTCTTGAGGTTGCTGCGGCCTGAAAACATTTCCAACCGGACTGTGTTAAGAAGGCTTAATTCAAGTGGACTCTAAGCAAGAAAGCCAATGGTTTTATTCCAATTAACCCCAAACCACCGCAGAGCTCGTCGAAACTGGTGCCATTAACATGTGACTTGGGAGCCCTGACAAACGGGGTACAGTTGTCCTCTGATGAGTCCCGCTTTAGATTCTGGACGTTATTTCATTTGGAGACAACGAGGAATGCGCTACCATCCTTCTAACATCAGAGAAAGGGACATTTACGGTGGAGGTGGCGTTTTCTTGTGGGGCGGAATAATGATCAACGGCCGCACCCCTCTTCATGTTTTTGATGAGGGTACCGTAACTGCGCAGAGGTACCGAGAACAGATCCTCGAACCCTATGTGTGCCTTTTTAGGGGAGCGGTTGGCCCACATTTTCTTTTCATGGACGACAACGCCACTGCACATAGAGTTCAACTGGTGGAGGAATATCCTGAAACTGAAGATATCAAATGACTGCCGTGGCCAGCATGATCGGCAGAGTTAAATCCGATCGAACATGTGTGGGGGGGCCTTGGGGGTAGCATTGCACGAGGAGCCAACTCCTCGGTCACTTGGTGAGCTAAGGTTTGCACTGGTGGAAGAATGGGATTTGTTGCCACAGGATCTTATAGACACCCTTATATTGAGCATGGTTCACCGATGTCAGGCCTGTTTAGCCGTTGGAGGGGATCATGCGCCGTACTGACGTCATGTGACCATGTTTTTGAGCATCTTGTGTAATGTAAGCTTCATCGCAAGCTGCACGAGGTTCACGTTTTTTACATGTTCTGTTAATTTTGTCGAGCAGTGTAATACAGATATGTATATTGTGTGAGAACGCATAATGAAGATATGTTTTTTCTAGTAAACGTAAGCTCGACAACGTATACATTCACTGACAAAAAGTTTCTACCGTTGCCTGCTTCCACAGTTCAGCACCAAGCCAAAACTGTCGAATTAGATTCGTCTTGTGCCATCTATTTCAAACTAAGACTGTCCCAGACCAAGATTAACTACAGATTAAAGAAGTCTTTCTCGCTTTTTACATTACAGCTAACGATGACACATTTCGGCCACTTATTTTACACCAATTCGAGCAATATCGTAGAAACAGAAGAGAACACGGGAGAGAGGATTGTAAGAACGAAATACGCGCACTGTGAGATTAGTTATAATTAAGCGTGTTTTAAGTCGGAACAGGAGATAAAAGGGGACGTAAAAAATGTGCACGTGAAATAACTTAATTAGTTTTTTTGGCCATTGCATCAATTAATAATAGATGTTCTCTCGGCATGGCAGAGTCCACGATTTCTACTAATATTAATGGGGTTCCTAATGTCTGCTTAACACGTTCCTTTATGTAATGTGGTGGCCTCTGAGATACACATTGAAACAGTTTTTCTGTTTAATGGCGTTTCTTATTAATGGTAACTAATTATGGTCTCTTTTCTTCCCCTCCCATTATCCATATTCCTGTCACCCTAGTTATCGGTTATTGCCGACAACACTTTTCTACTTCTCTCGTAGTTTGTTGAAAAGAAAACATAATTTTTTCCTGTGTAACCTTTAATTAGAATACGCTAATCATTTCTGGAAGTGTTGCAATTAATGGCTTTATATCTGGCAGAAAAAGAAGAAAAAAAAACTGCAGGCAAACGAATAGACTTTCTTAATTAAATTCCACTCTAACAAATATTATAATTATACAGTTGAAGATAGAACTTTTTAAATATTTTAGTTTTTCTATAGAAAAACGGTTTTGGAGACGTCCACTAACAGTCAGAATGTAATAATGGAAAATAGGTTCCTTTCCTTCACTAGGATTTTTCGTGCCAAGGCAACTAAGGCACTGGGTATTTTGTATGCTCGTGTTCTATGGTCTATCGAGTTTCCTGCATACTTTATAGTCATTATGAATAGTTGCCGTTTTCACCGCTAGAGGCTCAAACAAACTACCCGATCGAGCATTAAGGATACCAATGAAATTGCTGATTTTTTTAAAAAAAAAAATTGAATCTATCGTTCTTTCTGATGGTATTTGAAGCACTTAGGGCCGGCTACGATAGTCATTATTTTTTTCTGTTGCTAAGTCCCATAATTGTGTACGGAAATGGAATTTTATTTTATTAGAACCCTGATTACCATTTGGCTATATGCTGTTAGGGAAAGCTTTTATGTTTTCCACCTAACGACGCCATCCAGAAGATGACAGTGTTGTGTATTCTCCAAGATTTGCTTCGGGCATAGATTGTCTGATTTGATTGCAAGCGATGAGCTTCGTTCTTAAACAACGTAATTAAAACAACGCTTGGAAATGGCTTCCCTTAATAAAGGGACAGCAATATAGAAACTGAAGTAGCTTTATTATTGGAATGGAAGAGTTTATGCAAAAGTTAAATGGGTCGAAACTAGTGGATGGAAACCCTGTCCATTATTTCTCTCATCCAGAAACCTGATAAAACAGGGGATGGAAAAAAAAAAAGATTGCTAATGTCATTTTAGCTCGATGAATTCAGAAACTTAATATCCAACGTTCCGAGACGCTTAATAACTATTGTAATAATGCTCGTTAAAGGTAAATACTTATAAGATTCAAGTGCAAGGAAGATGAGAGAAGTCTGTCTGTACATTAGACCTACTTGAAACTAGAATATTAAGTTTTGTATTAGGATAAGGTTTAATTGTGTAATCAGGTGGAAGTATTGAAAAGGCCAGCGAAAGATGCTTTCCAGAGTAAATACAAGAATTACAGGAACAATGACGATAAGTTCAGAGCCAACAGTCTTTAGACACGAAATTTCCGAAAGAGAAAACTTTTGTTTGTTTAAGAAGTTTCTAGAGATGCAATGGCTGGAGGATGCTGTTCGCATCAATGAAATAATTTGATGAAGGAAAAAGTCGCTTGTAGTTAAATTTCACTCAGAGGGACAACATCGTGTTATTAAATTCTTATTAATAATGTGATGTATCCTATCCTTTGGTACGAATCTTAAATGTTTCACATTTCATAAACGGGGACTTTTACTTTTTAATTCCCCCTCTTCCCAACTCAACGTTGTGTATTCTGTGTCGCAGTACAATCTCTATAAAGGCAGAGATAGTGTGAGTTTTAGTGTTGGGGTGCATAGTGTAGTGTTTCGTTGTTCTGTTGTTCTTCCGGCTATTTAGCAGCAGGGGCCCTTAGTGGGACCCCACGTTTCCCGTCCTCTGCCTCAGGGTCAGATGTAGTAGGGAACAGAAAGGTCGATGCCTGAGCTTGCCATAGCGAGTTCCCAGGAAAAAGAAATGGAAAGTGAAAAAGGGAGCGGGGAAGACAGATGAGGAGAAGATAAAGGTGGATGATAGGAAGATTTTCCACCTGGAAATAGGAAGTTAAGGGGATAAAGGGGCGCCCCTGTAGAAGAAGCTCGGGGGAAAAAGTTGGGATAGGAGGTGAGGAGGGGAGACAGGTATTGCAGGAGGATTAAAGTCATAGGTACAGGGCGTTCTATGTGGGAGGAGGTGATCGCACTGTGGATATGCAGTGCTTTTCTGTTATTAAGTCACACTGGCCACATCAGCTGAAGTCGGTGTCAGCAAATCTCACGTCATGCCTCAGAAGAGGGGACATGACGTCAGCAGGGGAGGGAGGGTTTCTGGAGGCCCTGTTAGAACAACACACACTCTACATGCACTCAATTCAATTGCACTAGTATACTATAAATTATAAACCAGAAGAAACTTTTGATAGTCCTATCACTTACTAATAATTTTATCATATACATCAGCAACTCTATTCTTTGGTCAAAGGTTATTTGGCCATAGACTGCTCTCTCTGTGTCTATTCCCTCACGAAACTCCAAATAGGGGTTGGCGATTAGTCAAGAGATTTAAAATTTGAAGATCGAAGTTTCTGTTTATAGTCTGGGGACGGCCGCAATATGATAAAAGAAAACCCTGTCATATTAAGGCCATCATAGAATTATCTCATCTATCTGTGTGTATTATATCTGTAAATTGCATGTGTTCGCTGGTCGGTTTGCCCATTTTTCTGGACAAAGAACCCGAGTTTCTGGGGGAGGAGGGAACCTTGCTATCTTTGCACCGCCCGAAGACGCCACAATATGGTCAGAAGATTTAACAAGATAAAAGACACAAGTACACCCTATTTAATGATTACGTGGTCCAGATAAAATGCGTGTACTACTGTAGCCCTGTGCTAACCAGAAGATACGTCATGCCACGTCTTTTGTTGAAACCCAATTCAATTACCGCGAGTATTTCTACCGAAGAGGAGTCCTTAACTACCAAGGAATTGCACAGTCCAACCTTATAGTTTTTCGATACCAGCATGTAGAGGCACTGAAAAAAGCGTGTTCAAGTCCGGTTTGTCTTTTTGCAGATAGAAAAAAAACCTGGAGAAGTCGCTCGGAAAATACCCGCAGCTTCGCCTGAGACTAATTAACTCAACCGGAGTAAAAAGAACATGAATGCTGCACTGCGGAACGCTCCAAGCATACACGCTCAGTCTTCAGTAGTCACTGGCTTCGATGGATTCTAGAAGAATAATTCTTTGATCAAAATAGGAATTCAATAGGTTCAATATATTTCTATAAACTGGAATGTTGGAATGCATTGAAAGGGGCAGTATGAACAGGGGGACTATTTTCTGAAGGGAACCTCATTCTTCCACAACTTTCCATGACTGTTTTAAGGGTGGACATCATCAGATTGATTTATATTTCGGTTCTTTCAGATTTTTAATGTATGTGAGGTTAAGCAATAATTCAAGCGAAGTTCGTGCGGTTTCCCAAATCTTTTATTTCGCATCAACATCTGTTGTAGACGTCTTTCTGAATGGCTCATGTGTCCAGATGGAGAGATATACATAGAGGACCTATTTTATTTGGGCGATAGGAAACTCTGTTGAGACAATCACATTGTAAATGAAATGGCAGGGAGAGAGAGATAAAAGGAGTAGAAAAATACGAATAAGAAAATAGAAATAAAGCGACAGATGACAGATAAACAGATGAGATAGACAACTAAAAAGACTACTGTTCAGATGAAGGGGACAAAATTCAAACACACACCGGGACCAACCACAACAAACAGCAGCTCCTTTTTTACCATTCGTACAATGAGTTCCATTATTTATGATGTCGTACCGTAAACTGGGAAAGACTGTTGGAAACAACAACCCCCTCATAAAGATTGACTCCGAGGGAGCGTTAGAGGAGAGGTGTATAATTCTCCGTGCCAATTGTGGGCAACATAAATAGATCCCGACAGCGGGTTTCAGCCTCGCAACATAACCGGAGTGT
Organism: Mastigoproctus giganteus; assembly: GCF_048544385.1. NCBI lineage: Eukaryota > Metazoa > Arthropoda > Arachnida > Uropygi > Thelyphonidae > Mastigoproctus > Mastigoproctus giganteus. The sequence continues at coordinate 30,189,357 of NC_143581.1, read as the reverse complement.
GTGATAAAGTAGAAACAATTGCCCCTAAACAAAATTCCAACCCCTTTTTCACTCTCGCAAGTTGAAATTCTTTATGGGCACTAGGGGAAGATAAGGCGCACCGAGTTTCGTGTAAATCTTGAAGTACGAGGGGTTTAACGATCCGTGAAGTTTGTTCACGATGTAACCGGGCAAGGAGGTCCCTGTAACCACGTCAGTGACTTATGGGTGGAATGATCAGTCCTGAGAAAAGCTAATAGTCGGCCTGTAACGCAGGATACCTGGATTGCTAATTAATGGTTCGTCCATGTGTCTCATCTCTGTGCGGTCCATGGGGGAGGGTGCACAGGAAGAAGCATATCGGCCACAACATTCCATTCTGGTAATTTGTTCTTTAATCCCACAATGCCAACAATTGCATACCGCCTGCCTCTTTCTCCTCCTCGAGTTCTCTTTCCTTTTTCAAACTGACTTCAACGGAACTCGGGGTTACTATGGCAACTCCGAAAGAAAGAGACCTTAATATAGCGCCAAGTGAGTATAATCCTCTTATATGTGCATTTGACCGCAAATAAGGGTCACAAATTTCTGCAGCGATTGCTTTTGATTTAAAAAAGAAACCATTTCCGATATCAAGATAACGATAGATAATGATGTTGGTAATACAGAAATAGATTTTCTTATCTCCCAATATTTCATGAGTCTGCTCCCAAGCAATAGACAAAGGGATGAAAGAATAATGGAAACACTAAGGTTCGTTGCAGTCGGATTATGAGCTGCTTCATCCGATGATGGATGCGATTATCAAAGAAGGCGAGGCCCGCTGATCCCCCGGGAGAATAACGCTTTATAAAGAGAATAGAAGCTGGCCAGGAGCAAAATAAGACTTTGAGAGAGGACTGATAGTCGGTACACAAAAGTGCACCGACTAACAGTCCTCTCTCAAAGTCTGATTTTTTTCTGTCAGCAAGAGAAAGAAAATATATATTATTTTCTGAAAAAAACGCTAAAGAAAATCATGAGGACAGTTGAGAAAGTTTTCTTGAAGATCCTGTATCCAATACTTACTAAGCAGCTGGTCTCGCTCAGAACAAATGCCTTCCTATCCAGTATGCCTTCAGAAATATTTCTGTGATTTTATCATTGCTGAGAGAGTAGCATGTCTAAAGTTCGGATGTTAATTCACGCAACTATATAAGAAGGAGAAGAGGGAAAAAAAAAGAATTCTTAAGAAACAAAACAGCGAATTGATAAAAGTAGTTTAAATTTTGAATTAAAGAAAAGTTGACATATCGGAGATCACCCTTTAAAATGCAGCATAAAAATTGTCCGGGCCCTTTGCTGCCAAGCGTCCTCTTTATTAAATCAAGAAGAACTGGGGAGCTGTGTTTTTACTCAGCGGAAATAAATAAATATTCCTTGTCAGTCTCAGAAGACGCCGAAACATAACTACGGTTAAGAAAGACCCGGAGGCAAGCAGTATTTTATTATTAAAACTCCAAACACGGTAAAGAGTAGACAAGAAAAAAAAAAAGCCTTTTTTTTCTTATTTCTGGTGTTAGAAAAAACATGGAAAAAAAAAAAGAGTCAGAAAGGACACCGTCGACATTGGGAAGTTTCTTTGCTAACTTCAGAAACGTGCAACTACTTCCAACCTTATAATTAAATCAGAATATCAAGCGATGAAAATCGATAGCTTCCATCCTATTTTTTTTTTTTTTTTTTTTTATTTGCTACCATAACTGAACTTCAAAGATTTTTGAGTGTTTTTATTTTAATATATATTTTTTTCTTGGCAGGATAAACAGCAAATATTCTTTTGTTGTTGTTTAAAGTGTGTCAAGAATTCTAATTTTGTGTTATTAATCGAAGACAAGCGCATTTATGGAATGACTGATGGAACTTTTATGAATACATTTCTTGATTAGCTTTTCGATAACTTTAGCTCGATCTGTGTTTCATTATCATAGAACAGGACTCCAGTTAAATACTTATTAAAGTTGTAATTGTTTATGCACTTAAAATTTAAATATTCTTTCTTTCTTTTCTTTTTTTCCCTATCTATCAAGGAAAACTAACTTCTGTCAGTTCACCATGGCGGTATACAATAAACCCTCGATTTCTTCTTCTGGTGTGATAACCCAGGGTGGGCCTTAGCGTTTTCGATGATGTTCCGCCAATAAGCCCTCCCAGAAGTCAAACGTCTCCATCTTCTTATTCTCATGGTCTTTAAGTCCTTTTCTATCTCGTCCATCCTTCTTTTTCGCGACCTTTCTCTCGCCCTCCTCCCTGGACACTTCCATTTCATTATACTCAGTTGTTCTTCTATCATCCATTCTCATAACATGTCCCAACCAAGCAAGTCTTTGGTTCTTCACAAAACTGACGATGTTCGCTCCCAGAATAAGATGGTCAAGTTCATTCTGATCCTCCAGGATCCTTGTGATTACTCAATGTGGTGCTGTTTCTTGTATTCTCTTCATCTTGTGAACTCCTCTGACCGTGTGGTCGTCCTGGAGTATCCGTGAGGATAGTGCTGTAATGGTCTCAATGAACAACCTTTGCCCTCGCAAAGAGTTCCCGTGCTATTGCACTACTTTCAAACAAACTGGATCGTCAAAAGGTTAATCGATAATAAGAGAAATTCTATATTATTGTTAAGCTGAAGAGATTTAAATTTCCCAGTCAAAGAAACAATATTACCGTTCAGAAAGAAAAAAAAAACTTTTCCTTCGCAAAACGTTGCCCTGGTATTGCATTACTTTCACATAAATGGCATTGAAAGGAGATTAATCTATCATTAAATTAAAAGATAACCCCCATTTCCAGGGCAGGGGTTACTAGTTCCTTTCATATAGTAGATGGTTTCTTTTAAATATAGGGCAGAATCCTTTGGGCGATGGCATTTAAATATCGAGGGAATTCGTATGGTTTACTGTATTAGTTTCGCAACTCATTATTACTCTGTAGAGACTTGGGTTCAAATCTTCTCAGCCACTGGAGAAATTGTTAAAGGTGTTTTTTTTTTTTTTTTTTTTAAATACGGGTCGCTCTCAAGCGGATGATGTGGGAGGTGCCCCCTACATCGGGAGTTGCCCCAAGTTTTCAACCCTCAAAAATTCGCCAATGAACCCTATGGAATGTTTAGACCTAACAAAGCGAAAGAGATCAACATCAGAACACTCAATTTTACTCAAAATGTTTTAAATATTTCTACGCCATATTTCTTTTTGATCAAATTACTTCTTCCAATGGTTGCTAGGTTTTAGGAGCATCGGCAACTAAGGACATGTTGCTCCGTGTATACTGTCTGTAAATTTGGTGTGTTCTGAGGTCGATTTTCTGTTTGCTGGACGAAAAAACCGAGTTTGCGAGAGAAAAAAACAATGCTATCCTCGCCTGAGACCGACTAACTCAGCCACGTTGTGAAAATGACGCATAAAAATCCCTCCCGTTATCAACGGGATTAGAACTCAGGTCTTTTCCACCCGGTGTGGGGAGAACAACGATTCTACCAACTGTGCTACCACGGGGGCTCTCCAATGGATTAAGAACTCAAATCACATCCTGTCTTCCGCATTATATAATAAATCTTCTGGATGACATGACCGTTCATTGCAGTGGAATCTCTAGAATAAAATGATCAAAATAATTTTACTACAAAACCAAAGAGGAGAGTGACAGAACAGGATGAATATCCCTCTCCATCCCCCCAGGTTTCTGTTGATTGTTTTCTTTTTAACCTAATATATAAGATGAGAACATACCAAACTCATTTTTCCCAATTCGGAACCGAATTAATAAATAGGAGAATTTTATAAAATTTATATAACAGTTACTGGATTTATATAAAATAGAAATTGCTTTTTAATTATGGCAAGGTTTTATAAAATTCACGAATAGGAAGTGGTAGTGCCCAGCAGAGTCTCTCAGCAATGATTGGTAGCTGCTCTTCTAAAACATAAGCCACATTCTTACATGTTTTAGAATTTTTCATTTAATCAATTTTTTTAATTAAATTTTAATATTATAATTCAATCATTATTAGCTAACAACTGACTCTTTTTTGTGAAATCCCTGGTCTATTAGTCCATGATGCATGGTATAAAAAGTGCAGGCCGGGGGAGGCGGTTGTATGGTGTGGGGCATGTTTCAGTGGCAGGAACTTGGACCCCTAGTGCATGTGGAACAACGTATCACTGGTCTCTGCTATCGTCAACTGCTTGCTGACTATGTACACCCCGCTATGTTACACTTTTTCCTAAATGGCGATGGTGTCTTCCAAGATGACAATGCGCCGAGCCATCGGGCACTTGTTGTGCAGGAATGGTTTGAAGAACACAGTTGTGACTCCCAGCATATCGACTGGCCTCCGAACTCAACCAATATCAATCTCATAGAGCACTTGTGGGACACTATGGAAAGGCATATCAGGCGTCTGGATACACCAATCACCTCCATACCTGCATTGCTGACCGCATTACACACAGCTTCGTTGACCATACCTTCCGAACGCTTCCGACATCTTGTTGGATCAATGCCAAGTCGAACATTAAGAAAACAGGTCCATTATGTATATATGCTAATGCGCCTAAAAAGACGTGGCATTATTATAAGGCGAACATCAGTGAAGGACCTATATCTTATCTACACCATAACAAATTCCACTATCAACATTCATCTCGCCAAAAAAAATAAATAAATAAAATAAAAAATAAAAAAATACATTTTTTCTAACTTTGATAACTTTTTTAGTTCAGATGTCAATAAAGCAAGAATAAGATGAAGAATACCTGTCTTACACTGAAATTGTTTCCTACAACAAATACAAAATGTGGATGAACATGACAAGGAGAAAACCAAGACTACTTTAGTAAACATAAGATACGCGTCAGAGACTTCTTATGAACAATGCAGAAGCAATCTCTTCAGTGTACAGTATTTCTTACATCCTCATAATCACCTTATTTGTCATTCACTAAAAACTGTTCTCAGAATGTTCTTATGTGCCTTTGATCGTTTCATATATCTCTTGGAAGTATACAATTACTTTTCTTAAGCTGTTCAAATACGAGATGGTTGGAGTTAAAACTCTTTTCGCCAGCCATTCCTTCCGAGACAATGGAAAAATTTCGGGATTACCCTGATTCCTAAAAAAGCTTGCAGTAATAATCATCCCAGCCATCGACCAATTGCTGTTTCGTCAATAATTACTAAAATTATTGAAAAAATCATGCTCCCATATCTTCAGCATGCAATCTTCGCTAATACACCTGCCAACATCCATTTTGGTCCTAGAGGGAGCTCTACAACAGCGTAGCTGACATCATTGTGCTGCATCCAAACTGCGTTTCAAGATAAGGCACAATGAGATGTATTTTTCTTTGACATCAAAGGTGCTTTCGACAACATAGATCTCAAAAAAGTTTTTTAAATACTAAAAAATCAATTTCTCGTTGACACAACGACTATTTCCTATCTTCATACAGCCTAAATCGCAGATTTTTCCTCTTCTCCACTATCAATGACAATATTCTCGTCACAACCTCAACAGACATTCCTCAAGGAGCCATTCTCTCCAGTACGATATTTTCAGCATCTCTTCAACCACTTCTACAAGAAAATCTGAATCTACTGCATATGCCGATGATTTAAAGTTATTTATGATCTCCAAGACCAGTGATGATATTCGCAAAGTTATCAATGATGCGAATTCACAGATTTGTGAAAATATCAAGTATCTGAAAGATCTCAATCTGACTATAAATGCAAGCAAATCTGCTCAAATTACTTATTTCCTTCAGAAACAACCCAACCAAATAGAAATAAAAATTGCAGATGTCACAATCCCAAATGTTTATGCCCACAAAGACCTTGGAGTTGTTTTTGATAAAAATCTATTCTTTAATGCCCACTATTTATATGTTGCTCAAAAAATTCAAAAAGCAAAATGGTTAATCAAACAAGGAACAACAGCGATTCAAGAAAGAAAAACAGTCATTAATCATGTTCAAAGATCTTTCCCATTCTGTCCTATGCATCCGAAATCTGGTCTGGTGCTCCTCAAGTAACCGTCAAGAAATTCCTTGCCCTAGAATACTGGGTTCTTAGATGGCTCAATAGTAAGCTTCGTTTTCCCCATACAATATCCAGGCAACAGCTTTATGAAAACTTAAAAACAAAGCCTCTGCAACAGATGATCAACGAGTCTGGAGTCATGCTTCTTGCAAAGTTAATCACTTCCGCATGCGATTCACCAAACTCAGCCAGTATAATAGCTGCTCCCAACAGGGAAAATCCAAGAAACCAGCAATTCAAATCCAACCTCTCCAGGCTCAAAAAAAATGGACAGAATGTTTCCCAATGCATACCTTCACCTCATAAATCATCACAACATTGATTGTAACAGGTTAATCAACTCTGAAGCCTACATGAGTCAGATATCCGATAAAATGAAGAGAAATAAAAACAGCAGCCTGCCTCCAACCCAGTAACTGCAACTAAAAGCCAAATGTCCTGTTCTGCAAATTCTTTTTCAATTCATAACTATAATTCCTAGTCATTTATTCTGTGTCATTTCCTTTGCATTATTATCTGCCCCTAGTCCTGATGGGCTTGCTGTATTTGCAATAAATGAACATTTATTTATTTATGAATTATTTTTATTTATTTTATTACTATTATTATTTTTTTTTTACAAAAGAACTATGCCGAATAGCTGGCAATATAAAAAGCCCAACAGCTTCGTACGCTAGAGCAGTAGTAATCTGCATCTGGTCGGGCAAGTCAAAGAGATAACGTAGCAGTTACGGGGCATAGTAAAGATATCATGGAGTTTTAAATGGGCATGATTGTGGGAGCTCGTGCATCGGGTGCTTCCATATCGGAAATGGCACGTCTTGTTGGTTGCTCACCGCCCACTGTGGTTAAGATGTACAAGGAATGGTGTCGAACGGGTCAAGCCATCTCCCGCCGACAGAACTGCAAAAGATTACGCAACGTGGGTGTTCCTGGTGAGCGAAGGGTGCAGCACAGTTGACACCGCAGTGCAATTTGGGGAATGCAAGAACTATCTTAAATGACGATGCGCCACACACTCAGACGTTGGGGTTCCACAACAGATGACTCAAAAGAAACCCTTCTCCTCACCGCTAAGGTGTCAACAACACGCTGGTTGGACACTGAAAACGAGTGTTGGTGGGAAGCCCAAATACCTGGTGCAACACCCCGACGGAAGCCTTGTGTGGGACAACCAACATGAATCCAGAGACTCATCGTGCAAGGTGCCCACTATCCAGGCAGGTGGCGGTGGTTGCTTAATATGGGGCATGTCTTGCTAGCAAGAACTAGGCCCCCTTGTGCTTATGGACCGATGTTTCACTAGTGATATCTACTGGAAGCTGTTAGGAAATACGTGAACCCTGCCATCTTTGCATATTTTCCCGGAGAGAAACGGAATCTTCCAAGACAACCTAATGCGCTGTGTCATCTGGCCCGCACAGTGCACAAGTGATTCTATGAACACAGTGAAGGTATGACCATCTTGATTGATTTCGAAATTGCCTGATGTAAATTGAATTGAACACCTGTGGGAAGTTTCTGAACGGAAATTCCTAAGCCAATCGAGATGGTCATTTCCAACGTATTCCAGACATTCTGAATTGGATTTAGATCTGGAGTATTAGGCAGCCAGGAGATCATGTTGGAGATTTTATCTGAATGTTACTAGAACCATTCGATACAATTTTAGCAGGTAGATAGTTGCGTTGTCGTCTTGAAAGGATTCATCGCAATCCAGATCAAAATGAAACACTGCAGAGTGGAGCTGATCCGACGACAGAAAGATATTCATCATAGGTAACACGACCTTATAAAAGTATAAGAATGCATGACTTCGTGACGTTCACGCTATACTTTTACCCTAGTATTGGTGCAAAAGTGTAGATGGAGACTCGTCACACCACATGACCTTTTTCCACTGCACACGGTTTCTAATCTTTTTGCCAATGAATGTAGAATAGTGGGTAGGGATATGAAAAATAATTCAGAGATACAAGAGGAAGATATCTGAATACACAAAGCCACGCACAGAGATGAGATAGACACTGAAGAGAGGGAACCACGGTCTGATAGATAAAGATAATATACGTATACAGACGGATGATGGACAGATGAAGAGAGGCAGGGGTGACGGACATTCTGCGAGAATCGTTCTCTGGCAGGGGTATATTATACGGAGTAAGTGTCAATGTGCGAAAGTGTTGAAAAGGTCATTAATTATTAATGGATATACGCTAACCACCGTGCAGTTCTTAAATACCCGCGAACCTATTAGAGCGATGGTTGTTGGGGGAAAGGGGAGGGGAAAGACCACTATTGGGAAACGATCAGAGGGTTGGCTTTGAGCGGTGTAATGTTCATTCAGCATATGTGGAAATGTTTCATTCTGGATCGAGGTGATAGAGAAATAGCTGCTGAATCCGATGTTCATTGAGGCTCACTAAGCCTTTCATTTCTGTGCCTGCAAACGACGCTCTCTCTCCGTGCATTATTAATGAAACAGCACGTGCCCCGGCTGCAGCGAGAGGACAGAAAATCGATATCTCGCGTCACTCTACCAAAACTATCTTTTACCTTATGTAGAAGGCCGAGACCAATAAATTTGCCTCATTCAGACAAAGATTGATCGTGTTAATGAGAAAATTTTTGGAGCGTGTGCGTGTGTGTGTGTGCGCGCGCGCGTGCACGACACACACACACTGGTAAAGACATTCGTCCATATTTTCTTCTTATAATTTTCTCTTTTTTTATCCAAATGGAAGTTGATGAGCGAACCGATGTGAGTGTAAAGGAAAGCATCCCTCTATGAGAGGAGGGGAGGAGATTCACTAGATTGCTGTATATTGTTATCACGTGTCTCGCGATGCTGCCATTTTTAGATGCTGTTTCCGTCATCAATTTAAACGCATCTCTTAAGTAAACATCCAAAAGAACCGAACTCAACACTTACAAATTGCTGTTAGCGTCTATCAACTTCGTTATGGCAATTCGCACTGCATTCGTCGCTCGATTTCTCCTCTATTTTCAATAAAATACTAAGAAATGACGCTATATTTAAATGTTTTTCGAATGCGATTAAATAGTACGAGAGCAGAACGTGTAGATCAATTTATTTTAGTTCCAGGACTACACTGCTGGATGATGATATCTCTCTTCCAGCTTTACCAGTGTCCGTGATTTTACACATTGTTGCTCTTTCCGAGTTTTACTTATACCTTGAGGACGTATTAAGCATACGTACTTAACTGTTAACATTTCCCATCACACATCTTAAAAATATCTTTAAATGCCGTTCATTTTTCAAAAATATTTTGGAATTTTGATTAACTACCCGCGAGGGTCTCAGCTCCGGGAGAAGGAAAGGAGCTTAATTGAAGTTGTTCGGGTTAAGGAACATCCGGGACAGGTTATATCGCGACATTGTGTATCATGTCTGTACAAGTGTGTTCACAGGCAGATTTGTATATTGTGCAGGATGAAAATCTCGCAGTAACTCACGGGAGAACCCTCATTTCTTCCACTTCAGATCGTTTAACTACCTAACTGAAGTACTGCTTATTTAGCCCTCGTGGATAGCACAGTTGGTAGGATTGCCGTCCTCCCCACACCGGATGGAAAAAACTTGGGTCAGAGTCCCGTCAATGTCAGAAGGAATTTTTATGGGCCTTTTTCACAACGTAGCTGAGTTAGTCGGTCTGAGGCGAGGGTTGCATTGCTTTTTTCTCCTGGAAACTCGAATTTTTCATCCAGAAAACTGACCACAGAACTCAAGGACAGTATACGCGTAGCAACATGGCCTTAGTCGCTGATGCTCCTGAAACCCAACAACAACTGCTTATTTATTTGAATAAATTCTTTTTGGTGAAAGCTTCGGTATAAGAGACTACCAAGCACCATTACCAAGTAGTTGATTCAAGACTGTCCAATAAAAAAAGTCTGCATAGAGTTCACATTACCACGTGTGATTAAAAAGGGCCTTATCAACCCTTATCCACTCTTTCCACAGCGAGCAATATACAAACGTGGTTGAGAAGCCATTCACGAGAACAAATGTTTTTTGTTCGAAACTAAAATGGCACTGACAGATAAAGAGAATATCTTGGCGCGAGCACAAGCTAATACCACTTAGCTGTGGCATCATTACTATAATCACCTCCACAATCCCGTGAAGATTGCTTCTATATGTAAGCCATCAAGAGCAAAAAAGAGAGTGGGTTTCGGATTGTCCCAAAATAACAAAGCCATGTTAACAATGATGCATCATGTGGCATTGACATTACATGTAGGCGAGGTCGTGCAAGGATCGATGTTTTACCATTGTTCCGTTGTCACCGCAGACACTTTTCGGTTTGTTAGGTTGAGAACGCATGCGGTGATCCTTTTGTCGGTAATCAGCTTGCTAATGAAACGACATCCCGAACTATGAATAGGGAAGCTAATTAAAAACTGAGATTATGATGGTGGGTGGGGTTGTTGAGTGCAGAGAGCGAAGGATGGGTTTCACTGCGTAGTGAGGAGCATTTCACATTAAACAAGCTTATTAATAAATACCTCCATTCCTGGGGCGTCAATTTTGAAAGGTTTGGGTCCGAATGCCATCTATCTCTAATTTATATACAGGGTTCCACGGTTGTATACCCAATTAAGCCTAAACTAAGTTTAGTTAGTTGTGCACTGTACATATACAAGTGAGGTCTTTGCCAATTATGTACAGTAATGTTTAACGGCTATGATATGCCTCCAGCTTTCCTACCAGACGAGGAAGTAAACGACCAGAAGGCCAAAATACTGACGGATAGGAGTTGCCGATCTCTGAAGAAAGTGGTGAACCCAGCCAAGTCCTTAAAAAACGTTATTTGAGCTTCAGACGTCCACAAGAGTGTCTGTAAGTGCGTCCATGGCATGTGTCTTCACGGGTGGGCTACTGCTCACAAGTCCACACATAGAACGAAGGCCAGGCGTCCTATGCAATGGTCTCGCCCACTACAAAGAACATCTAGCTTTCTGGACCATGGAGAAGGGAGAATTTTGACGACGGATCCCGCTTTTTCAGAGAAGGTCTGGCTGCTCGGATCATTGGATGTAGAGCCAAAAGCTATTGCTGTTCAGTCGTACATCGACGGACAATTCTGTGGAGTAGATGTATAGTATCTTACTGTACACTCCGGCAGTTCAATGGAAACGGGTCTTATATGTTCCAGCACGATACTATTCCATCCGGCCATAGTCCACACCTGAATCGCATCGAACACCTCGCTCAACTGAAGAGCAGGGCAGGGCATGGCCAATGAGCCTCTCTCCTAAGGCTGAACTGGCGACTATGCCGTGGGGAGATGGATGGACACAAATTTCTTCTGCTATAAGAAATTGATCCGAATAACACGGATCAAAAGGAATTAAGCTTAATTCGTTTAGGTAAGGAAGCTATAGCCATATAGTGCAAGGAAAGTGCCGGTTTTGTTGCACTGGTCAAAAAAATATATATATAATAAAATAAATAAATAAAAAGTAGAAATAAAATACAAATTATGCGCTTCCCTTCTGACGTAGGAGTTGGGTGTTGTAGGGTTTTAGGCGCATCAGTAACTTTGGCCATATTACACCGTATTGATGTCCAAACTACGTGTGTTCTGTGGTCGATTTTCTGTTTGCTGGACGAAACTCCCAAAATTCCGGGAGAGAAAACCAATCTACCCTCGCCTGAGACCAACTAACTTAGCCGCGTTGTGAAAAACGCCCATAGAAATTCCCCGCGTCATTGACGAGAAGCAAAGTCAGGTCTTTTCCACCCGGTGTGGGGAGGACGTCGATCCTACCAACTGTTCTACCCACGAGCGCTAAACTCGAAGGCGAAATGCAATGTGCTATCATCAGAAAAACTATGGATAAGATTTGCAATCAGTAGAGGAAGATTATTAATATAAAAAGAGGAAAAGAATGAGAGAGAGCGAGAAATGAATGTTGTAGAACTACAGCATTAGTTGGAAGGTTAAGAAGACAGAGCCATCTACCATCAGCCACGGTGAGCAGTCAGAGAGAAAAGGTGGTTACGCAGTTGCAAGAGAAGTCAAACCATAAAACGCAGCTTGTTTGAGCATTAATAACCTCCCCCACACACAAAATTTCAACAACTTTTCTAGTGAATTTTATGGAAGATCGAACATAAAGGAAATGTCACCCGTGTACTGAATTGGTCGCCAATATGTATTCCGATTGAATTCATATTAGCGATCACTGCTCAGATGTAAGATTTTAAAATAACAGAAGAGTTTAGGTAAGTGTTTCTTTACCAGTAATCCTAAAAATATCTCTTAACACACGCTTGTACCGATAATAAACAAGAAATCACATGAAGTAGCGCACTATGATCAAAATAGTCGTGCCAAAAATCTCCAAAACAAGGACAACCACAATAAATTTCTTTCTTTCTATCAGATACCAATCTAAAAAGTTTTTAAGATTATATACACAATATGTATGCAACAGGTGTTGCTATTTGGGGTTCGTCAGAAATTTTTCAGGTATCCCAATCCACTTCTGGAATTGATCTAATACTTAATAAACGTAACAGTTCTCTTGGCTTTTGTTTTATTTAAAGCAACATTTTGGAAGACACTGGTCTTCTGTGTTCATTGCATAATTTTTAATGGCCTTGGTCCTATCCATCCAAATCAAGGTCTTTACTAAGAACGTGTTTGATATGCGCAGCTTTACTTCTTGGAGACCCCCCGAAGCAACTTCTGTTTTAGAAGAGGATTTACATTCTGAAATCAGAAAACTGCATACAAAGTGCTTTAAAGCTGCGATATAGAAGCAATATGCTGAAAGGAAGGCACCCACCAATACAAACCGATCCCAGTGAGCAAAATAAAGCCACCAAAAGTTGAACTGTTGTGTCAGCGGATCAAGTGTTCATAGACAAAAGATTGAAAGAGAATAGTAACCAAAGAAGGCAACAATGCAAGCAGTTCATATGGGAGACTCTCATTTAATGACACAATACTGTATTTCGTTTTGGTTTTACCACTCTTATATCCTAAAGGAATGGCCTCGGATGTTTCTTTTACCTACCTAGTAGATGAAAATCGGAGGAAAGACGGTTCGAAGTATATACATTTGAGACCATGGGCATCCAAGAACTTGATGATTCACATTTTCGGGAGATCCCATGTTTGGTATGTCCCATGAGGCTGTTGCTGTTTTTGGAAAATCAAATGAGGCGAAGTCAGTGTGGTATTGTGTTACCATAAAAGCCGACATCATTTTCGTGCATGCTGCCCCATTCCGGGTAACGTATAGGTGTGTGACTGCAACCCAAACAAATAACTGCATTCATTTCAGGTGTATATTTGTTCCGTATAGTTGCCATTTTGAATGATTACGACGAACTTATACAACAGTTGGACGAACGAGTCGCTATCTATCTACAATTCCTAAAGACCAATGTCTAACGTTCTGGTAACGCCAGGATAAAGGGCTCTGTATTTAAAATAAAGCCTCTTTAAAATAGCATATATAGAGGGCGCATTTTTTATATAATTCCTATAAATAATGGCTATGGAAGCCTACAAAATGTAGCAAAATCAAACAAAGTGGTAGGGACATCAGTCTCGAATCATGGACGTCAAATTCTGATAGAACTTCCAATACGTCACAGTTCCTTATAAAGCACGGATGGCTAGGATCTTGAAATCTGTAGGTGTAAATCCTAATGTCTGGATTAGGAAGGCTGAGGTTTTACTCCAGATGCCTTTATTTGAAATTGTTATTGTTGAGACGACTGGTAGGTATCCAAATTGTTCCCTGATCTGCTTCTTCAAATTAACGTTTGAGTCATCGTATCTTCTTTTAAGTCATAGCCCTGTCCGACGACTTGCGTATCCAGAACCCCCATTCGGTCTTCTTTAACACAGACCAATCCAGCTTTCTAAAGCAATCAAGTGTTCTACAGTGGGGCTCTATTACAACGCGCCAACCTTTCTGTTGGAATCTATTGGCCACGATATTAACTATCGCGTTGTGCGCTTAATCCGGGCACCATGGGAGCGATGATAACGTTGGTCAACATAAGCCAATGTTTCAAACTACTGCACTGGCGAGAACCTGCAGGTCCTAATATTACTGCGACCTCGTGACGTTCTCGCCAGTGTGAGCAAAGCATTCACTCAGGCTTTAACTAGTTCGATGAACTCATTTCCCGACATAACTTAGTGCCATCACCAATCCAGTGGTTTTGGGACGTCACATTAAAGTCATATACTGATCACTACTGATTCCAATTCTAAATCATTTCTGTGGTACAGTAGTCTTTTAGATAACAGGGCGGGCTTCTACAAGACATTTTGCTTACCCATAACCTACATCTTCATAATCTTCCTACTCAGCCAAGCACTTTCACTAATACGCATGAAGGATCCAATACAGACCTAACAATCACTACTGCAGGCCTGCCATCTAGAAGTTCACATTGGTCTGTACATGAAGATTTTACCAATCCTCACTGAACGCTTCTCTCCCTCAGGATATCAGAAGTTATTCTATTAAACACATTAAATGGCGCTGATCTCTTTGAAAATGCGATCTCTCGGGAAAAAGATCAGCAAATTATAATAAATAAATTTTGCTGATCTTTTCCCATACGTCCTCCTTAATATGTACAACAAATGTCTTTTGGGCTGGAATTTTCCCTGAAATTTAGAAGTTGCATTAATTAAAATCATACGCAAACCTGATAAGAAAACTTGGGATCCAAAAGCATACTGATCCATATCTCTATTGGCTAATTTGGGTAAACTATAAGAATGGCTCATTGCAGCTAGACTGACTAATCTGTTTGACAGACAAAATTTAAATTCGTCTTCTTAGCACGGATTCTTAGCCTTGGTTTCAATTGTGAACTATATTTCTAACTCAAGGGCCATCTACGAACTAGCTATATTTGTTGACTTCGAGGTCGCTTTTGACTCCCTCTGGTGGGAAAGCGTCATCGATTGTCTTCGCTATGCCAATTGCTCAGAATAGCTATACGAGGTTATTCGTAACTACTTTCAGCATAAGTACCATCCAGGTTGTATCATACCAGCAACATCTCTCAAGACCTGTCTCTAAGGGTGTCCCCAATGCCCATTTCTTGGGCACGTCTTCTGGAACATTGTTTTAGACACCTGGCTTTGTCAACAGCTTGATGACTGCACCACTTCCATTTGGAACGAACTAGTAAACATCTGGCAAACTCGTTGGAACACTAGTACTACAGGAAAGATTAAGCGCTCATTTATTTCGCAAGTCACATTTGCAACAAAGAGAAATACTGGTTCTCTGAAAAATCTAATCACCACATATCTCTTAACAGAACACGGATCCATAAACTCTAAGTTATTCCAATTAGGCCTCATTTATGCTCTTGTGGTGAAGAAGAAAGATGGTCTCATATACTGTATCGCTGGAACCTAATTATTCTGATTCAAGAAACAGTTTATGGAATTTGGTGATAGGTTTTTCTGAAGGTAATGCATCAGCTTTTATTGAAAACGCTGAATACTTTCATGCCCTACAGTAATTCGGTACTGAAGCTTTCAACAAAACGAAATCACTTCTTCCTGGTACTTCTATAACACAAATTGAAGTAACGACTACAAGATTCTCTTCTGGACTTTAAAATGTCAAATACAGTACTTGATCATGTTATTTATGATGCTTATATCTACTTCTTGCCATGGTGACTCTTAATTTGTACCATAGTTAACTGGATGTTTCTTGCCTAAGCACGACCATTTATTAAAATCCATCTACTGATGTTCTCTTAGATCTGGATAAATTTCTACTGATGACTACTTCATTTGGTCCCATCTAACTATGGATGTGTTTCACCTCTTAGTCTGGTTACCAACTTATGTTGAAAATGTCCAAAATCCTAGCAGTTTGCGCCCACTGGTATAGCACTACCTCCAATGGGTGCGGGATTTCCCAATTAGGGCAAGAAAGTCAGAGATTGTAGTGCCTGAGATCCACCACGTTTCACGCATACTTGTGGCCTACTTCTCTGTGATGTAGACAGACACTGGGCAGGTTTTCCAGGTGACAAAATGGCCAGAAACAACACTTCACACATTTTTGGCCTTTTACAGAGATCTGCATTCATCACAGTGTACCAAGACTGAGTTGAACTGACGTTCTGGAGCCGCCGAACATAAGATACTATACATGTCTTCACTAATGTATCAAACAGCATCTCGTCCATCTTGAAGTAATTTACCCACTGATGTTATCTCCCTCTTGAGGATGTTGGAATCAGCAATGATGAGCGGTTAAATGGCTCTGTATTTGAAATATGGCATCTTTATAGATCTCCACGACATCTACCGACGCTGCCACGAATTACATCCATCACACGTAACGAATTCAAAGACATGGAATCCAACACGACATCTAGCGCCATCTGGTGAACGTAATTAGCTGCTCTTCGAAAAAGAAACACGGGATAAATACGTCTCTGACTGCAACCAGATTTCCCTCAACCCACAGTTTGTGCGACTGCCAGAAGGAACTGCTTCATTACACGCGTTTGATAATTAAATTTATACGAAGAGGAAACGTCTGTGCGAGAAGAGGAAAAATATCGCTTTATACGTTCTAACAAACGTTAATACGAATTTGGTAGCTGGAGCGGAAAAGAATTTTTCGGGTGGAAGAGAATTTTATATTTAGTGACTCATCCCAAGAATGCAGTTGATAAAGAGTTTCCTAAAATCTATTCCTCAGCCGGAAATTATGGCCCAACAATAGATGGCGTTATGCGATACTCATGAATATCGCTATGTCTATTTCTGGTCACGGCTGGTGAGTTCCCGGTGATGTATGGGTGCGCGACAGAGAAGTTTATTTCCCCTGCAGGACTGTTCGCTTTGTAGTGGAGATAAATGAACGCAGTCCAACCATAAAAAGGTAGTTTTGATAAATTCTTCCGCACTCTACATCAAACAACCCGAGACAAGTTTTATTATGCTCTAAAATTACAATTTGCATCGGCTCTAGGGAAATTTTTCGGAAACAGACTCCAACTGAAATCGCTTCTATTTTTTTTCCTACTTAAATATATTACTCGGTTATATCTTCTGTACAGACAGAATACAAATGCGATGTTTCTTCTCCTTTCTCTCACTTATAATTCCGTATGGGGTGTTTATCTTGCGCCAAATAAGATGTCTCCTTATGCGTTTCTAAAAGCTGCGTGAAACGGAAGTCGGCTGCCATAAATATCTGATTGTGCATCTTTGTAGGGCCGGGTTTGGAGTTTTGGATGGGTAAGCAATATCGCGTCAATCTTGCTCCGGGCTCTTCGATTATTTATTGGTTTTTCTAAATTAGGAAGAGTAACCATATTTTTTAACTTCGTACATTAAACTGGTTACTTCGGTGGGATGTTATTGCGATGGGTGGTCGTACAACTTAAGGCTATTCACATTTCGGAGTACTAGGAAGAAACAAATGCAGCCGGAACTGGTTGTTATTGAGAAAAATGAGAGGAGACGGTAACCCAGTATTTCTGGCTCTCAAAATAAAAGATGGTAAGAATTTTAACCGGGTGTTCCTAAATTGCAATGAATCAGCAGACAACCAGGTGCTCATTTCCAATTGCGCAGATATTACATAAAAACAATTAATCTTTAATCTTCTCAAGACCATAGCTCTAAAGGCTAATTTCCCCCATTCTTTGTCTTTTTTCACTAGTCCATGTGCATCTCTTTCTCTCTCAGCCTCCTTTCGTCTCCCCTCTTTCTTTTCTCGCTGTTCTTTTTTATCCCTTACCGCCTTTCTCCTCTCTCTCACATTCTATTCTTAATATCTCTGTCACGCTTGCTCTTCTATTACCATCTTACTTTTTCTTCTCGTTCGCTCCGTCCTTCTCTTCTACCCCTCCTGCTCGTCACCTTTCTCTCTTCCCCCCCTTTATATTTTGTTTCGTCTTATCGTAAACACACAATTACAACGCTGTTCTGTAATCTTTCCCTCTCGCTCGCTTTCCCTCCCTCCCTCTTTCTCTTCAAGTCTCTCCCTCACTTTTATCTCTCTTTCCTTCTCCGTCCTTTCATCTTTCCTCTCTTCAATCTGGCTCTTTTCTCTTCTTTCATTGTTTCTCTTATCTCTCTCTCGTTCCTTCTATTTTCTCGTTCCTTCTATTTTCTCTTTCTTCCTCCCTTTCTTTTCAATTTCCTTCTTTTTCCCTTTCTCTCTCTCTTAATCGGCTCTCTTTTCTGGCGCCTCCGTAGCCAGGTGGGAAGGAGCACCAGTGTGTAGCACACGCTTCTTGATTAGACCGGGGTTCGAGCCCGTCACCACCAAATACGGAGGATGCGGAAAGGTCAGGGAATGACCACCGCACATCCCCGGAGCAATATGGCCTTAGTTGCTAATGCTCCTAAAAACCAAATAACAACAACAACAAGCTCTCTTTTCTCTTTTGTCCTCCTTCGTTCGTTTTCTCCCTCTGGCTTCCCGTTTATTCTCTCTCTCTCTCTCTTTCCTTCTTCTTTCTCTTACTTCAATCTCTTTCTTTTCTCTTATCTCTCTCGTTCTTTCTATTTTCTCCCATCTCTTTCTCTTATCTTTTTCTGTTCCTTTTCTCTTTCTCTTATCTTTCTCTGTTCCTTTTCTCTTTCATCTCTCTCTCTCTCCCCTTTCTCCTCTCTCTTTTCCCTCTTATCTCTCTCTGCCTCTTCTCTTTCATCCATCTTCCTTCTCTTCAACCTTGCTCTTTCCTCTTCTTTCATTGTTTCTCTTATTTCTCTCTCTCATCCCTTCTATTTTCTCTTTCTTTCTCCCTTTCTGTTCAATTTCCTTCTTTTTCCCTTTCTCTCTCCCTCTTTCTCTTAATTGGCTCTCTTTTCTCTTTTGCCCTCCTTCGTTTTTTCCCTCTGGCTTCCCGTTTATTCTGTCTCTTTCCCTTCCTCTCATTTCGCTTTCATCTCTCAACCCACTCTCTTCTCTCTCTCCCTCCCTCCCTCCCCTTCGTTCGCTTTCTCCCTGTCATTCTTTCTCTCACTCCTTCCTGGCTCTATCCCTCCTTTTCTCTTGTATCTCTTTTCACCCTCCTCTCTCTTTCTTTAATCCTTTCGCTTTTCTCTTGTAACTCTTTTCACCCTCCTCTCTCTTTCTTTAATCTTTCGCTTTTCTCTTGTATCTCTTTTCACCCTCCTCTCTCTTTCTTTCTTTAATCCTTTCGCTTCTCTCTCTACCCTCCTTCTTTCCCATTACTCCACTGTCTTTCTCTCCGCTTAGTTTCTTACTTCTCTTTCCATCTCACAGTTATATCTGTCCTTTTCTCGTCTCTTCTCACTCACATTCAACCTGTCGTTCTCTCTCTCTCTCTCTCTCTCTCTCTCTCTCTCTCTATTTTTCTTCTCTCCTTTCTCCATCAGCTACTTGCCTTGTTTCCTCTCTTCTATCTGTTTTTATCTTCTTTATATTTATATTTTTATTCTGTCTCTCTGAGAAAACTCTGCGTAGATGCAGCGGTCCCTTCCTTCCTCCCTACCCCGTCCTTCTCCTCCTCCTTAAGAACCCGAACCATCCACCCACCAGTCCTCCAGTGCCTTGCTACGTTAAGAGAATTCATAATTAGCAAAGCGATTATTCTTGGAGCGCTATAATTAAATCTGTCTTCGCGCACAAATTAAAAACCAATTAATCTCGCGTGGTGTGAACCAGTGACAGCAATAAACAGTAAAATTTGGCCAAAGATATATTTTAAAACCGAAGGGATTAGCGCAGTAATCCTTATTAGAAGAACAGCTGTACATGGCTGCTGTTTACGCCCAAACTCCCACTCTCCATCCACGCTTGATTGGCGATCTAATTCTCGGTAATTGTTGTCGCTGCTCGTGCTTCGTGGGATTATTCGGCCCGCCACTGTCCTCGCACCCGCCGCTTGTTTTATGTAGTGCGCGGCGACCATAAAAGGATTACTTCTGCGCGCTAATTGATTGATAAGCTTCGTAATTAAAAAATGAAAACGCTGCCCCCGCAACGTTTCGGGTCAAGGATTAATTATTTGGCTGAAAATCAAACGCACGAGAAGTTAGCATTTAAACGCGGGAATTAAAGCACCTTCCGCTTCGAATAACGTGCGGCTCCCTCGACGCAATACGTCGTCTTGTACTCAATAAACAGACAGACGAGATAACAGAACTCTCTCGTATACCTCTACATTCGTTCTCTTTCCCTTCATCAACATTTTTAATTTTTTCTTCTATCTTTCTCTTCATTCTCGCCTCGAGTCTTCGTATTCTCTCTCTATCCATATCTCGTACGCTAACCCAAACGTATATCTGTTGATTGTAATTTTAAGGAAATAAGAAACAGAAGTTAGCTCGGGAAATTTATAGTTGACACCTGAATATACGTCAACTAGTTGACGTACATGTTCAGACTGTTTTGGAAGAGAGATGGAACTGCAGATTCTAATCCAGACGAAGAGTCAGCCTATGGAAATATCTATAGAAAAAGAATACAGCAGACAATGAACGTACAGTATGTGTGATAGAAAGTGGAATGAGCCTGTTAGAGACAAATCGTTAATCAACCTAACTACTGAATGCTCTCTTCTGGATCGAATATAGATTTTGAAATTCTGGAAGCCTACTCCAGATGCGAGAACAATATTTGGTGGTAGAGAGTCATCAGCTGTTTAGAATAAAGGTAACACCAAACGCTGAAGAAAAAAATGGCGCGTATGCCGAGCATGCGTGGTAGATGGTTTTATGTGAAACATTCTTCGCGTTTATTTTAGGTATTTTAATTTGTATATATTGATTGCGAAATAACAATGGAATGTAACGAATATGTGTGACGAAAGAAGAAAATTTTGACAATTCCTTGTATTGTTGCAGTCATACTGTTCAAAAAACAGTTACAATCAAATTGGTAATTAGGCTATTGGCTTGGATCTTGCGTCTCTGGCGCAAGATCCAAGCCAATAGCCTAATTACTACTAAATATTTTCTATATTTTATTCTTTCTCTCTATATCTGTCTTTATATCTACCACACACTCTCCACCCTACTCTTAATTTCTATTTTATCTCTAATATCAATTGAAGCACCTTTATTTAGCTTTCGTGGTGTTTCTGTATTCAATGGTGTGCGTGTGCGCGCGGGGAAACTACTTCTCCCCTCTTGTTACCCCTATCCATTTATATTGCGAATAAAAATCAAATGACACTGCCATCATAGAGTGGTGACAAAAAGTAATGGATAGGTTGTCCCCTTAATTCCTTCACATCAGAGAGCGAGTGTCACATCGTAAAGTACACATACCCCTAAAACTTGGGGAAAGACAGCACGGCTTTAAAAGCGGAGAGCTGTGGGAAAAAATTAGCATTACTCGGGGTCACATTCGCCGCTAACATTTCCTATTGGAGGCCACGCCCTGTTCTATGAGAAAACAGACGTCAGGCGGAAGATTGATGTTACTGTCATAAGTCGGCTGAAATGCGTGTAGTGTTCTAAGTAAAATTTCTCCAGACTCTTTGAAACCCAAGATATCTCGGTGTTGTCTTCGGGCGCGAGCTTTAACTAATGTGTAGTTTAATATTTTAACTGCGTTCCTCGCCAGTTTCATTATTTTAAAAGAAAAAAGGTGACGCCGCGTAATAAAAGGTCGGGCGAACTGTACGGATTCTACTTTACGACTACTTCCCCTCTTTTCTCACTTTCAAACTTTCCTGACCGCTCCGCAAAACTTTCGTCATAGTTCCTGATTAACACTGCTCATCTTAGGTTACGTCTACGTTCTTTAATCTTCAGAAGAATCACGCTTCGCTTCAATTACATACACCCGCGCAAGCGTGTCGTACCCACACACACTGGCTCGCCGGCAACGTATAAAAAGAAAATAATTTTTGATGTGAAAACATCTTTGGAGGTACCTACTAAATCTTTAGACTGAAGTAAAACCGATTGGTAACGAAAATTCGAGACGGAAATGACGTCACTTCCTAAATGCTAACTCAGACATTGATTCGGTAGAGTAAGTAACCGGTGCAAGCATAAAACGTTACATCGTTCATACTAAATAATTGGGACCAAAGAAAACCGATTGGTAACGAAAATGTGAGACGGAAATGATGTCACTTACTAAATGACGCTAACTCAGTCACTAACGTTGATTCGGTAGAGTAAGTAGCCGGTGTGAGCATAAAACGTTACATATTCATAACTTCGGTTCTAGCTGTTCGATTTTAAAAATTTAAACGGTTTTGATTTTCTTTCATCGTCTGCTATCGAATTGTGAAAAGTGAGGAAAATACAATCTCAAGTGTACAATATTTTAACAATATTTGATGCCGAAAGAGAGAGAAATATAACATCGAATGAGTTAATATCTATGTACAACGTTGTCTTATATTAAGATGCATTATGGGTTATGGTAAACAGTTTTAGGAGATGAAGTGAGTCAATGTCCTTCCACTGATAATACTTACAGCATGGGTATGCTATTACCAGCTCTAAACAGTATAAATCTATCGCTATTCGTTCTCGAAATGCATGCCGGGATATGGACATCCATATCTTTTGAAGGGCTGCTGTACATATATGATAATGGATTCTACGTGATAATTATGTGGTAACCTATTTTTATAATTAGCCAAATTATGTAATGACCTCAATGGCTTTGACTAAATTTTATTATACTAATCTAAATAATTTGTGGGGAAAAAAATTTGTTCTTGATCAAAGGCAGACTTTTTTTAATCATAGTACCACAAATCACCAGAAGATGGCAGCACCATTCATCATTTAGTGGTGTTTTAAGAACAGATGATAAAAATGAAGTGGTTTTTCACTGATTATGATTTCGCATCGGTTTTGTACAGGAACTCTTCAAAATCAATTTATAATTCGAGTCATTAATTGCATTGAAAAATTACGAGTTCTTTTTTTTTTTGTTTGTTTAACTGGTGCTCCGTTTTGGAATTTTCTTTGAAGAAATAATTTCTGCTTTAGGAAGAAGAGGACATTTAAAAGAAAATTTTTATTGTGACATCGGAATGATGTATTCAAACCTTTGGACATTGAAACGTGTAGAAAATATTTGTGCCCATATTTCGCAAAAGTATATCCATTTACCACAAGAGAGAGAGAGAGAGAGAGAGAGAGAGAGAGAGAGAGAGAGAGAGAGAGAGAGAGAGAGAGAGAGAGAGGATCTTACAACACGAATTAAAATGGAACGCGTGTGCTATGTATTTGCCATAAATTAGTGTAAGGCGATTAGTATGCCTGACGTGTTTAATTTAGTGCGAGGAACGCAAACAGACGTTAGCATCGTGTTAATTCTGTGTTAAAAACAATCTAATTAACTCAGCTCATTAAATTTACTATTAAACGAGCAGCAATTGGACACCGTGCACCCCGGAATGGGTTCACTCTATATTTCTCCTCACGAGGGTGTACTTTTAAACTGCAGTAGCTTTCCAATCCAGGTAGTTGGGGAAACGAGCTGTCTTACCTGATCGTCTTTAATCTGCTGAGGCAAGAAAATAAATCTGGACTTCTCTAATGGAAAGGCGTGTTCCGTGGGTTGCTTCAGCTGATGATTTTATTAGGGTTTCATTCAATTTGTAATGGAGGTGTTTTGATAATACTGCTATTGGAGAGTACTACATACGAAACTGGATTTCTCATCGTTTTATACTACACACTATGCTAATACCTACATACATACACCCCTCGACGTGGGCACCTGTACGTGGTGAGGGGACCTCCCAGTGACGCTGCTAGACTTCCAGACTAGCATCACTGGGATCCAACGCCCACAGCCCAGGTTCCAGGCTTACATCAATGGAATCCGGCGTGTTTGCCGTGCGCTGCGACCCGTGGAAATTCGGAAAGGGGGATCCTGGTGGTTGAGGGGCCCAGCTTCAATACACCACTTTGGCCCCTGCTTCGACAAGACGGGAGGTCCTGGAAGGCCCGGCTAGAATCAATCGGCTAGTAGGCTCGCCTGCGAGGGTCAACCGTGTCAATGCCATGCCCCTACCCTCACGGTCCGAGGGACAGGATTCAGGCTGGCGGCGGTGCGGGTATAGTGTCTGGGTAGCCCTAGCGTCCCACTCCCGAGCGCATTTATTGCATGCCGGGTAGTGGGCGTCCCTTTGGGCTCCGTGGTGGATGGGGAGCCCGGGCACTGAACAATTTAAAAAAACTATATGAATCCTGATAAACTTACTCCTTCAGGGGCCCCAACCCGGTCCCTATCTGAAAATTTAGACACAGATACAGATAGCATTATTGCTAAAAAGAGGCAACGAACGGAATTACCATCAGGGCCTGTTCCAAGGTTCCTAATTATACACTCCACCGGAGAAAAACCAATTGGTAAAATGTCACCCTTCTTCATACAGAAAGGGTTAGATGGGTTAGCAGGGTCACCCAAATCGGTTAAGAGGCTCCGTTCTGGAGACCTCTTAATTGAAACCAAAACTGACAGGCAGTCTGAGCAGCTACTCCGTGCAACATCAATCGGAGGAATACCCATAACAGTGTCACCACACAGAACACTCAATTCATCGAGAGGTGTCATTTCGGAATGGGACCTTCTCGACGTAACCGAGGAGGAAATCTGCTTAGAACTGAAACCACAAGGAGTTACTGCCGTTAAGAGAATTACTGCGCGAAGGGATGGAAAAATTGTTAAAACCAGGAGCGTTATCCTGACTTTTAACTCTCCTAAACCTCCTGACGAGATTAAAGCTGGATACATCAACTGTTCAGTGCATCCATACGTTCCGAACCCTTTACGGTGTTTTAAATGCCAGAAGTATGGACATTCTCAAATGGCCTGCCGTGGAGTCCTTGCATGCGCTCGATGCGGTGCAAAGGACCACGAAACAACAGCATGTTCAGCCGCAAAACCCACCTGTATTAACTGTGAAGGCGAACATCCGGCCTACTCACGAGCATGCCAGAGGTGGAAAGAAGAAAAAGAAATTCAACGGCTGAAGGCAGAGCTAAATATATCATACCAGGAGGCAAGGAAATCGGTCAAACCCCTGAATATCAACAAACCTACCTACGCCCAGAAGGTAGCAGGGAGATGTTCCGTCGGAACTCAGACGGACATGACCATTCCTCCAAAGGAGTCTTTCACTCCCATCGCGCGTTATCTCCTAAGTTCGCAAAAACCTGCCCAGAAGGACCAATCAGCTGCCACTCCTATATCGGTACCTCCTAATGCTCCACAAGTAACAAAGGTACTTATGAAAGAAAAGAATAAGAAAGGGGAAGACCCCCTAGTACCCAAGAAAAGATGGATGTCGAGCAGAAGGAGGTACCCGAAGATTCAGTCTTGGAACTCTTTGCGGAGGAGGAAATGGACACGGGACAGCGTCCATTCTTCCCCAAAAAAGATAAACCCAAGACTGATAAAAGTAAGCCCTCAGCACCTCGGAAGCCGCCTGATGGACCCACCAAGCCAAAATAATGGCTAAATTCCTACAATGGAATTGCCGTGGATTCCTGCAAAATGCAGAAGACATCAAGGTACTCCTGCAAAAGCACAAACCATCTTGCTTTTGCATACAGGAGACTTACCTAAGGGCAAATGATGACCCCAGGATGCACAACGTTACTGTCATTCGCGAGGATAGAACTGGGGATGGCCCCGCTCATGGAGGAGTCGCAATCCTTGTGGGCAACCATACCCCTTTTCAGCATCTGCAACTTACCACCAGCATAGAGGCAGTAGCAATTCGAATAACAATGGGGTTTTTAATAACCGTTTGCTCTATATATTTGCCACCTGGTACTGACATCTGCCAGAAAGACCTTGATGATCTCGTAATGCAGTTGCCACCCCCTTTCTTACTTCTTGGGGACTTTAATCGACATAACACCCTGTGGGGTAGTGCTAGCATTAATAGAAGGGGACGAGTCATAGAGCGTATGCTCATTGACAATGACCTCTGCCTTCTTAATGTGGGAACAAACACCTTTTTCCACATGCCTACCCGTACGTTTTCTGCCATTGATCTCTCTATCAGCTCGCCTTTTCTTCTCTCTTCACTTACCTGGGAGGTAGAAGGGAACCTGTATGGAAGTGATCACTTCCCCGTGATAACCACCTTAATTACTGGGAGACCTTGTCTTCCTGTCAGGTTACCGCGGTGGAAGTTTGATCAAGCTGACTGGAGTGCCTTTCAACACCTGGAAAAATTTGACAACTCTACAGTCAGTCAGGAGCCTATCAATGATGCAGTTACGTACATAACAGAAAATATTGTCCATGCAGCTGCAACTACAATTCCAAAAACATCCACCCGGTTTCCTCCATTTCCAAAGCCATGGTGGAATCCAGAATGCACAGCAGCTAAAAAGGCTCAAAACAAGGCTTGGGGGATATTTCGAAGATATCCTACCACAGTCAATCTATTAGCCTTTAAACGTGCCCGAGCCAAAGCACGCTACATCCGCCGTCAGAGTCAAAGGGAATCGTGGATCCGTTTCACATCATCCATTACCCAGACGACCAGTACTAAGGTGGTCTGGGAAAAAATCCGGAAAATGAAGGGAAAATACACAGCACACCCCTCATCGGTCCTTGAATATAATGGATGTACTATTGCAGACTCTACTGCAATAGCCAATGCCCTTGGGGAAACTTTTTCTAACATCTCTGCAACATCATCTTACTCCCCAGAGTTTCTGGTCTTAAAGCACAACATTGAAAAACAGGCCCTTAAATTCACATCGAAGGGTTCCCACCCATACAATGGGCCGCTTAATATCAATGAGCTGAAAACAGCACTCGCCCGTACAAAGGCTACAGCTGCTGGACCAGACAACATCCATTATGAAATGATCAACCATCTTTCACCAGAATCCATGGACCATGTGCTCTTCCTGTACAACAGAATCTTCCTTGAAGAGCATTTTCCGGATACCTGGCGCAAGGCAACTATTCTTGCTTTTGCTAAGCCAGGAAAGGATCCTATATGTCCAAAAAACTATCGTCCCATTGCTCTGACCAGCTGTCTGTACAAAATATTGGAGAGAATGGTCAATGCTCGTCTCTTATGGTATTTTGAATCGAACGACCTTCTCTCCCGCTTTCAGTGCGGCTTCCGAAGAAACAGGTCCACACTGGACCACTTAATTAGACTGGAAACATCTATCCGAGATGCTTTCCTAAAAAGAGAACACTTGGTGTCCATCTTCTTTGACATGGAAAAAGCGTACGACACAACTTGGAGATTTGGTATTTTAAAAGACCTTTACAACCTTGGTCTAAGAGGCCACCTTCCAATTTTTATTAAAAAATTTTTATCCTGCCGTTATTTCCAAGTTCGTGTAGGATCCTCCCTTTCGCGGCCCTTTTGCCAAGAGGAGGGGGTACCACAAGGATCTGTCTTAAGTGTCACGCTTTTTGCCATTAAAATAAATTCTATTTCTGAACAACTTCCTCCAACTATAAAGAGTGCACTCTACGTCGATGACTTCAGCATATTCTCTCAATCATGCAATATGAGGATTATTGAGAGACAACTACAACAAGCTATTGACCGTCTTAACTCCTGGGCCACGGCCAATGGTTTCAGGTTCTCACCGGAGAAGACCGTTTGCGTACATTTTTGTCGCAAACGTAACCTCCACCCTGAGCCTGAATTACGACTTGGACAAAGCACCATTCCAATTGTATCAGAGGCGAAATTCCTGGGACTCATTTTTGACAAAAAGCTGACATTTGTCCAACACATTCGTCAGCTTCGCACAAAGTGCACGAGAGGGCTTAACATCCTCCGCTCTCTCTCTTCTACCTCTTGGGGTGCAGACCGGTGCACTCTTCTACGTCTGTACCGTGCACTTGTACGCTCAAAATTAGATTATGGGTCTCAGGTATATGCATCTGCCAGAAATAGCGCTGTTCGTTGGCTTGACCCCATCCATCATCAAGCCATTCGTATTGCTACTGGTGAATTCAGAACATCACCTGTCCAAAGTCTGTATGTCGAAGCAAACGAACCATCCTTGTCGCTTCGACGAATGCAGTTGTCTCTACAATATGCTTTCAAGCTGAAGTCCCTACCAGACCATCCCACGTGGACATCCGTTTTCGAGCCACGATGGGAAAATCTCTACAACACACGACGGACCGCCAATCGCCCATTCGGCATTCGTGTTCAAGAGCTACTCAATGAGCTTAACATCTCGGTAGACAAGGTTGCTCGATCACCAAAGGAACCCATTCCACCCTGGCATGCACAAACACCAGCATGTGACTTCTCGCTCAAGATTGCGACGAAGTCGAATACTCCAATTTCTGTCTACCTTCAGCTCTATTCACAACACCGTGCAGAACATTCTGACTTCTTGCCAGTTTACACAGACGGCTCGAAGTCAGAATCGTATGTAGGATCTGCTGCTGTCTTTCCAAATAATACCATATCAGAGCAGATACCCCTTGACTGCAGCATTTACACTGCAGAGCTGCATGCCATAGAGTTAGCTCTAGATCACATAAGAAAACACCGTTACCCACAGTGTATTATATATGCCGACTCAATGAGTGCACTACTGGCTTTATCAGCGATGTCACACACTAATCATCCAACCCTGTCCCGAATCCAGCAGATAATATACAGCCTCTATGAAAGTGGATTCGATATCCGCTTCTGCTGGATCCCCAGTCACATCGGGATTAGAGGAAATGATTTGGCTGACACTGCAGCCAAATCAGCAGCCCTGACGGATAATATTGACCTGTTAGTCCCCTATACAGACTACAGGCAAGTGATCCGTAGTAACCTACAATCTCAGTGGCAAGATTCGTGGCATCGACTGATTACTACAAACAAACTATGTCAAATTAAGCCTATGATCCATCCTTGGCGGTCCAGCTTACGCAGGGTTCGCAAAGAGGAAGTTGTTCTTGTTCGGCTCCGCATAGGACACTGTCATATTACACACTCCTTTTTGCTGAGGGCTGATGACCCTCCTATGTGCGAGCAGTGCGACACCATTTTATCCGTTAAACATATTTTATGTGACTGTACCAATTTTAGAAATGCTCGTTTTACCGCTTTTAACCATCTGACTGAGCCGTATACACTCAGTCAGATTTTATCCGACAATGACAATGTGTCTGCTATTTTTAGTTTCCTAAAAAACAGTAAACCTTTTTACTCATATTTAAAAAAATCTTATCATTTTAAGATTTACTACTGTTACTTGTTTACAGATATTTGTCTTTTACAGTTTATAATTGTTTTATACTCTGACTTAGTGACCTAATTCATTAGGTCACTGAATGTTTTACTAATTGTTTTGGCGCATTATAGCCTAAGTTGCTGATGCGCCAATAAAACTCAACTAACCAACCAACCAACCAACATACATACACCGGGTATGGACGTTGTCATTATAATGTACATTGCCCTAACAAAAGTATTCGGACATCCGAACGATTAGAAAGAGATGCATGCAGCAGGAACAGGTTTAAGTGTGCAGCCAACAGGAGAGATATAACAATAAAGCAGGATGAGTCACGGCAAGGTACTTGAGGTGTGTCTCAAAGAGGTTTAACTGTTAAATGCCATTCAGCAATCTGTCACTGCGTGACAAGCCACACGTCTGAACCCCGAAAAGTAAACCGTAGTCGATGATATGGTAAAAAAAAGTGAAGTATGAAGGCGCAAATTGTCTAGTAGGACACTAAAACTTGGGGAATAGGAATCGCTGATCCTTGAAGAAACCGAAACCAATTAGGGATGTCAGTAACTGTATCGGTAGTGGAAAAGCATGTAAGGAAGCATAATTTATCCATCTCTTCTAATTTGTCTAATCTTTCCTTAAATGTATTCAAACTATCCACTTCCACAATACCAGATGGAAGTTTGTTCCAACGATCAGTTATGCTGTAACTTAAAGCAAGTTTTTACACAGCTGTTCTGTAACCATTATTTTTCAATTTAATATGTCCCCTCTTGTGTGCTGCAAAGGGTAAGTACTTACACGATCCATGAGAAGTTGTATAGCGTGGATTTTTTTGGCAAAACAGCTGCTCACAATATCCACATCATGGTCCTCTCGGCGGACAGCACAGTATATATAATCACTGTCCTCCAACACCGGGTGGAAAAGGCCTTTGTTTGACTCCCATCAATTGGCGCTAGGAATTTTTATTTTCAAAACGTAGCCGAATTAGTTGGTCTCAGACGAGGGTTGCACGGCTTTTATCTCCCGGAAGCTCCACTTTTTCGTCTGAGAATGACTCCTCATAGCCTTAGTTTCTTTGGCGCTTAACATGCTTAAGTCAGTATCACACCAACGAACTGGAAACGTCGTTTTCAGTGGTACTTAGTAGTCGTTCTCGGACCACGAAAGAGTGTAACCAGGTCCCGTGGTGCAACAAGTCATGTCAGATCAGATCTTTAGATAACCAAGTATGGGTGTGGGGAATGGCTGAGGAGTGTCATCTATCACAGTGTGTTGTGTCCACGTGGTGTAGGACAACTTGAACTGTTGACTGTAATGCTAAAAACCACTATGTTGAATCGTATACTAACATCTTGGATGCTTTAGTGGTGCTCAAACTCTGGCGCGTTTATGGCCCTTCATGTTCCAGCACAACAATGCTCATCCTATACAGCGAAAAGTGAATAAATATAGTTTGGGGAAAACGAAGGCCAACAACCCGCCTCGCTGTGCTTCAGTTTGAGTGAATAGAACCAGAACCAGATGAGGGAAGCTGCACGCCTCACTTCTATAACTGTGATTGTTCTGAAGAAGGAACTGGCCGAAAGTGTTGTACTGCCTTGTAAATTGGTAGACGCAGGAGTTGATAGACGCAGAAATTGTTTCCATACATTGTCATCATGAAGGGGTGTACTAGGTGGGTGACGACAGAAACGTACGCGTTCCCATCGAGCCATGGATTAACTGTGATCAGAGGATCCAAGGCATGCTACGAAAATAGTCCCCAAACTATAACACCACTGCCTTGAGCCTGCCGAACACAAAGAACAGTACATTCAGGTGCTACGGCCTCACGTTGCTTTCTCCAAATGCGGATGCGCCCATCATAATGATGGAATTGGCAACAGAAGTCATGAGACCGGGTGACAGATTTCCACATTTCGGCGGTCTAGTGTTGGTGCTGACGTGACGTGCCCATGTGAGGCGCAGTTTCTTGTGTCTCGCAGTGAGCATGGATACCCTTGATGGCCATCGCCTGCCACAGCCAATACGAGCTAATGTTCGACACGCAGTACATGGTCCATGTGAATCGTTTGCTATTCGTGACACCACAGAATGATACCACTTAACCATGTTGGCTGCTGTCCAGATACTGGCAACTGCATGTCTTGCCCCACAATCATTCGAAGTCTGAAAGATCTCGACGCCGACCTATTCTTCCTCGCAGACACTCTAAAACTGATCTCTATTTGTAAGAACTACAATCGCATGTAAGCCGTTCCGGACTTTGAGTCATCACCAGCGTCACAGACCAGTCCATTTCTACGCAAGGGCGGGTTTGCTAATGCAAAGCCAACTCAATGTATATTCACGCGTCAAGGCTTGAGTTACCTTGGTGCAATTCCAAACGGCATTACATTATTAAGGAAATTCTTGAAGGTAGCGGCCATTTCGTTCCTCAAATAGGAATGCACAACGAATCACGTTACAAGAACACTTATTGTAACGCCACTTCAATAATGGGTCCATAGCATACTGATTCGCAACTTGTAGCTCTTACAGTGAGTGAGAGTAATTGAAACTATATGAATTTAAAAACTCAAAGAAAATTAGATCAGATGGATAAAGGAAATGGTGATCATAATTCTTTTGAAATAATCTTCCCATGAAGCAGACAGCAAGTATGTCAAGAAGACGCGAGAGGCGAAACCATACAAAGGGATTTGGCAGGAAATTTCATAATGGTGCTAGAAGCAACCAAAATACTTCTGGAAACTGATGGATAGGTGCCTAAGCAGCAAATGGGATTAGATGGAGAAATAATGTACCTCTACTCGGCAGAAAAACAAGTTTCGTTTAGCTTCACTTAGAAAATCATAATACGCCAAAGAAAATCTATTGACGTATGTAGAATGCAGTAAAGAATGAAAACAGGATGGCAGTACGTTGTTTTTTCAGAGAGAGAGAGAGAAAAAGAGAGAGAGAGAGAGAGAGTGCTATAATTCTATTATGACAGTCCCATCTACTTGATCCGTGGCATAAACAGAAAGATTACATAACCCTAAAAACAAGTAATGATAATAGTTGGTTTCCCCATAAAGCCCTTATAAGCTGATTAGCGAAATAACCGAATTGTTTTCTGAAGAAGATAATCAGAAATTCATATTTGCGAGTGAAAGAAAGAAACCATTTGCGTAATAACATCATTTTGGATACTGTTAAAAGAAATTTTTTAAAGCTCCCGAGTTTTTCACTCAACAGTTATAAAGTAAAAAACATGTTTTATAGTTAGACCCAAATAATAAATCACTGGAAACAATAAACAGATAAATAATAAATACACAATGTACTGAGCAGTTTTAAACTTTTGTTTATTATACACATGGGAACTGTTACTATGGCAAACTGGATTGGTAGTTTGGGGGAGAAAGGATGGACAATAAAGTTTAAAAATAGCCTCGGGAAGAAATAAGGTAGTTGATGAGAACGTGCACCCCGGCGAAGAATTCTACTCGAGGATATTTGAAAAATGAGATTTGTTTTGATTTGATAGGAATGTCATTAACGTTCAAAATAATGCTGGATGGTTCTTCTGTTTTCGAGAAAGTGCACAACAAATTTTCAGACTATCAATGAGATTTGTAATGTTTTTGACAGTTCTGCTGTTGAGGAAATGCAAATCCATTAGCCAACAGGTACTTAACAACTGTTCTGCACTCTACAAACAAAAGCAGCAACAGCAGCGAGGGGAAAAGGAAGGGGGGGAGCTCGGTATAATGATACACACCTAATGGAACACGCATGCACAGAACGAAGCTACTGCATAATTTGTTGAAAAACAAACTTACAAAACAAATCTTTTTAAAAATACATATCAGGAATAATTATGAAGGGATGTGATGATCCTCGAAGAATGAAAAGGAACTGGATAAAACATCTAGTATTTGAGAACTATTAACTTGTTCCATATCTCATGTCAGAGAGAGAGAAATAACGCTATCCTCTTCATTATCCTCGAGGGCCGTATACAAAATAAATAAAAAAATAAGCAAGAGCCCTATACAAAGTAAATAAAGTATACATCAAAGAGAGTAAATAAAAGTAGATATGAAGAAGCAGTATATAAAGTAAAAAAGTATAATGAACCTGTACATAAAGTAAAACAAAAAGAAAACAGCTTGTACACATTGTACGCACGAAAGGTGTTTTATTTTATGCGAAAACATCCTTAGAAAAAGTACACTTGAGATTGTATTTTCAACACTTTTCACAATTCGATAGTAGACGCAAAAAGAAAATCAAAACCGTTTCAATTTTTAAAATTGAACAGCTAGAACCGAAATTATGAACGATGTAACATTTTATGCTCACGACCGCTACTTACTCTACCGGATCAACGGTAGTGACCGAGTTAGCGTCATTTAGGGAGTGACGTCATTTGCATCTCGCTTTTTCGTTACCAATCGGTTTTAATTCAGTCCTAAATATTTAGCATGAACAATGTAACGTTTTATGCTCACGCGTGCTACTTACTCTACAGAATGAACGTTAGTTACTGAGTTAGCGTCATCTAGGAAGTGATTTGAGTCACTTCCGTCTCGCATTTTCGTTACCACTTGGTTTTAATTCATTCATGTAGCAGGAGCGGATAATGGTGTGTGATGATGATGGTGGTGGTGTGACGTCAGTCTCCCACCCTGTGTATTCTTCAATCGATTTGCTGGACGAAAAAGTCCATTACACTTCCTCGCGTCATTGATGGGAATCGAACTGAAATCTTTGTCACCCAGTGTGGGAGATTGGCGATTATAACCACTACGCCACCCACAATTACATGACATATAAAGAAAAAGTAGGGAAAATGTGGGGGCTGTACACAAAGTAAAAATGAAGTTATATGTAAATAAAATGTCAATGAAGAAGCCATGCACAAAGTGAATACGGGAAGAAATCATATATAAGTGAATAATTCTAATTTAAACTTAGGTATTTAGTGTTTCGTGGTCCCTTTCTTCAAGGATTCAAATGTTTTACTGCGCTTTCTATCTTACACTAATTCCATGGAAATGAATTCCACACTGACCTCCAATAAATTAATTATTCGAGTGCGTTAATTTTCTGCCGGTAGAGTCCGTCTCTACGCAAGCGTTCATCCGGAGAAAGCGATGTCGTGAAATGGACAGCGGAAGTACTTAGAATTCCGGTCAGACCAAGCGTAAAGGTTGAGAAGCTATTAGCCCGTAGCAGCCACCAACAAATAAATATCTTGGGCCGTTCGCCACTGACACTGAGAGTCTACGTAATGAGACAGAGTGAGCCCGACATGTCTAATGGTCACTGCATCTGACAACCGCATGTCCATCTGGACACTCTTTAAGGAACTCATAACGGAATTTTCTTGTCATTTGTTCCCTTAATGATCTTCCTGACAGTCTTAACTATACAACACGACACACGAACGCGTGCACATATATCTAAGATGGTCAACCATTTCTTTCTCTCATTCGCGTTCGTTTTCTCTTTTTGTTTTACTAGAATTGTGTAATATCCACAGCCAGCAAGAACAAAGAATTATTGGAAGAATACTTTGGAAGTTTCACAGTCGGAAAGAATTTTCACGAGACCAGGAAAAAGAATGATTCATATGTTTTTATAGGCCACAGATCTATATCACTCATTTTAGATGTCAACGGTTTTGTGACAGAACTCACCACTTTTTATCTCCTATAATAAATATATACTCACTGGCCAAAAAAATTATAAACCTTTATTCGATACCTAGCAGGGCCACTTTTTGTCCGAATTACAGCTCGTAAACGTCGTGGCATTGATTACACTAGATGTGTGAGGGAGTCTTAACTCCATATTTGACCATTCTTCCATCAGAATATTGTCAGCTGCTGTATTATAGTCGGTAGAGAATTGAGAAATCGAATTGCCGTTTTCAACATATCCCAGACATTCTCAATTGCATTCATACTGGAGAATTAGGCGGCTGGGGGAAATCTTGCAAGTATTTCTCGATACTTGCAAGATTTGCAAGATGTATTTGACCAACTTTGACCAACTGGTCAAAGTTGGTCAAATACAGTAGAAAGATATTCATTGTAAGTAACACAACCTTCTAACGGTATGAACGGAATCAGTTCGTACCCAGAGTACATACCCCATTCCATAATACCACCTACCTCTACCCACTTGAGTGGACACGACACAGTCTGGATGCACGGCTTCATGCAGTTCACGCGATATTTTTGCGCTACCATCGATGCAAAAGTGTAAATTGAGACTCATCAGACTATATGATCTTTTTCATTGTTCCACAGTCCAGCCTTGACATTGGTGGCACCACTCCAGATTGCTCAACTCTCGCCGCATATGGGGTTGCTTTGCCTAAACCGAATCTTCTAGTCATTTGTTCACTCTAGATATATTCTGACGCGCGAGGTCATGAGGTCTCGCTTTTGGAGTACCGATTTTCTGTAGCATTTCTCCTTCGTTTTCTACTCATTGTATGCTCTTCAGATGGTTGCTTGAAACACACCGGCGATTTTCTTTGTTTTCTCAATTGTGGCTTCTGCTAAACGTACTCCAACAAATAACACTTTTGTGAAAATCGTAGAGATCACCTGTCTTCTCCAGATTGGAACGATTAAGAAGCCATAGGGAAGCGTAGAGTGTTTGTCTGATGCAAAGGAAATTGTGATTGTATCCTGTGACAAATTATATCTGCATAAAGCGTGTGTTGACGGCAACTGCCAAAGGTTTCTAATTTTTGACCAGTGAGTGTAGTTACTAGCGTCATTAGAAAGTTCCTATTTTACTGTCAAACCAATTGTTTCTGGGTAGTTTGAACCGTTCTATTCATTTCAGTAGCCTTGGCAACGCTAAAAAGTTCAATTTGCGCAAGTACTGGTTCCTGAACAATTTGGGTCTATATCGAGACCACCGCCTCACTTCATTACCTCACAAGTGTGGTTCCACCAAGCGGTACCTCGCAAATATGCTTCACTCGCAGGCTTCAGTGAAATTAATGGAAGTATTGTTTTTCGCAAATAGCATATTTTTATAATAATTAAGATGGAACTTTGCTCGTGAAAGTGTAATTGTGAATCTGGATATGTATTGCTGTAGAAATTAATACCGATAGCGTCTGGCTACATTGGAGATTCGGCTAATTGTTATTGATAGTTAGAACCACTCACTATAAATTACCATAATGGAACGTCTAAGTAATGGACTGGTGTTATTTTGTCACCTATGAAAATTGGATGACAGGATCAGTTCCGGTTAAAGAGGCAATTAAAAACAACATGTTCCTCCCCCACCACAATCATTAAGTGGGACAGTGTGCATAATTAAAGAATGTCTTCTCAAGGCGCCCTCTCATGTAGAGTTTCAGCATTTGCGATACTTTTTGTTTCTTTTTGACTGAATGGTTTCTTTTTTCTTTAGCTTTAGTTTCCAGACAGAAATTACTTGTATTCAGAAATACAGCTTATATACCGAAAAAAAAATCATTTTTTTCGATATAGCGTTTACCTGCTTTTAGAAAATCCAATTAAAAAGAAAAAAAGAAATCCTACCATATTATTTCCATTTTGGAAGATAAACTAGATTCGAACTGTTGAACGTTACTGAGATAGAACTTCGACAAACAAAAAGGCCGTTAAAAGCCGATTTAGCAAAAAGCAACTTCTGTCCAGAAGATTGGTTAATACTGGAGGAGACGTACAGTCAAATATGTAGTTTAAAGAGTCCATTCCAATAGTAAATTAAGATTGAAGGAGAAACTGCTTGTGGAATTGTGTCTAGCATATACACCAGATTCTTACGCAACTAAACTAGTTTTTCTTATGGAGATCGCATTTTAATGAGAAATATAATCATATGTAGGAACCAATATAATATCGGAATAGGTGGCGCAACCCTGCATTCATTTAACGTGATGTGCAGACAAGAGGGAGGGAATGATGATGGTCTTCATGGTGAGAGGAGATTCCAGTATCTCTCGGCATAGTGTGATCTAAATTCATTTAAAAAAAAAGGTGTTGGTATTTGAGTAGAATCCACCTACACAAGGGTTGATATTCGTAAGATCAAAACAGCAAAGTAAATAAAGAAATTATAAAATATGGTTAAGATCAGTCTGGCGGTTTCTCGACGTCCCATACAATGCATGCTATTGTACACTAAAGGCATTCCAGTACCAGTTCCTCTTCGACTAACGTCTCTAACCATTTATTGCGGTCAAAGAGGTTTTCTTTTCTTCTATCTTTTTTTTTTTTTTTTTTCGTGTTCTTTTTTTTTCTCCTTTTTGTCGATTTGGCTGGGATGGCTTGTTACGTTCTAAACACACACTCGATGGCAAAGAACATGTTATTAAAAGAGAAACACACCTACCTTTCTTTTCCTCTTTTCGTTCACTGGGGGACTCGGGCCATCGTGTTTAGTGTGACTTTGCTGTGTTTCTAACTCAATTTATGCGGAGAGCAGCACTTAGAGTGGGATGCAGTCTCCCGAAGCAGTTGTGACATTGTGGAGTAATTACAACTATACCCTACTCTAAAAACACTCAGAGTAGAGCGGCAATTTTGTTGCGCCTTCGTGATACGTTAGCAGAGGAAAAGATTAAATTAATTTAATAGGATTGCTAGAAAATAACAGAAGTCCTGTTGCGTGCGACTGGAATAAGAGTGTTTTTCTGGACCAAGCGAAGTTCTACAAGAAAGCAATGCAGATTCTGTGGTTTTTTTCGTAAATAGAGCCTCCACTAAAGGAATTCATTTAGGGATGTGTCTTTGTTAAAATATTCAATGGTCAGAAAAGAAGATTGGCCAGTTGGGTTTCAGACCCTGACTTTCCAATATCTGCATTAACAATAATCAACAGATTCGTCAAAGCAGTGCTGTGCCAAAATCAACGTTTATTTAAATAGTGAGGCAGTCTATATACAATATCCTACCCAAAATTATGGGGAACTCCACTGACTACGAAATATGCAAATACTGCATTTTAGCCTATAGCTAGTTCTGGTCCTAAAATTCATTAAAAACGTGTACGCCGGAAAATGAGCACATGGAAAAGAACTAACAGGATTTTAGAGGGATGAATGACAGCTGGTCGTATCATGTTTTTTCCTTTAGGAAAATCCCAAACATAAGAGTATTAGAACCTATAGTAATTAGTGCCATGCATGGGTTGAAGGTAGAGAATATTAAAGAAGGTATTTGTTGATATTAGACTTGAACTTCATGTCTGGAAAATGCGTGCTATTGTTCAAGAATTAAACATTCTCAAGTAGTCAGCTGGCAAAGAAATGGACCATTTCTTTGCTGACCATTTCTTGGTCAAGCTGACCAAGAAATGGAAATCCAGATGTGACAATGAACCCAAGAAAAGGCCAGATAGACAGGTCTCACCATCAGATCCCTAGAAAATCAGAGTTTTGAACACAAACGAAAAGTATTCGACAATACGCAGAAAGCAGCACTCTAGAATGCAGAATTAGAAACTTACTCTGGAAACTGGAGTGAGGGCAAGGCCAAGGCAGCTTTTCGTTGATGTATAACACAATATCGCCACTTTCCACTACAAATTAGTAGCACGAATCACTTCTTGTGATGCTGACAGACGACCACATTGGCTTAGGCGTTTAGTGTCCCTTCTTAGAAACGCCTTACAATATTTAATACGGTTCTTCTCGAACAAGGAGGCCTTGAGACATTTTTCTGTCTCTGAAACGCTCTACGGGCTACTATCGCCATTCTTGTAATACAAGAACGGCGATACTGTTAGGCGACACTATCTTTAAAATGAACTCGACTGGACTTGGTTGCTTAAATTAGGGATTCAGGTTTAATATTTTTGTCTTGACGACGAAGAATAAGTCTACAATGATCAAACACTCAAATTCTTCGGTCCCAGAGTTATCCCTTTTTATACCGAACGCAAAAGCCAATTTGTTTATTGGAGTGAATAAATCACATTCCCCAGGTAGCTAAATATTTTATGGTTTAAAATAACTCCGACATAAACTGCTTACAATGTCAAAAATTGATTTTAAAAGTAGAAAAACTTCAAAAAATCGAATTGGAACGGCCGACTATTAAGAATGGGACAGTCAATGTTTTGACTGGACAGCGTACATGGGATTCAAAAAATAATTAAAAGGAGTCTTCTTTACAAATACTGTATACCGATAAATTTATATTATAATAATACTTGGGGAGCGTGTTCTACTGAATATGGGGATGGGCAAGTACGCCTATCAGTAAGAAAGATGATTGGTAAATTCGAATCCTTTGCCTATCTTACGTCATAAATGCATGAACGTTTTGGAATGAATCCATCCACTCTTGGGTGAAGCAACTGTGTTTATAAGTGAATCCGTATTCCTGTTATTATTTTTCACCTTGACCATGAATAATTGGTACTCTGACCCTGAAATGGCAGACATTCATTTCGTTTATGGACGAGAGAATGGGAAGAGCAGTGTCTCTACCTGGAAACTTCTGCAGCGACGAGGTCCAGCCAAGGATACTTTTGCAGCCGTTCATCAGCGTCTTCGAGAGAGAGGCTTCTTTTCGCTTTTGGCTAAATGGGTAATGACCAGAACTGTCGGAACACCTGCTTTAGAGGCACGTATAGGTGGAAGACACGATCGAGGAGCCTGGAACTAGCAAAAGAAATGAAGCAGTAGGACGTTAGGCATTCAACAGTAATACAAAATTCTCCGTGAGCAGCAACTCTACCATATCACGTGCAGCAATGTCAATGGCTTCTACAGCAGTCTATTTAACCCTCTTTCCTCCACTGTCCAATTTTCAAGGATGTATCTCAATTCAAGATGTCATTATAAATTTTTACAACAATCACTAATGGGTACTGTAAAATCCTCGTCATCAGCATCATTGGAACATTTCGGCTAGTATCACTTGTGTCTACCTGTTTGGTCCATTTGTCTTGCAACCTACACCTAATGACTAAATTTACAGGTTTTTCTAGGAGGAGGACTCTGCACTGAAAACACATCGACAAATGCGGTTCATGCATGATGACCCTGCATATTTTAGCCTCAATACTTGAGAATTTTTCGATAATAAATATCCAGATCGTTGAATTGGCAGAGGTAGACCAACTCTGAATTTCAGAGGTAGATCAACTCTGAAGAGCGTGAATTTCCCGCTCTTCCGATTTAAATCCTGAATTTATTCATATGGGGTCACTTCAAGGTTAATGCTTCTTTTTTTCTCACTGTGGCCAAGCTAGTTGGTCTCAAATTGCACAGTTTTATCTCCCCCGACTCAGATTTTCATCCATATACAGACACCACATGACCTTAGCTACCTTAGCGCGTAACACAGCAATACGCCCATTTCTGTTTATAGCACGAATGGCGTAGAAGCCGATCGATCGACACTTCCAACATTATCGATGTAACCTGGTGCACAGATTCTAAACTACACCAATCGGGGTATCTCTTTCAGCGGGGTATCTTGCAGGAAATGACATCACACTAAGAGCACAAATTCGGCAGATACTGAAAATAACCTAACCCTATTATGCTTTAAGTTTTCAACAAGTCAAACATTTTTCGAAGTGAGCGAGCCCGGTGAACTAGGTGAGAGGAGGGAGAGGGAATATCTCGACAACTGTTTCCAATGGTTCTTGCGTCCATAACGAACGTTGAAACCATCCCAACTGCCAGTTTAGATAAGCGAACGAATTTATACGAAAGAGGGACGTAATCTAAAATTCCGTATGTCATAGCAACTTGCCCATAACTGTCTAACAGACGCTATCTTCTAAAGTAGCCCCCTCTCGTCCCCTTACTGGAAACATACATAAGAGAAAAGGTTTAAAAAAAAAGGACATTCGGAACTTCCGTTTTCGGGAGACTGTTTTTTTTTTTAACCGGAAGGGTTCCCAAAATAGAAACATTCTGAAAATTGAAAGTTTCGCTTCCATTTATCTTGGGCAAGATTTTCACATTTAGAAACAGCAGTAAGAGAACTTACGGAAACAAGTTCCACAAATCTCCAGCAGAGACGGACTTTGGATGATTCCATTATTGGATTTCTGTTTTACTTGCCTGCCCATTCTGTTCATCAGAGAAATCATTCGCCACTGCTGTCTTCATAAATGAGGACTACTTGACTTTTAAACAGAAAAGGAAGAAGAAGAAGAAGAAGAAGAAATGGGGAAAGACTTTCTGAGAATGTGCGTGACAAGGTATCATTCTATTTACAGACTCTGGGATCAAATGGAACTACACAATCGACGAGTACATAAACACATCAAGTAATTTTAGTGGACGAAAACTGATGGATTTATAGAAAAGGCAGCGTTGTAGGATTGTAATTAGGTCATGTGAAAAGGGGTGCTTTAATGTTAGACCAATTTGAAAAATGGGTCTAACATTAAAGGGGGGTCGGCGGTTGATGATTGGAACGCTGGTTGGTTGTGACAGGATTTTAGGCGCATCAGCAACTTACACCATATTGCTCCGTATATATTATGTTGGTAAATTGGTGTGTGCTCTGTGGTCGATTTACTGTTCGCTGGATTAAAAATTAGATTTTCTGAGGGGGAAAAAACCATGCTACCCTCGCCCGCCCGAGAGGCGATTAACCCAACCACGTTGTGAAAAGGACCATAAAAATTCCTGGCGTCATTGAAGGAATTCGAACTCAGGTCTGTTCCACCCGGTGTGGGGAGGACGACGATCCTACCAACTGTGCTACTCACGAGGGTGACTGGAAAGCAGATTAAATAGCTGTTTTGAATAGAGAGAGAGAGAGAGAGAGAGAGAGAGAGAGAGAGAGAGAGAGAGAGAGAGAGAATGCAACTGATCCCATTTTCACTTTGAACCTGAAGCCGTGTATTCTAAGAACAGTTTGTTCTGCTCTATAGACACAGGAAGTCTAGCGGGTAGCACTTTGGCATCCACACCGGGTGAAAAGGCCTCGGTTCGAATCCTGTCAATGACTCGAGGACTTTTATGAGCTTTTTCACTTCGTAGCTGAGTTAGTCAGTCTCAGGCGCAGTGCGGTAGTCGTAAAATTAGCAGAAGGTATAATCTATGAATGTCGTAATGTTAAATATTTTAATAATATTTGTTTTTTCCAAAACCAGAAGATATACGCTATTCACCTAAAAAAATCCACTACAGCCCTACTCAGACATAGATAGCACGGTTTTCGTCCAGCAAACAGGCAAATCGACCAGAGAACACACGGAATTCACAAACATAATACACTTGGGGAGATTCATGCATATTCCGGGTGGCCGTAGTGCGACATTTATTTATTCTTAAACACAGGAGAACCCACGCGAAAACCATTACTTAATGTATGAAAATGTGCTGTGGCTTATGTAACGCGGCCCCCGATTGTTAATTCAACTCCGCCATGGTTCTTTGTGATGATACACAAAACTCTGTAAAATAGCCAGAAATGATTGCAGTGCTAAGTTTGCGCAGTGTGTGCGAGTGTTGTTTAGTTGTTTCTGGCCACTTATCTACCAGGAAGCAGCGATCACCAGGAAGGCTGCTTCTCAGTACCCGTCCACGCCACGAGGAGGAGGGCCCAACTAACATGTACTGAACAAAGCCTATTATTAATAGCACCATAGGTTTGTTGTTTGTTTATGGGCTTAACGGCGCAAGGGGCAGCAAGGCCATAATGCGCTTAACAATTGTGATGTTAAATTCACAGTTTATGTATATAAATGTTGTTGAAGTTTCCACTGCGTTGTACAGTTGTATACGTTTAAGGAATGAAAAAATTTTGGTCACGTGTGCGGTATCTGCCAGGAGGTTAGCTAAACTGAAAGGAATGTTCGTCCTGGAAAAAGAGGTAAACATTAATTGTCGGTCACTATTGTATTTGGGGCAATCAATGAGTACATGTTGGACAGTGAGCTGAGTGTTGCAGTTTGTACACAGTGATGGATCCGTCTCTACAAGAAGATAAAGATGTGTTAGATGTATATGGCCTATTCGTAGTCGGGCTAATACGACTTCTTCATGCCTGTTTTCACGTATACTGGATTTCCAAGTTTGGAGATGTTTCTTTTTACACAGTAGTTTGTTCCCAACTTGACTTTGCCAGATGTGTTGCCATTTTACAAGACACCGCTTCTTTAT
Organism: Mastigoproctus giganteus; assembly: GCF_048544385.1. Lineage (NCBI taxonomy): Eukaryota > Metazoa > Arthropoda > Arachnida > Uropygi > Thelyphonidae > Mastigoproctus > Mastigoproctus giganteus. The sequence goes on along the minus strand of NC_143581.1, from coordinate 30,145,980 downwards.
AATTGACTTGTAGTCTGTGATCGGTATTCAAAACGGTTGATCTATAGGATCTGTAGCAGTTTTCGCAGCTAGATCAGCACGTTTCCTTTCCAGAAATTCCAATATGACCAGGGATTCAACAAGAGATGACTTCATGTTTCTTCCTATTTAGCTTAGTCATGGTATTCTAAATCTGTATGAATAAGGGGGTTATCATGATTTTTATTCTGCTGTATAGCTTGGATAGCACTAATGGAGTCTGCATAGATTTCAATGTATTTGTTGATAAGGTGAAATTTAACGCTATGAAGATAGCACAGAATTCTGCAGTGTAGCTGCTGCATTCAATGGGTAGTTTCTTGGTTATGGCAGGTTGGGAAATACTGCTGCTGCACCAACATGGGTAAGTTCGTTTCCTGAAGACAGAAAGCAATAGGATCATACTGTGTGAGGAGATCTTGAATGTTATTTAAATTACTTCGATATCCTCTACAGTTCCGCTGCAAAAATGTATGCATTGTTTGGGTCTAGTTTTTTTTTTTTTTTTTTTTTCTTTTCGTTAGTTGTTGGTGCATCGGCTTCTGTGGCCATAATGCACCTCCCAAAGTTTTTGCATTTTACTGTGATCCAAGCCCGAGGCGGGATTCGAACCTGCGACCTTTGCACAGCTGCAAACAGCCTGATGGCGATTTGAAGTGGGCACCCTAGCCCTCTTCACCTATTATTCCCACTTCCTTGGGGGGGGACGTTTTATGTTCCCTCTCCTCCACCCCCAAACTTCTTCTGTGGTAGGGCATGGGCATGCTCCACTGAAAACTGGGGCTATCTACTCTATTGGCCCCCCATATTTCTGTATTTTCCCCTCAATCTTCGGTCTCCCTCCCCTCTCTACCTTCATCATAGCGAAAGCCCCGCCGAAATCCCAGGAAATTAAGCGGCAGGACCTGCCAGAGTGAATCTACAGCTACTGGGTTCCTGGTCTGCCTCCACGGGGCGTAAGTGGGACAAGGTTGGGCCTCAATAGGGGTCCAACGGCTAAATGACCAGATGAACAACGGTACAGAACACTACACATGAACAATTCCCACACACTTTTAAATCTCTGGCATTTCCCAGTGAACTGGTTCATCACAATGAAAGCAACGCGGAGATGGGGGAAACCCCTGATGCCGTATGGCAACAACACACACTTACACTTACCTTTGGGTTGCCAGGCAGGCACTTTACCCACCTGGCTAGCCTGGTCGGCTGGGTCTAGTAGAATCCTAGATTTGTTTTCGAGGGGCTGAAGGTTTGTTTCGCTCAGATTTCCCTTTCCCCTTCTTGGGAAAGTATGGTTTTTCAGTGTCCATATCCTTGTCAGTGAATAGTTCTAGTACGTGCTTGTCTTGCTGTGAGCTATCTTCTACGTCTATGCAATCTGTTTGGTTTGCATCAGGACTAGTAGTACTTTAGTGTTTATTTTTATTATTATTATTATTTTTTTTTTTTTTGTTAGTTATTGGCGCATCGGCTTCTGTGGCTATAATGCACCTCCCAAGTTTTTTTTTTTTTTTTTTTTTGCAGTACTCTGATCCATGCCCGAGGCGGGATTCGAACCCGCGACCTTTGGGTTGCCAGGCAGCCACTTTACCCACCCAGCTAGCCCGGTCGGCGTGTTTATTTGTGGGGAGGCATCTGGTTCTACAGTAATTGGAGTATTTGTGGCTTTACTCTGTTCGATAGTCGTTCGATTTACTGGTAAGGTGGCCAATACTGACCTTGTTCACTGAGATAGCGATTCGCTTGGTGGTATGGGTACCACCGTTTGGGTTGCAATTGATAAATGTCTTTTGGTTGCTTGAGCATAGGTTGGTTTATTCAGGGCTGGTAAAGATTTTTTGGCCTCTTGGTAGGTGACATTGTGTTCAGTTTTGTATCGCTGTATGCGTTTTTCACGTTTCCCAAGGGGACATTCCTTTGAAAATGCCGGATGTGCTTCTCTGCAGTTTGGACAACTAGGTGTTGCAGCTGTGCATTCAGTGCTTGTGTGCGCAATGGATCAGCATGCGGCACAGGCAGCTGCTCCTATGCAGACCGTCTGTGAGTGCCTAAATTTATGGCACTTGTAGCAGCATAAGGGGTTTGGAATATTACTCCTTGATCTTGTAGTTCTTTTTTCAGCTCTTCATCTGACACATTCATGAGGTCCCATTCGGTGATGACACCTATTGAAGTGTTCAGGGAAACGGTAACGGAAGTTCCACCAAAAGTTTTTAGTTTTAGTAGTTGCTCAGCCTGTCGACCAGTGGCAACTTCAACCAGTAAATCTCCTGATCTTAAGCGACGAATTATCTTGGGAGTACCTATTATGCTTTCTAGGCATTTTTACACTAGAAATGGCGAGAGTTTTCCAATAGGTTGTTCCTCAATTGAGTGAATTATAAGGAAGGTTGGAGTTCTGATTTTGGCTACGTTTAGCTGCAACAAAATCAGGTTCCGACTGTTTTCGCCCTATGAGGGTCTCTTCGATGTACCCAGTGGATTTCTGGGTTTTAGGAACTGATTGCTCAATTTCGCCCTGGATGGGGGAGCTGTTCCCCTCCAGGTTACCGGCTCCGCCAAGTAGAGGTAGGAGTAGTAGCTTACTTTTCTTTAAATTAAAACAAAATGCATCTAAAGCCATCGTTTGTACACCTTACAAACGATGATGATGCACGAGGATCTGGATTTCATTTGCTTAATCGAAACATGTTTGGGAAATGGAAAACAGATCGGCTAACTTCGCCAGCAAACTGCAAATGTGTGGGAACAGGAAGAACAGATAGACGAGGAGGGGGAGTTATAATTTGCTATCAAAATAAATACCAGCCTATAAGAGAACGAACAACCAATTCAAATAATTTTGAAGGGATTTGTGTAACCTTTTCAAAAGAGCACGTGAAAATACAGTTATGCATCATATACCTCCCATCTGAGCATACAAAGGAGACAAGAAACGAACGAACTCTATGCGTGGCTTGATGCATCTAAAGCCATCAGTCAACACAATAATAGCGGGAGATTTTAATTTGCCTCTTCCGAAACACAGGGAGGCCAAGAAAGAGCTGAATGCTACATTAGGCGCATTGCACTTAATGCAGCTTCCGACACCAGTGACAAGGGGAATGCAGTAACTTGACCTGTTGTACCATAGTTCATTAGACGTAAGACTAACGCAAAACTTCATAAAATTTAAGTCAGACTGCAATCCCATTGAAGTAGAACTGAAGATCCATAAATACATGCAGGGTAAGCACATGAACTGGGCAAAGCAAAGTAAGTATCTTTTCTCCGTGAAGTATATTAATGCAGAAGTCATTCTCAGTCATCTAACTAGCTACAACTGGAATGATCTGCAAGAAAAGCCAGTAGACGAAGCTTTAGAAATGATCACTAAAAAGCTATACCAAACAGCATTGGAAGGAGCAGCAAAAGAAATCAAAATATCGGAGAGAACAAAAGAATGGTTCAACCCACAACTGAAAGAAAGTTTCCTCAGGAAGCAAAAGCTGTATAGAAAATGGCAAAGAACGGGTCATTCCGCCGATCACGTTCGTTATAAAAAGGAAAGAGCACATTTCATCAAAGCAAAAAGACAGGCACACTGCAATGTTGTTTATAACAAATTAAAACGAGCAAAAAGAAGTACTAGCAATAGAAATAGCACAGAGAATATGACGGAATGCATTTTCAAGGAATGGGCTAATAACACTTTTGGTAACCTTCCTGGACTGAATCAAATTGAGACCACTGATAATAGTAACAAAATTTTGGACCTCCTGAAAGATTTAAACAAGCAAAACTATTCGACAAGAGAGGAACCAAGATCTCCTTTGAGTGAAATACAAATCACCAAAGAGAGCGTAATGAAAGCAATCAACGATCTGCCCAATAAGTCCACTGTTGGACCAGACAAATTTCCAATGTTCATCCTTAAAATAAGTAGCCCATTTATAATAGATCTATTACTGCACATCTATCAGGAAATCATCAGGTCAGGAGCGTTCCCGGAAGCTTGGAAAAATTACATTGTAACCCCAATACCAAAGATTAAAAACCCAATATTGGCTAAGGATTACAGACCAATTTCTGTTAGTTGCACCCTACAGAAGGTATTTGAAAAAGCACTGCTTCCTACCATCAATCAACACTGCTTCAGCCATAGACCACCACATTTGCACTCAGTCATTTCGGGGAGATCAACAATAACAAACTTACTGGAAACCCTTTTTCGCGTGCAGAAAGTACTAAATGAGAAAAAACAAATTGATATTATTTTTTGGATATCTCCGCAACCTAAGACAACGTCTGAATTCCAGAGCTCATTGCGATTTTAAGGAATTATTTTAATGTAAGAGGAAATTTGTTAACTATAATAAGCAGCCGGCTAGAACAAAGAAAACTTACTGTCAAGCACCAAAAGCTATAATCTTGCTTTACCATCTAGCGAGGAGTGCCACAGGGAGGGAGTTCTTTCGGCTACCCTCTTTGCGGCCACCCTGGAGCCGTTTCTTGCACGGTACTACAAGTTTATAACATATGATGGCGATGTAAAATTCTTCTTCACTTCCAAAGACCATGAATCAGCAGAAGGTATTTGCCAGATGGCAAATAGCACGATCCGAGAATTTGAGAGCTATCTGGATTGCATCGGGCTCATATTAATGCACAGAAGTCTGCCCAAATGACCATAACTTACAAGCAGAATAAAAATGACATCTCGTTCTCTGTGAACGGGTCTAGTGTGGAAAAAGTGCACTATCGCCTGGACCTGGGTCTTAAGTGGGATGACAGACTCACCTTTGCTCAACACTTCACCCATATGAAGACAAAAATGTTCGCTGCTTTATGGACTACTAGACAAGAACTGGTAGGAATTAGGGATCTTCAGCTAGCGACCAAGTACATTTTAATGTGTGTCCTGCCAATTGCAATGTATGCCTCTCAAATCTGGTCTTCAGCTCCAGATTCACATTATAAGTCCGTCCTTGGGATCGAGTACTGGTTCTTGCGATGGCTTAACAGAGTTGCTGGCCACCCTTTTACTATCTCAAGGGCCATTCTCTACTCAAACCACGTGCCACTGCTAGACGTTGCGGAGGAGAACTCTCTGCACATAGATGCCGAAAAACTGTGTGAGGATGCAACATACCGGAAAGAGATCTTCCAGAATTCTTACAGACTTACCGAAATATGAATCGGCTGCAAAGTACCAAAGAATTGCGAGTAAAAGTGAAACTTTCTGCTTTAAGAACAATAATAATTTGGTAAGCTGTTGACTGAAAAATATACCTTCTCTAACAGATGTGTAAATCTGTTAGTTATATATGGAATTATTAGTGAATTATAAATATATGATTTGTATAATGTATGTACAGAATCATTAATGTGTAAATACTGTATTAAATATAAAATGCGTATATAATATTTTGAGAAGAGACTACGTGTTCAGTATATGTAGCCCTCTGCACGTAGTATCTCGTACCCTGATATGTACTTAGCACCCTCCTGGCACTTTGCCGTCCCGGGGTGATTTCGTTATGGGAAATAAACAGATGATAATAATAATAATAAAGAAAGAGCGCTAATTTACTGGCAAAGAAACTTGATCACAAAATCGCTTGGCATCCATAGGAAGAAGCCCAAGTTGTATAGGTGCAGCAGCTCCTATAATAATTTCCGGTGGTTGAAGACCACAAAGAATCCCGCATCCACCAGAAATAGTGCAATACCAGTGGATGTCAACAGTTCCCATACCCAGGAAGTCCAAATCTGGGTATGAGCAGATTAATAAATCGTCTCTAAATGAACTGGAGACCAGAGAATCATGCCCCCGAAGGGGCAAGCATAAAAAAAAAAAAAAAAAACCTGTTCCCCAAAGAGAATAGTATGATTAACAATTTTAGAATAAAAACATTTAAATTGATAAAATAATAATTAAAGTTTCAAAAAGAAATAAAAAAAATCATTACTAAAAATTATATAACTTTTATTGGAACAACATCGAAGAGAACCGATTTCGCAGGGGTAGAGATCTGAATTGTAAGTAAGATACAACAACGTCCATCACATTTCAAGTCACAGTCTTGACTGGCTCGCCACACGTGAACAAGACTTGCTCTAGTGGAACATAATTTATTGTGTGGAGCTGCGTGCATCTTGTGCACAGTAAATGTACGGAGCCATTGCAGTGTTTCTTTGTATCGCTAGAAACTCCGGGTTCCTTCAATTCCAGAGAGCGGGGGCTATTTGGTAATCCCAGAAAACGCTAAGCATCGCCTGTTTTTACGGTAATGGAATTAGACGCTCTATAATTTATGACGCTTCCGCTCAGGTTAAGCGATTAATCACGTGCTCTCAAATACATTACACGAGTAACTGACACCTTAGTTTACTCTGCTGATGGATATATGGCACACTATGATGTTCCAGTGAACTACTATTTCCAGTCAGCCATATCGAAGCCGCGGTGTTTATAGCGTAACAGAGAACACACACTCGGTGATCACTGAATTATGACCACCCCATCCGTAAAGGACGATGCCGCATAGCTCGCTCCATAAAAAGCGGAACAGATTCGTACGCTAGAGCAATGGTAATTTTCATCTGGTCGTGCAAGTCAGAGTGATAAAGAAGCAGTTATGGCGCGTAGTAAAGATATCACGGAGTTTCAAAAGGCATGATTGTAGGAGCTCCTGCGTCCCATGCTTCCATATCGGAAAAGACACAACTTGTCAGCTGCTCACGGCCCACTGTGGCTTAGATGCACAAAGAGTGGTGTCGAACGGGTTAAACCACCTCCCGCCGATAGAACTACGCAAGGTAAGTGAAGTTTGTGGTAAGTGAAGGATGCAATGCATTGTACGGGATCAACGGCAGGTTACTGTGGGCAATACAATATGACCACCAATACAATTGGACACTGAAGGACTGGAATCAAGGGTGTTGGTAGGATGAGTCCAAATACATGATGCAACATGCCGCGGATGCCTTCATGTGTGGCGCAAGCGATACAAGTCCATGGATCCATCATGCATGGAGCCCACTGTCCAGGCAGGTAGCGGTGGTTGCTTAATATGGATCATGTTTTTCTGGCAAGAACTGGCACCCCTAATGCGTGTGGACCAACTTTTCAGTGGCGAGGTCTACCTGCAGCTGTCAGGGACACCATGGGCACCCTGCCCTGTTGCATTTTTTTCCGGACAGAAACGGGATCTTCCAAGGCGATAATGCGTCGTGTCATCAGAACTTAATTCAATTAAGACGGAAAGTGAGGCGCATGGACAGATAATCGTCATCTACAATGTTAGGTAAATGCTCACATTTACCACCACATTTTTGACAATAAAGCCTTACCGGTTTTGATGGAATACTGCGGTGTTTCCTCAGAGGTCCACTAATATGAAAAAATAACTTCCGATCTACAACAATAGGTTGTAGATCGGCTGAGTTATTTAGAGCTGGTAGAGGTGTTTGATTGGGTTAGTATTTGCGCAAAGGAAACTAAGGAAAACCAAGAAGTGAGAGTATATCGTGTCTGTAAACGGAGCGTAATACTATGATCGGTATACATGTTTTGCTGAATTAAAAATCCCAGTTTCCGGGAGACGTCATTAGATTCCCAGAACTCTTCCACTTGAACTGGAACACCAAAGTTCATAGCTACTGTATTAGTCGGGAAGGTTACTTTTATATGTAAATTTATTGCTGACGCAGACCAAATGGGAAATGAAGCTTGAAAAATCAACCGAGACGGTATGTCTATGTCAATTTAAAGTTGACAACGACAATAATAACTTTAAGGAAACAGAATAAAATCCACTAATATTAAAAGTACGTAGAATGACTGGAAGAAATTTCAGCAATGAAAAATCTCCAAAACACCAATGAAACGGTAAGTCTCCTTTACTAGCTTAAAGTTTAAACAAGCTGAAATGGTGAATATAGAGAGGGAATAAAACAGCCTCTGCCTAATGAAGTGAGATGGAAGTTGCGCATCGCAATATAAAAGAGAAATGGAAATAACTTGGAAAATGTACGAGAAATTCGGCAGATGAAGCCCCCTCTACACAGGGAAATTAAGAGACACGACAGCGTTAGGGGAAGAAAGTAGTGTTTCAATAACCCCTCAATCCAGACAGGGGCTTAATTGAGCAGCTGTAGCTTCTACATCACGACAATCAGTAAGCAACATAATCCTGATCAGCGAAGCACCTGGAGCCATGAAAAACGAGCCAAAATCATCAAAAATGGCGCCTCTAGTAAAGATATAGCATATAACAATTTTATTTAAAATTTCGTATTAAAATATGAATTGGCTAAAATGAATTTTAAATTCTGAAGACATAAGAACCAAAAATTACGAAAAATTTTTGAAACGTGATCAAAAATAACAGATGCAACATGCGCTTGGCAGCAAAGTAGATTAAGCACCAATCACAGGAAAGTCAACTAAAGAAAAAAGCAAAATTCGCTGTTTCCCTTTTTAAAAATGCTCATGTACGTTTTTGCCATATTTAGGAGTTTTTCCTTATACGTTGGTGGATGGCATTTCTTTTTCTAAAGAAATGCCATCCACCAACCCAACAGTCATGTTTTCGAAATTATCTATTACCTTTTATCATTTTAAGAATTATGTTTCATAAACTTTCATCTAGGAGGATGAATTGAACAAATCGTATAATCTATGTGATTATTTTATTTTAATTGTGAAAATGAGTCCACCATCCATCTGCCAGAGGCAAACCACATAAATTGAGAATGGAAGAACTTTCGTTTAATAGTTTGTGGTGTCCACCCTCGCATAGTGAGAGTAAAAACTTTACTGTGTTTCCAATTAATTTTATATTTCAATGCGTTCTCTAGAACTTAAAGAACAAAGTTGTTCCGATTTTAAGAATACGTTTCATAAGAAAATCCCTTAAACATATAATAAAGAGAAAAAGCAACCTCTTAGGGAGAAATACCAAGCCAAAAACTATCCAAATTAGTTACCAAGACAAATTCTTGCAGAAGAAAAATGAAAACTTAACTTGAATCGATGTAATGAACGACAATGGAGTAAATTCGTGATATTATAAATACTCTGTGGTTTATGCGCGGGCAAACCAATTCCATTATAGTTGCCACTGGCTAAGGAGCATAATCCATTAGCTTTATAACGATACTCCCGGACCAGCCATCTGTGAACAAAGGATGCACAAGAGTGGATGGAACTCCTGCTTAATCCTCTGGAGAAATATTGCGAATTATAAGAGTTCCATTTCACTAATAGAAAACAGTACTATCAGAGATCTTCCTTTATCTTAAAGTTTAATGAGCTTCATTAAAATTTCCTGCACTGTTTACTTAGGCCGTAATTAGTAGGATGAATATTTATAGTGTGCGTCATAATTATAAACGAATAGGAAGGCACGATATATAATGAGCCAGGATGAAGATGCTCAAAACAATTGATTGGCAGGGAAGTAAATTTTTACAGGGTTTAAGAGCTCAAAAAGGCTTTGAATTTAAATAGTTGTATACCACATTAACAAGTATCCTAATGTGGAATGGCAATGATAGGTTCTCAGTCAAAATACAAAGCCATTGTAATAATTTCACATTAATTATCCTTGTCTGTGGAGTCTGCTGTTGAAGAGTACTTTGCATTTCTTGCAGTTTTAATTTGAACATGAAGTTACATCTACGAGCACAGGATATACGATTGATTAAGAATTATCTAAAGCATCCTAAAGTCTTCATAAAGCAGAATTCTGTATGAATTATTGGGATTGGTTCCGATGTTTTAAGGTGTAGTACCATCCACTCTGTATATATGAAATTTTGATTACAAATTACTACCGATAACATATACTGCATGAGAGATTTTCAAAAAATGCTCCTTAATGATTGAACTGTTTCATTAAAATCATTGTACAAACCGGATAAAAGCAATAACTGCTTTCATCCCATGCTCCCATTGCTTGTTTGGTAGCTGACAAATTTAATGAAGTCACGCAGTTTGAGCCATTGTTGTTCGGGCGCATCCAACAATAAACCAACAGTGGCAGACGACTTTAGATCACTGGCAGTTGGCTCGATTGTTGGTCTCGCGCAGTAAACAATTAAAAAAGAATTCCCAAAAGAGTTTAAATCGTTCTGCTTCACTGACAGATGGGTTTATTGTTACCAAAAGGTAAAAAAAAAAAAAGTTATAAACAATGAGAAGACAAACTATGCAAACGACGAAGAACGTAGCATTTGATTTTTACGTGAAATCTCTACTGGTTATTCCTCATTTTTTATACTTTTATTTTTTTCCTTTAAACGTCAGTTCTGCCATCTGTTCGTTCCTAACGAAGTGCAGCTGGTTAGATGGCACCGATGAGGAACGTCGTTCTTTAAACAGAGGACACCATGTATTTGTCGTGTCAGGCGCTTATTAATGGCGCTGATATTAGCGTGGTCGCGACTAATATAGAAATAATTCAGCCTTAATCTGCTGCACAAGGAAGCTACGATATGATCGCATTTAGATATCCCTGCTGGAACGAGCGATATTAATTCTTTCCGGTCCGGAGCAGATCTGGTTGTAGAACCATTACCGTTAATGGGTCGCCCACTGATTACACTAGGGCTGACGAAAACGACCATTAGTGTGGCTTCGGGGGAGCCTGGAGGCTCGCGTGCGATTTTCTAGGTGAGAGAGAAATAAATTTTGTTAATTGTCTTTGAAAAATAAATATTGGGTCGTTCATTAAATTGGATGGTCTCCGCATTTCGCTTAACGAAGGTGTTGGCTACGGCGGAAGTGGAGGACCCGAATATTACCGTCACTTAGTTCGGCTTCACGCGTACAGCGGTGTGTGCGGCTAATTTTGCACTTCCGTTTCAGCCTCTGTTTCCAAAGTGATGGCAGCGTTAAGAAGCACCAATGAGTAGCATTTCAACCCGCGCAACTAGTAACAGCTCTGAAGATGTGTGTCAAACAGGTTAGTTTAGCTTAAATGACCAATCAAAGTCATTTGAAGTGGATGGATTTTTGTTAGGACGTCCAGAGGAGTATGTGTCACTTAAACGGTTTGAAATGACACTGCAAAAGAAACCAACGGTGGTTTTGAAAATGGTAATACGCACATGGTTCAGTGACTTGAAATTTTTCTTTCGAAGTTGAGGGGTTCACTTACTCCGCTGTTCATCTTTAATTTTTAGGTAATAGCCATTTGCAACAACTATTTGATTGGTTGTCGAGATATTTTACTGCTGGGCATGCGTAAACGCAGAAAGGGACGGCATATTTATAGGGGGAATGACAGTATAGTTTTTTTTTTTTTTTTCCCTTTTCATTGAACAAGGAGAGAATCGTTCTTGTGCTGAACTGACACCAACCATGTTGACCCGTTTACATGGAGATTTTTTTGATTTCATGTCACGTTATGGACTAAAAGATGCAGAAGAGGTCCATAATAAAGCAAAGAGAGCACGACGTTTTTATTTTTTTAACCATTCTCCGTGTGCTCGTTTGTCGTTGGCATAGCAACTAGCGATGGTCTTCAGTTTATTTGAAAAATGTTTAATTGTTTAAATTAAACTTAAGAGATGGTATGAAAAATCGACTCCTGAGCTAGGAACATTAAATTATCCAGAGGATAATTGGCAAGGGTTGGGCAGCACGACTGAAGACGTCGAGCAGCCCCTAATTTTAGAGACGTCTACAGCAAAAGTAGCACCCTGATCAATATTATTTAATTCAATGTCAGCTTTCTGCTCATTGGCTTTGATTATTAGCCCAAGGTGACCTGCTTAAATATCTTTCGCATTACAAAAGAAACTGATTACTCTAGGCCCACAAATAGCTCAGATAAAGTAGTTAAAAATCTAATTAATTAAAATTACAGATGATACAGCCTCTAGAATACAAAGCAGTATCCAGAAGGATATTTGTTTTTCATCCAAGCAGCTAGGATAGTGCAGTCGTCAGTGTTCTGTATCTGTAGATTGCATGTATGAATGGTCGGTTTGTTTATATTGCCATATAAAAGCACTCGCAGGTAGCATAGTCATTATAAATCACAGTCCACTCCACACCGGGTGAACCTGAGTTCGAATTCGTCAATGACGCGAGGAATTTTTATGGGCCTCTTTCACAATGTGGCTGAGATAGTAGGTCTCACGCGAGGGTAGAATCGTTTTTTCTCCTAGAAACTCGTGTTTTCCAAAACCCGAGGGCGGAAACCAAGAAGGACGGAAAATAACAGTGAGTTCTCCTTGACATATACAGTAGATTGGCGATGCCAATCTTCCCTAAACCTCAATAAATACCTCAGGTGGGAATACTGGCTGCTCAGCTGGATGAACCGGGTGGTAGGTCATCCTCTTACTATCTCCAGATCTATCCTTCAACCTAATCTGGGCACCACTCCCTGGAGATATCTCATCACGACGAGAAATGCCCTCATGTTTGCGCGGCTTTTAACGGGGCGAATTGATGCTCCTTCGGTATCACCATTAAACTCTGGTCCAAAGAAAGCAAGAGGAGAACACCGTGACTCTTGTCTCCCTCTGCGGCTTATGCTGACAAATATTGATTCCCTGAGGGACATGTTTCCGGCTAATTGCCTTCAGATCTTTAACAAATTAGACATCCACCCAGATAAGTTCTCCGAAGACAAGCTCTACAGAAAGGAAATCCTTAAGAACTGTTACCAGCTTATGAACCTTTGATGATCACGTGATCCTGGACATTACTGATTGCTTCATTTACCTTCCTTTAACTTTTACCTATCTGTATATTTCTACAATCTTTGTTTTTATTTTCATGCATTTGTAAGTTGAATTCTGTATATTTCTCGGGTTAAATACGCAAGTATATTTGTACATTGTACGTGTGTTCCTCGCATCTCACTTTGTAAATTGCACAGCCTTCTGGCACATTGCTGTCCCGGGATGACCCACGGTTGTGTGTAGTAAATAAATTCATGTTAATAATAAAACTTAAGATAATTAAGTTTTGTAGGGAAATGTTCGGGAATAATATAACTATCTGTCAATTTTTCTTGACTTACCAAATAGTGGTTCTACTATTCTATCCATCCTAGGTTGTCCCTGTTGGCCATTACTGTGTTTAGAAAGCTCAAATAGTCTGCCGTATCACGCATGGCGAAAAATTTCTGGCATGGCAACTGACGATCATACCTCTTTGGAAATTTCATAAGCAGCTTACTGCATCTCATACTAGTTGTTACTGATATAGCTCCGGTGTTGCCAATGAATGATGCGTGATGCTCGCATTGCCCATTACTTTCCAAGACGTGTCCAAATACTTTGGAGAGGCAAGTGTCGACTACCAAAATAATGGGATGAATGATGCCTGACTTTTGGTAGGACTGTGCATATTCATTGATTAGCTAGGTCAGTGTCACATAAACGTTTTTGGACAGTTTGGACCTCCCGGGTGGCGTAGTCATTATCTCTGTCCTTTTACACCATTTGGACCATAGTCTGCGCGCACCTGCTCTAAGTAAATGATAATTCTGCACGAAAGCGTAGTGCCATCATATTTCAGAAATGCCTCTTTAATACAGCGAAGAATATTAATCCAACAAATTTTCGTCAGGGAAATTAATCAAGGTATTTGCCATCACGAAATCCTTTCATCTATCGAAAACTTTTATTACAACTCACTGCGCAATTACTTTGATATACAGTCTTTTGAAGTGAAGAGACTAAGATTCGATCTAAGATTTTTATCGAATCTCATGAAGCTTAATTCATGCCTCAACTTTCAACCCAAGGCTGTGCTGTACTTCTGAAACCGCCCAGATTAATAGTGACTGCTAAGTGCAGTATAACTAATAAGTTGTCGTCTGAGGGGTTAGCAAGAACCATCGCGACTTATTCGCTTCATCGGATCAGTTTAATACAGTTCAGACGAACATGAGTACTACTGGAAGGATAGTATAGTTTGCAGGATTAATTAAGTTTAGGTTCCACTCTTCAGAAAACATATCTGTGTAAATGTGTAGGAGACAGAGGATGTACTGTACCCATATACATTGTGATTATCCCGCAAACTGTAAATGAAGTTTTATTGTATTGCATTATTGTAAATAAACAGAAGTTTTTGAAATTCGTAGCAACTCGTGTCATGGGACTGGTGGATGTTTTATTGTTTTCCAGTTCCATCGGTTCGGAAGTTGCTTGAAAGGCACCATGGCATCCTCCATTCTGGTGCAAGACAAAAGCTGAAATGTCTATGAAATTTGTGATTTAGGAGAATCACAGAATTTTAGAACCAAGTTTTCCTTATTATTAACTTCCCCCTAAAATTTTTATGCCCATTCTGTATTTTATACCCATCGAATTCCAAAAAATTGCCATATTTATTCGTTTCTGTGCAATTCTTTCTTTTACCCACTTTGAGCCCGAATACTTTTTTTCTCTCTCTTTTTGGAATATAATGTAATCTTCTACCACGATGAAAAATCTTCAACTGTTCCTAAAGTGAGCTATTATATAGTTGAAAACGTCTGAGTAGCACAAAATAAAATATCCTCGGTGATACTCTGCGTTCTGCTCTCTCGCGGGGAAAAAGCCTACAGGCATACGGTGTCGAGACTTTAACCATCAGCATGTTCCATCTTCTTTATACGCATCTTCCACCGCTTCCAGCAACTGTAAGAACTGTACAGTCTAGCCGATGGTCATGCGCAGACGTCTCAGCACGGAACACCAACTTTCTAAAGCAGTGCTTACCAAAGCAATATTTCCACAGTTGGCTCATTAAATATATATCTTCGGTTATGCACTAATAACGTAAGAAATCTCCTCGAATATTATTAAACTAATAACCAAAATCCGCTGGGATAATTAAACATAGCTCCAGGAAAGATAAGCACACTCTCCAGTCATTATAAAGAAAGCAATCAGTTCGAGTCCTAAAATCCGCATCCTACGCAAGAATGCCAATTTACTGTAGAGTTTACACAAATCAATGTCCAAAATTCATAAAAATACAGAAGAAACATGTTTTCCAGCAAATAAACTACGCTTATGCCTCACTAAGTCATTCAATTCTTGCTGATTAAGGAAATATGAGGCTTAACTCTATTGGTTCAGTGCCATACAAGTAAGAGTGGTATCGACCAGTAGAGGATGATACGCTAAGGACACACTGCATCTTTTCGATTCGCAGACTAAGTTTTTATATATCCACCATACAAAAGGGTTAGTCGTCATGGTGGTCTGTGGGCCTACTCGATATTCGAGGTATATGGATATTCCATAAACATTACAAAATATGTTTCTTAGGAACTGCAAAACTTTCCACCAACAATCATAAACCCTTTAAATGCCCAAAAAAGTGATATTAGAGAGAGAGAAAAATCAATGAACCGCTGGATTCAGCACCCAAAATACGTACAGGAAACAGTCAAATATAAACTCTTCTTTTTATTACTTAATGTTATTCGGTTATTTTCAACAGAAGCGAAGAATTACAGGGATTACCACTATAACTTATAAAAAAGGAAAGAGAAATACTGCAATAGTTTCACTGACTTCATATACTTAGGGAAGACTGAAAGGCGTTTTTCTGCCCACCCCTCTACATATTATATTTTAGGAATGTGGCTAGCGGAATCAGTGGGGGCTGCTAGCCCCCACTGCTGTTCGTCCAGCAAACAGAAAATCAACCTCAGAACACACGCAATTTACAGACAATATACACGACGCAACATGGCCATAGTCACCGATGATCCTAAAATCCAACAACAACAACAACAACAAAAAGTCTCTAAATCGTGTGTTTGTTGTCAATTTGCTGTTTGCTTGACGAAAACCCCGAGTTTCGTTTCCGAGAGAAAAATGCTACCCTCGTTTGAGACTGACTGACTCACCCATGTTGTGAAAAAGCCCATAAAAATTCCTCGCGCCATTGACAGATTCGAACTCAGGTCTCTTCTACCTAGTGCGGGAAGGACGGCGATTATACCAACTGTACTACCCATCAGAGAAAAAAGTCCTCTATGTCTACTATTTGCTGGAAATAACTCGCATTCACAATGCCGAATAATCATATTCAATAAAGAAAACATTGAACACTACTAACATTTTGAACTCTCCAAGGTGATTGTTGAAAATTTATTGTCAAAAATAAAGCAGAGAGGGTGGGAGAGTAAACTAGAAAATAAACACTATTTCAGTGTCTAAATATTGTATTCGTCTTAGCATGGAGTTAGATTTCACCCCTTTCCACCTCTAACGTGGCCGAGTTAGTCGGTCTCAGCAGAGAGTAGCATGTTTTTACCTCCCACTAGGTTCTTTGTCCAGCGAACAGGAAAAACTACAATTTGCAGAAACAATATACGATGATACATTTAACCAATAAACCCTCCTACAATTACTTTTATTAACTGCGATAACTGAAGTATGGCTGCTTCTTTAAATTACTGCAATTTGTTTCATGGCGAACAACGATGCAATAAAATCTGTTTATACCAAACAAGGAGGTGGACAAATCATGGGAGAATTATGGTTATCAAATAGCAATTGACGCAGTCATTACCACAGAAGCTGCATGCATATTCATGAATACTTCAATGGAAGTCACTTGCCAGTTCGTTTTTCGATGCAATCACCTTGCTATTTTAAAGTACGAATACGTTACATTTATAATGAGTCCCATCTTCAGCGATTTGAAAAGGCCCGCAAATTCCATGTTATTTATAGTTAATAATGGCTCAGAATGATCGCATCAAACTATTAGTTGCAAACCGCGTTATTAAGAGCCATGAACCACTGCTATAATCCAGATCGCCATTCTTCAGTTATGAGGTTACTTAGTTATTAAAATTAACCCGTAATTCATCACTGCGATATTAATACAGTTATTTTTATTACTCCTAACACGCAAATTGAGCGGAATAATAAGGGAAATTGGAGTTACCAACAAAACAAGTTAAGTACAAGAAATTAATGAGTGTAAAGTGCTGCATTACTATAACGCGGCTAATAGATTGTACTCGCCCTTGTGTTAATACAATCGCTACTTATGGTAATTAAGGCTAATATGGGGTGTTATTAACATGTTAGTTCAGTGACTGCTTGATGCGAGGTGTCATGTATAGCGACAGACTGCTCATTGGTTGGTTATCATCTGAGGTAAAGCGTACCCTTTAATTAACGCTAATAGACGTATGATTTTATCAGCCAATTGCAAGATGGCGCTTATTGGAGGGCAGGAACTGGCGATGGGTGAAACGATACACCGATCACTGGGAATGCAGAATCCATCGCGTGATGCTGTTTTGTTATTGGGATGCACGTTTATTACTAAAATCATTTATTATATCCGTTTGGGAAGGCAATAAAGCTCGGCTTGGGTTGGCTACATTGGCAAATCAGTCTGCGAGATACTAGTGCTAAAATGAGTGTGTTCTAAAGTAGGTTTGTTGTCAAGAGAAAAAATCTCGGAAGAAGTCCAACACTTCCTCCCCTCAATTAGTTTTTAGTACTGGTACTAACCATATGGTGCAAGGAACCTTCACGATTTTTACTGCAACGGGATCCATAAAAAATAATAATAAATATTTTAAAATAAAATAACATAAACTTACCATGTAATTACTTCCTCACGTAGCTACTAATCCAGCTAAACTTTAAATATTACCAAGCTGTCAGTCAGTCTCAACAACCCACAGAGGCAACGTATTCCAGTAATCAACAATTCATTGGCTAAAAGAAAACTTCTTACAATCTAGTCTGATCTTGAAAATTTCACCATCCAGGTACCCTCTAAAGGTGCAACCTAATTGCATGATACATCGCCATCCACCACTTGTTTGTGCAGCTCTCTCTCAGTTCGATTACCGTCAAGGACTGGAGGACTTTTTAATGAAGAGGACTTTATGAAGTCCTTTTTATTAGAGGCTAGTCAGCCAATCCCAGACGGAGGTTGTGGGGTTTTCATCCGTGGATTTTCAGTCGGCACAACATGCAAATCAACCGATAAACACGCACTTCTACAGACAATAAATTTGTGGTTATGATCACCCGCTTATGGGGCCGTTAACACTAATATTTATTTTATCCTGCTAACATTCCCAGAAATCACAGGAGTTTACAAGATAGAGAATACAAGAAAATCACGCAGGCTTGAACTAGAGTTCCTCAAGTGGAAGCATATATGCGCCCTCGTTCTTGACACGTGACTACAGCAGAAGTTTTAGTTATCTTCTGAAGTGAGATTACGACTTACCTATCTCTACAAGCAAATGTTTTGATACATCAAAGAGAGGATATCATGGGTACTTCTTGCTGCCTGTCTACGCTAAAGAAATAATACTGGCTGAGACCATCATGTCCGCCCGATGAAAAAGACCCGTAATCCTTTTTCATCAAGTACTTTTTTAATTCAGCCCCACCCAATGTATGAATTATTTTGGGACTGCTATTCCCTATGTGTAAGAACTCGCAATTAGCTGCATTCAAATATACCTGCCAATTTTCTGACCATTCTTGAAGTCTATCTCAGTTGTTCTGAACAATATCTGCTCACCGCTGACCGTTAACTAATGTCCTGAATATAAGGAGTGATGTCAGCAAATTTTGACATCACTCCTTATATTTCTTCTTCCATGTCAGTTAGAGATATCAGAAATAACAGTTCCTCTCAATGCTCCAAAACTGGAATCTTTACTTAAACAAAAAAAAAATGGCCCCCAGGAACAGCAAAGTCAGTATAATCGCCGTCTTCCTCACATCGGGTGGAAAAGAGCTCAGTCTGTATCCCGTTAATGATGCCAGGAATTTTTATGGGCATTTTTCACAACGTGACTGAGTTAGTCAGTCTTATGCGAGGACAGCATGGTTTTCCCTTCCGAAACTCGGGTTTTTTATCCAATAAAACATAATTGAGAGAATGGTATGGTGTGTATGAATTAGGCGATGGTTTGCTTATTAGTTGCGTTTTATCCTCGAAATTATTAGCCATGTTTTTCAAGTTTTCAAAGAGAAGTTGTAAGGTGACAAATCAAACCAGGATGCATGATTACTATTTTATTTTTCAAAGAACAAAATAAAAATATGCAATACTTTCACTCCCGTCACCAGAAGTAGACTACCTCTGGTGCATGAATATTGTTGACGATGCACAATGAAACGTGTTAAAACATGTCATAAGAAACATGCCCAATAACACTTTAGAAGCCGCACGATGAAAACAGTTTAATTGCTTTAAGTTCTCAAAAAAAAGTATCGGGTTTCACTCAGTGATGATAATGTACAAAAGTAATCCAGTTTTCAAGAAATTTATACAGTATTAAATGACTTTTTCTTCAAATAAAGGAAAGAATACTAGAAAATACTTTTAATTTAAAATGGCACAGCCATCCGGTTTTATGATGTTACAAAAATAGCAGAACTCGCACTTTATCTATCAACTCTTTAATACAATTAATGTAAGGCACACCAGTTCGTGTACGTATAAAGTTTCTGCAGATTAGGTACATTTGAATAATGTTCATTAATTCGGCTAATTTGAGCACCATTATTGAACAACAGAGCGAGATGAGTCCAGCATCTGCAATTTGCATCTGGCGTGCGTTATTTGCAGTTGTTTATGGTTGCGTGGCCTGTTACAACGCGAAATTGCATTCCTTTGTCGCTTAAACAAGTAACGCCGTCCCAGTAATGCACTGTGCGGGACTTTTAAATGAATTAAAATACAACCCGTTATTAATATCTGGTTTTAACTGGGTATCTTGTTCTATGACGTATGCATTTTAACAGTCTGTTAACGTACGTTGGGTCTTCGCAAACATTCCGCGTGCATTTTGCGCAAAATACAATTTGCACCCGACTGCCTTCCTGTTTATGTAGGATGCTTACAGATTAATGGAATCACAAATTCAGATATCAGATACTTTTTGGCTGAGAACACGCAACCACTCGAGTATCGCCATAACACTGTACATTGTCCCTAATAATACCCACATTCGAAGGTGTTGTTGTAACGAGACACATAAAAGAAATTACCCCGAAATAAGCACAAGTGAGGACATATTTACACGTGTCTATTTGGGAGGCTTTTGCAGCGACATCTGGTGTGCCACAATCGATTCAGAGAGCAATGAACTGGCCAAATGTCATAAAACCCGATATGTATAGAAATCTTACACCATTATTTGAGTCAATAAAGCAGCGGCTAGATAGCATTTGTGTGATTTGTTTTCAGTCAGAGGATTATATTACGAACGTCTACAACTGCTTATTTTGCGAACGTTATTTGCAATTTTTGATGAAGAATGAGTTTTGCAAGGCAATTGCATGGATTTCACTGCCACCCGTAATCTTCTGTAAGTAAGTAGATGGTTTTATATTCTGATTTCGTTTCGTGCTGTACATAAATGTAGTGGATCTTGTCTTTTATCGTCCTGTAAATGTATGGAAATACTTCAGAGAATAATAACTGATTCGTAATCTGTCAACAGAAGTTTTCGGCGTTCACTATTTTATCCTGGTATCACATCAAGAACAGTCATTATGAGAGATTCATAAGGAGTAAAACCTGGTTAGTTGAAATTTCAAGGAACTTTACGGGTTGTAGTATCAAGGTTCATAATAACCGTAAAAATTAATTATCAAAACCAATTTGACTTCGTTAGTTAATTTTATCATTAAAAAATTACTCCATTTCGAACTTCAGTGTACCACATTCATTGTTCTTCGCTCTTCTGGTGATGCTGTTGTAGTCATGGCAATACTAACATCCACAAAAAAGTCTAAAAATTATCTGTCGAATTTCAGGTAAGCCTTCAAATTCTGTCATCTGTTCTTGTTCTGATTGTCACGCATCTTCGCCCTCGCGGCTGTCGAAGTGGTCACAACCGCTGTTTTTCCATTTAATTGAATGGTTTGTCATCCCAAAACAAGTAGGCTAATCATAAAATGGCTCTGTGAAAGCCAATTAATCTTTTTCACGTCCATGCCTTTAAACCAATTCATTACAGGATGTGCAGTATGTCATGGTGCTCCGAATGTCAAAGTACCGCATGGCAGTCATTGTTACAGAAACGAAGACCAAAGAGGTCCAAATCAAGCAGAACAACTCCCTAGAACTCTTCTAAACTTCGAAGCTGGGGCATTGTACTGGTAAGTAATGTTTGAAGGCATCTGCCACGCACAAACATGGCCATCAATCGAAAAATCATGTGCGGTGATTCTTCACTCAACAACACAACTTTCCAATGTTACAGAAACAAATTTAGCTTATCTATCCACGGACCAAATCATCCAAAATAAATAGTGTTATTTACTTTATATGTTAATTGTATTTTGTTATACACGAATTTTTACCACTGAAACTATACATTTCATACCCTGTAAAACTATTTACTTCATATAAACGAGAACTACGTATCAAACTCGTATTAAAAGAATTTTATTGTATTTAGATTGATATGTGTACAGCGAGACAGTCCAATCATTATAGCACGGATTTTCTATTAATTAAGTCATATTTGTGTGTCATCACAGAGCCTAATTCACGACAACATTAATACACGCTCAGCCAAAGATCTTGGTGGAGACGCTACTGCTATATAAAGTTCATCTTGTACCTCCTGGCTTATCCTGTTAGCCAGAGAACTCGCACACACAGGCATATAATGACTTCTGAACACGCTTCAGTTATCTAATCCCGGAGAGCGAAGAAGACAACTTCTCAACTCGACCCAACACTGCATCTCTGAACTTAGCCAAGCAGCACGAGAGAGAGAGAGAGAGAGAGAGAGAGAGAGAGAGAGAGAGAGAGAGAGAGAGAGAGAGTTTGATGATTTGTTTCGCTGAATGAAGTGCCTCTTAATGGGAAGAGCGAGCTGCGAGCTTTATTTCTTTCTGGAGATCTGTGCTATTCAGGCTTAACCAGCGGATTTTGGCTTACAGCGAACAAATCTCGAAGCCCACACGCACACACCCCGAAGACTGTTTAATGTTATTCATGAAACTGAAACACACCAAGAAAGAAGCTTAGATGGAGAAAGCTGAATTACATTTAATAGAGCGACGGAGAAAATGCTGCAGAAAATATTTTTAATTCTTAAGGCTGAAATGAAGTTTTAGGTTAGGAGAGATTTAAGTCATTAAAAGCTACCATTCACCACTTTAGCCCACTGTTGAGATGCTGTGGCGTGTGTCCACAAGAGACAAAGACACCGAAATGGACAAAGAAACCAGACACAAGTAATCAGAGGAGAAAGAGAGACGTATAATGGAGTAGTGAAAATTGCTAGACGAACTGGAAAATCCGATAAAGTGGACACAGAAAACTCACTACGAATAGAGAGAAAGAGAGAAGGAATTAAAAGACCCGAGAAGTCAAAGGAAATACTTTCCAGTTTCGCGCAGTCGGGAAATGTATACTTATTTGAAAATCTTTTTTTGCTAAAAAGTTGGGTAGAAAGAAAAACAAGTTAATCACAACTCATAAAGCGACCTATTACGCCACGCAACTCTTACCCTCATTACCAGTAATATAATTACACGACACAACTGTGCCACTGTCTCAAATACTTTCAGACTAGTGTCTGAAAGACAGATATAAAGTTCCATGAGCAGTGTAGGCAGGCTGCCAGGACCAGCTCATGGTGTTTTGTCAATGATATACAGAAACTTCGTTAGTAGGGATAAGGAGGTGATTATCCCATTGTACAAAGCAATGGTTAAGCCAACTTGAGTTCTGCATACATGTCTCGAAGCAGCCTCATTTTAGGAAGGATGTAGAACTGCTGGAACGGTTACAGAGAAGGGCAATGAGATTGGTGAAGGGAATGAAAGGCTTTTACCAAGGAAGGCTTCACTTCTGCACATTGCAGCGTCTGAAAACTAGGCACCTGCGAGGTGATCTGATTGAGGTGTTTAAGGCTTTGAATCGATTGAGCAAGCTCAGTGTCGATGGAATTCGTCCTCTTAATACATGGGAAGGCATAAATTCAAATTGAGGAAGGATGGTTGCAGCATAGATGTGCGTTGACTGTTGGAACAACTTTCATCCGTTGTGGAAGTGGGTAGTTTGAATAAATTCAATGAAATCTATAAAATTATTGAAGAGGGTGGACAGGTGATGTGGGAAAGATTTTTTTTTTTGATTGATAGTGAATAAGCTTGTTTTTTTGCATCATTGCCACTACTGATACTAATCCCACTGGTATACAAGAATGACTAAGAATGGCGATTTTTTTTAAGATAGAAAACTAGCTTCATTAAAAAAAAAAAAAAAAAAAAAAAAACTTTTACTGTCATTTCCATTTTTAGCACTGAAAGAACAAGATGTGCTCTTAGGGTACCGTACCCGGACAGTGTTACGCATATTGCGAGATGGAACTTGAACGCTGCCACAAAAATGGGCCGCGCCCTCGCGGCTAGCACAGCGGTTACGATTGTATTAGTATTTAGTAAGGCTAAGTGATCCAAGGAAGCGGACTCTTTCTGCATATCTCAATGCACCATTACCTCCAGTTCTTTTTCATTTTCTGCTACTAATTCTAATATTGAAAACTCCGAATAGTCATACTGTTGCCCTTCCTGAGTTCTGTAAGTTCGCAATTCCCGCCACAGATTCGCAGTTTCCATAATACTCCACCCTTTTATTGGTACACGACAATCATCCCATTTTTGAAATCTATCAATCACGTCCCTTGCCCATGTCGATCAAGTACTTCG
The DNA here is from genome assembly GCF_048544385.1 of Mastigoproctus giganteus. Lineage (NCBI taxonomy): Eukaryota > Metazoa > Arthropoda > Arachnida > Uropygi > Thelyphonidae > Mastigoproctus > Mastigoproctus giganteus. The sequence continues at coordinate 30,122,280 of NC_143581.1, read as the reverse complement.
TATGGATCACATGCCACGAACCTGCAGTATCATATTTACCGGTCCTCACCGCGACATGTGTGCCATCAGGCAGGAAGGAGCAGCCAATTGCTAAAACACGTGAGTGGTCATAATATTTTTACTGGACATTATAATTCAGAGTATTTTTATTGTTCATTACATTGTACCAAAAAAAAAAAAAAAAAAAAAATCGAGCCTTTCATCCCGCAAAATTCAAAAACGAACCAAACACAGTACACTAGCACCTCATGGCAGATATTGATCTATCCAGTACCAGGAAATCCATAATTTAGCAAATTTTGTGCATTTATAGCATAACATGTACGTTAAAACCAACCCAAAACTATCACCCCACAACAGTAAGGGATCCAACAATCAATAGCAATCCACTCCTCCGCACATAACTGTCTAAATGCATCCAACATAACATCGCCACGTCAGTCACGTGGTACGGCGTTGATACAAACGTTACTTAACGATTTATATAAGCGGCGGCCGACGATGGTTTTTTTCTTTTTTGAAACGATGCTTCGAATCTGGTGGCAGGAAATCGTACACTCACGAGCGACAATGGAGGGGGAAGGGGGGGGAGAAGTATTGTGCGCCACGTGTTTCTAGCCACCAAAATCCATTAATAAAGTTTCTCCACTTCTCGTGTGCGGCAACTTTCTCAGTGGCAAACTTTCCGTCTTGTTTAGTCGTTCCCCTGAAAACTATAACAAGGTCGTTTTCCGCAGCGAAAGACCGAGGGATGAGCCAAAGAGAGAGAGAGAGACGTCCGCGGAGAAACCTGACGAAGTCGACTGTATATTATTGTTGGATTTGTAGCTGCTTTTAGATCCAGATGGCGGCTGGGAGTCGTCTCATGGTTATGATATGTGCGTGCTGAAATCTCAGTCGCCGGGTGTTAGATTGTTTCGTCTTCCGTCGTACTTCCTGCCGACGACCGCCTGTTATCCCCACTCTAATCCTCCCAGGTGATGGGACGCAGATAAAAAAAGAAGGAGAAGCATACGCTCTTCTTGTGTGCTGTTTCGTAGATTTAGGCCTTTGGCGAAGAAAATGATAACTTCGGAACTTCTTTCTCGAATTTATGGATAAGCGGGGAAAACAGTACGTTATTTACACAGTTTAACACCCCCCACGTGGCTCAGACAGTTTTGCAGATAGTGGAAAACACAAGGGATAAACATTCAGATAGAGAAAGCAAGAATCCCGCTATATACAGAAAATTAAAAACAGACATGATAAATATAAATATTAACAGAAGTTAATCACGGTTTCTTCATTTTTTTGAGAAGCTCAAAAACTGAACAATCAATAGCATGGTCCCTCTGGAGGTATGACAACAATTAGTAAAATTGACGCAAGACTTTGCAGAATGTGTGCAAGGTATCCAATAAGCTGGTGGTGGTTTAGTATTGCTTTGGGGGTGTTTTACTTATTATGAATTGGGTCCTCTACTTGAAATACCAACCAGGATAGCTACAAATATTCTAGATGATCAGGTTGTGCCTTTGCTGAACATTTGGGGGGGGGGGGGGATACTCATTATTTCGATACTCCTGTATCTGTCCGGTTTACAGGGCCTCCACTGTTTTAAACTAGAAAGAGGAACATTAGGAATGGTAGGGCATTTAAACTGGCTAATCAAGTCACCAAATTTAAACACTACAGAGAACGTAATGGACGCATCTTGAACGAAAAGTGGAAACACAATAACAGCATCCAAAACCTGAATGAATTACGAACTCAATTGTTTTCAGAATAGCCTAATACTGACAAACTATTTAAGGGTTCTAGCTGAATCTCTGCCAACGAGCATTCACACATTAATTTTAAAATTATATCCAACTGACCAATTTTTTTGTCCAGTGTCTGTATATGCATTCATAATCACTGAATTATGGCCACTTACCTAAAACCGTGTTGGATCAACGTCCCCACAATAACAGCCGCTATTCGCCCTAGACACTGACTCCACTACATGTCTGAAGAAGTCCATATAATCATTCTCCAATCTGTGCAGTAGAATAGCGGCATCGTCACTGTCCTTCCCACTCCGGGTGAAAAAGACCCGGGTTCGAATCCTGTCAGTGACGAGAGGAACATTAATGGCTATTTTCCCTCTAGCTAAGTTAGTCGGTCTCAGGCGCAGATAGCAAGGTTCTCCTTCCCATGAACACTCGGGTTTTTGTCCAGCAAAACAGGCAAATCGACTAGAGAACACGCGTATTCAAGAACAATACATTTGAGCATATGAACTGATATTCCAGGCGGCATTTATAGAATTCCTCTCCATTTATTCGGATAGCATAGTGGTTATAATCACCGTCCTCCCCACAACGGGTAGGGACTCTTCACTAGGTAACTCAGTTAGTCTCTGGCTCAGGCGTAGATAGCCAGAATTTTAACACAGAAACTCGAGTTTTTTTGTCCAGCTAACAGGCAAATCGGCCACAGAATACTCGTAATTGATGGACATAATACATATGGGTAGATAGTTCTTGGGTGGCCCTAATATGACAGGTTTTTTTTAATAGTTCCTCACTCTCTCTTGAAATTGAGTCCCTCGCCTTTTCCTCTGGCCACAGAAATCCCTTTGCACACTACCATTTTACATGACGGTTACTACCTTCTATTGGTTCCTACACTGTCAAATTTTGGTTACAGTTTGGAACGAAGTCGAGGATATTAAAAGAGAACCACTTCTACTTTCTCTGAACCGTTGGAATAAATAACAACCATCCAAGTGGCTCAAAAATCAGTTTCTCCATGGCATACTGCTAGTTCACAATTTCCAATCTAAAAGAGGTTGAAGTCGCATAATGAGGCAATCACACTTGACTGCCCATTCAAAAGTTGCTTTTTTTTATTCTTTTTTTTATAGTTGTTGGTACATCGGCTTCTGTGGCCATAATGCACCTCCCAAGGTTTTTGCAGTACTTTGATCCAAGCCCAAAGCGGGATTCGAACCAGCGACCTTTGGGTTGCCAGGCAGGCACTTTACCCACCCGGCTAACCAGGTCGGCTCAAAAGTTGCCTATAGAGATTTCATCACATAGACTGCACAACCATTTTAACTTGATCTGACTCTGGATGCAATCCTACTCATCATAATTAAATTTTATATCCCCTTTGTGTCAGTATCACACCATGCCTTTGTTAAGCCTATTACATCAGCATTAGGTGACCTAACCAAAAGTTCAAATTCGTTTAATTTATTTAAAATATTCCAGGAATTATTACATGGTGAATAAGAATTGTATATACGCTAACAATCCGTAATTTAAGAATCTAATAATAAATTTAAATACTTTTTCGTGTATCGGCTGAATTAGGCGTTTGGTTTCTATTTAAAGAAGAAATTCATTTAAGATTTCAAAATGTCCTCGTCATACATAAATTACACCTATTTTCTCACACAACGGTACACAAATCGCTTGAAATTCAGTATGTTACATGCTCTTTCGCTATCCACAGATCCTCCAATGTTTTGTAGGATATGTGGATCGATCCTTCAAAAGCACGCCCCTGGCGACCTGTCCATTATTCATTAAATTCTGTGTCCAGATAGTCCCGACCGGCAGTATGAAAATCTCGAGTTGCGCCATTCTGGAAAAAAAAACACCATTGTATCTGACAATATTGGGTACTCTCGCCAGTAGCAGTGTCACTGAATCCGTAAGGTCCGATAAAACCTTGCAAGGAGAGTCCCATCCATACAGTTATCTCTGACAGGTTAACATCTTTCTTCAGGTAAGATGAGAATTTTCAATGACCCAGTAAACGCACTGTGTTTACTGGGCCATTGTGACGATTCAAATGTTCATTTCCTTTGGAACTGTCTTCTCCTTACCATACAATGGCATCCTCAAAAGCGCCGATTCCACCATTTTTATGACAGTACCAAACACAAAATTGTGTTCATCGATCTGGATCACCTTCCTGCATTACACGCAGTAATGCAAGTCCAAAAGGCTTCAACTTTATGTCCTTTAAGATTCTTATAAACGCTCGATTGACTGGCTTTCAGTTCTCGTGAACAGTTTTGTTGGCTTCTGTAGGGAACGTTTAAATGTATTCATGTCAGCTTCAACGTTTTCGATACTTCTTGATGCTCTTCTCTTCCCACTGCTTGACTTAATGATATTGTGTACAGTTCCATGTTCCTCAAATTTATCATGCAGACAGGTTATTTGAAGACTAGCAGGCGCCCTTGTTCCATATTGTCTTTCCCATGCACGCATGAACACAACCTCTATATTTTCAAATTTCCAGTACCATTTAAGAATAGCCTTTCATCAGAACTTAGCGTGTTCTCCATCATTTCAATGGGCTTCAGCCAATATCAAAAAAGAAATAATACAAATCGGTCATGTAATTCAAGTTTCATGGATTATAAAAGTGTATATACATAATTTTGAATCATAACAAGACAGATTAAATTTTCTATATTTTGGCCTTTTAAACCCTGGCATTGAGAATCGTTGCTTAACAAATTTTCCTCAGTGGTATATAACTGCTGGTAGTTTCTACACCTATTTCAAAGTCTCTTTTTGTGCATAAGGCAATTACAGACCGGCACAAGCACTAACAGAGAGAAAGAAAGTGTGATTTTATCCTACATCACTAACCTGTGATTCCAATGTTTCTCCTAACCCCATGAATTAAGTTTCCCTTAAGGATTCCTCAATAACACTAGAAAACACTCTTGAATCTTCTCTGATAAAATTAATTCCATCTTTACAAAATTAATTTCTTCTATTAACTAGGGCAGGTCGACCTGAGAAATATTTCGCAATAAGCCTAGTAGAGTCCCTCAGATCTACAGTAAATCCACAAGGATTTCATCATACAGTCCCTCCTGTAACATCTGGACTGAACTGCAGAACATTTTGTCTCTTTTCGCGACAATTTTCCACCACGGCCTTGTATTTCTTCACCAAGTCACACTTGATACCCACATGGATCACCGTGTATCCCTTAGTACCATAAAAACTGACAGCACAGTGTCGCAGTCTTATAAATATTCGCAGCTGACAGATAGTCTAGTTCTGTTCAATCTGTATTTATTACAGAATACAGTATATTCCTAGTTTTGTTTATAACTGAATTACCACTAATTCCTGTAAAATCAGAACATTTTGAAGAAAAAAATCCAGTCTAAGGAACAGACTCTGAAGAGTATCGCTTGAAATAAAATCAGATAACTGCTAAGGTCTGATTCTATGAGTGGATCTTTGTCGAGTCCCCATTTGATTTTTCTCTAACATATCAACTCGTATTCTCAGAAACAATCTCTCCGAATTGCAATTTAAGGTCATTGTATTTCCCACATCTGCCACACAAAAAAGAATCGTTCTCAGCTACAGTAAAGTCTGAAAACAATCGTCAGTAATGATATCTCGTGACATGTTACAAGTAACTTTTCCAATTATTACCATCATTCTTCTTCTTCTTCTTCTTGGTCCTTAGCTGGCAGCTGGGGGAGGCGGTTGGCCACGCAACCAGTATGCTGCTGTAGGTACCGCAGGGCGTCGGACTTGCTCTGTGATGTTCTTCCATACTTTACGATCCATGGCGTCAGTCCTGGCCTGGTTAAGGTCGAGACGTCGGCTCTTCAAGTCATTTTCCACTTGCTTGGCCCACGTTTTCCTAGGCGCGGTCCGTTGGATGCTTCATTGGGTGGGTCGTTGTCTCCAAAGGAGTGTGGATGGTATTCTGTTCGTGCCCATTCTACATACGCGGCCAAACCATCTAAGCCTTCGCTTCTGGATTTGGTCGGCAATGGTTGGTTGCTGTTGGCATCTGGTGCGGATAGTATCATTAGTGATGCGGTCACGAAGTGAGATTCCCAAAATCTGCCGCAGGCATCGCATTTGGAATACCTTAAGTTTGTTTAAATCTAGCTTGAGACAAATCCATGTTTCTGATCCGTAAAGGAGAATGGGCAGGATCAAAGTCCGGAAGAGTCGGATTTTAGTCTTTGAGGAAATTTTGGTCCTCTTCCACAGACACCATTTGAGCGAGGCGAACGCAGTGGCCGCCTGTCCAATTCTGCTGTGGATTTCCATGGTGGATGCAACTTTCTTCTCCTGGACCAGCGACCCAAGGTATTTAAAGTCCTGCACTTGCTCGATCTGAACGCCTTCGAGATAGATGGGGGCTTGCGACCCATCTGTTGTCAGGGCCTTTGTCTTATCAGCATTGATCTTCAAACCATATGGCCGGGCAATGCGGGCAATGTCGTAGAGGATGTCCGTGGCTTCAGAGTCGTTACCAGCAAAGATAGCACTATCATCGGCAAACATCAAGTCAGTCACATAGTGATCCTTGTCATATTGCATGCCCCGCCTGTTTCTGAATGCTTGCCTCATAATGGCGTCGACCACGATGTTGAAAAGCAATGGGGAGGCTACATCCCCTTGGCGGACTCCAGTTTGGATGGTAAATTCCTCAGATAAATCGTTCTGGATGCGCACCTGGCTGGTTAAACCGTTGTATGCAGTTTGGAGGAGTGTGATGATTTTTCGAGGTACATGTTCGACCTCTAGTAGTTTCCATAAGGCAGGCCGATGGACACAGTCGAAAGCAGACTTAAAGTCAATGAAAACAATGACGGTTCGCTGTCCACACCGGATCCTCTCCTCCGTCAGCTGACGGATGGCAAAGATTTGATCACAGCATCCTCGCCCGGGGTCTAAATCCCGCCTGTTCTTCTCGACTGGTTTGCTCGCGATGTTTTTGCAGCCTTGACTGGATGATCTTCATAAAGACCTTTCCGATGATGGAAAGGAGGCTGATGCCACGGTAGTTCTTGCAATCCCGGTTATTACATTTCTTGTGGATCGGTACGATAATGGCTTTCCTCCATGTTAGCGGAATTTGTTCAGTGCACCAGATGGTTTTGAGGAGTGAGTGTAGTCGGCGAAGCAGTACATCTCCCCCGGCTTTGATCGCTTCTGTGGTGACTTGGTCCACTCCTGGTGCCCTGCCATTCTTTAGGGATTGTATGGCTGCTTTCACTTCTTCTACTGTAGGCTCAACATCGACCATGGAGACTTCAGGGGGATCGATCGATAGTGTGGCTTCTGGCGGTCCCTAAGGTGGGTCGTGATTATACAATGCTTTGAAGAATTCACTCCACGGTTGCAGGCGTTCGGACGGTGATCGCACGAAGGTCCCATCAGCATTCTTGATGTTGTGACTAGTCAATTTGGTCTTTCCACTCAGACATCTGAGGGTGCGGTAGAGAGTGCGGTATTCGTTCTTGGATGCCGCCACTTCAAGATCGTCTGCCACTTGGTTCCAGTATGCTTCTCTTTCCGCTGTCATCCTCTGTCGGACTTCTCGGTTTAGCTGCCGGTACCGTTCAAAGTCGACCAACTATGCCTGTTTCCGTTTGTCCACGAGGTCGAGGCACTCGTCTGATATCCATGGTTGCGTTCGACGTCGGGCAGGTGGACATAGGGGCTTGGCACATTCCAGGATGGCATCAGAGATCTGCTTTTCTTCTTCATTTATATCCTCGGGCACGGCTAGCGTCTCGAAGCGGTTGGATAGGGCGATCTGATATGCCCCTTTGTTGGCAGCATTCATTAGCTGCCTCCAGTCCAGCTTGGCTGACCGAGATGACCTTTTTGCATGCCGTAATTTGAGCTGCACCTTAGCCCGGATGAGGTAGTGATCAGATCCGCAATCAGGTCCCCTCATGGCACGAACGTCCATGAGTGATGAGCGAAATCGGGCGTTGATCAGAATGTAGTCCAGGATTGCTGAGTCCTTGCCAGATGGATTTCGTCATGTAAGTTGATGTTTTTGAGGGTGCTGGAAATGGCTGTTTCCGATGATCAGGGTGTTAGATGCGGCAAAGGACAACAAACGTAGTCCGTTGTCATTGATCTTCCCATGGCCAAACTTGCTCATTGTTGTTTCCCTACCAGATCTGTCCACGCCAATGTGGGCATTAAAGTCCCCTGCGAGGATGATCACTTCTGTCTGTGGAATTGAATCCAGCGTATGTTGGAGCTGGTTGTAGAACGTAATGATTACCATCATTACGTTCAACTAAAGATTTAAATAACAAAAATATCAAAATAAGAACTGATAAGTTATCTCTAAAAATGTTCCACTTGAAAATTAAAGCAGAATTATAAAAAAGCTCACAAATATACTGAATAAGGTTAGGGCTTAGTTCTGCTACACAATAATGCAAAGAGTAATTGACCCATCCTTTGAAGATTGTGCTGTGAATCCTCCCAACAATTACTTGGATATACTTGGAGTAGTCTGCATATGGCAAACCATCATAGTGAACCTTTGACGTATGTGCTTCACTTGTTCTTTCAGGCCGGTGGGTTGTATGCATAGTCCAATTCTTTGATCACTATATGCTCTGTAACGTAAGCCATCATACTTCTAGTCTGTGAAGTTACATTCATGGGCATGGTTTTTCGTTGAACTTGGCAGCAAATATCAAGGACATAAATACAAAGTTTATCGCAAACAACTGAGTCTTTGGATGTTAGATGTTTCCATGGCCTGAAATACAGCTGCATTACGAGCAACTCTGAAGCGCATGTGGGATGCTTTTAACATGTAAAATCTTTTGAGTTTCTCAAACAATGCTATGAAAATTTTTTTTATCTATTTTTGATGTGTAAACATCTTTGGCGGCACCTACTAAATTTTGGACGGTAGTAAAATCAATTTTTCACGATTTTTCGACGCGGAAGTGACGTCATTTAGGTTTCATAACAAAGAAAAACGGAGTCGGGAGAGGAGATCGCGCAAAGGGTCATGGAATGTGATCTTAGATGTGCTAAGAACTGGCTTATGCAAGCTCTGAGCACATCTAATGTGTCACAGTATCTGTCTGTATTACTGAAGAGGTTGTATATTTCCATAAAGAGGAGAATCATAAACGTTTTTCTGCAACCAGCTAGGCTGGTCAAGAATATTTGAAACGGTTCGCGATTGGGAGATGACAGACTCCAAATTACATGTATGAGTTGAATCTTTTGCTTGTCATTGGTCATTCTCATTAAGCTACAGAAGTCCTCGTTGGTCGTCAGTTTTCGCGTTTCTTTGCAATTGGGCTGAGTCGATTGAGCGTGGCGAGCTTTAGATCCTCATTCATCTCGCTGTTTGGATGATTGTAAAAGTTTTGAAAGGGGTCTTCTTCTCGCAGTCGCGTTACAAGGTTATGCAGGTCATTACCGCACGGTTCGTCAGAGTCACCGTCGTCGTTGTATTGACACATCGTCTTACATATTTCAATCGTTTTTCGAATGTACAAGTCATACAATTTACGATCTAGTATGAGCTCTTCATTGTCGTCGTAGATCTTGACATATTTCATCTATGACAGTATCTCTGTTTCCTCATTGCGAAATGGAATATGCAGTTACCATCTCGCGCTTGTACTCGTTGAGATCCTGAGCCAAGTCATGGTTTCGATAGCGTATTATGCGTGGATACCATCGTTTTTTGCAGATCTCGTAGCGCTGCATGTGTAATTGTTGCAATCATACTATTAATTCAATGATGTATTGATTGTAACAATACAAATTATCCATACTATTCAACAAATGGCTACAATCAAATGAGTAATTTGGCTATTGGCCTAACCTCTTTTAAACGTTGATTCGGTACAGCAAGTATCGGACGTGAGCATAAATTACATCGTTCATAATTTCGGTCTAGCTATTCGAAATTTAGTAAATGTCGTAAAAGATGATTACACATACATCTTTCGTGGAGGGTACACACGCGATTTTTTTTTGTCTGAGTAATGATATTGGAAAAATAATTTTTGTGGCCTCTAAATGATGATGAATGGAGCTGATGTTGTTGTAGTTGGGTTTTAAGAGCATTGGTAACTAAGGCCATATTGCTTCATATATGCTGTCTGTAAATTACGCGTGTTCTGTTGTCGATTTTCTGTTTGCTGGACGAAAAACCCAGTTTCCGGGAGAAAAAACCATGCTACCCTCGCCTGAGACCGACTAACTCAGCCACGTTGTGAAAAAGGCCCATAAAATTCCTCATATCATCGACGGAACTCGAACTGAGGTCTTTTCCACAGGTGTGGGGAGGACGGTCATTGTACCAACTGTGCTACCCACGAGGGAACGAATTGGGGAGCATTAAGTCCCGTAGAATCGAAATTTTAATTATTTTAGATATAGTAACCCAATCACTGATGAAGTGTTACAGAAAGTACCACGAAAGATCTGAGGAATACGTCCATTTTTTCAACAGCATCTCAAAGAAATTTATTAAAATTTCAGCAATTATGACACAAACAACTTGTGGTGGCTATCGTTGTTTTGGATTTTGCGCCAAGAATTGATCTACAGCGTGGAAACCTAAGATCGTAACCAAAGAGCGTAAAAAGAAGCAACTTAAATGTAAAAAAGAAAAACGAAGGCTAACAAGAAATATTTGTTACACTAGAACGAATGGCGCTTTGACCTTTATTCTGTTTGTAGTCTTTTACTTTCTTTTTTTTTTTTTTTTCATTTCTCCCAGCAATACCTTTCGCAAGTTGTCACTCCCGAGAGAGAGACAGGGAGACATGAGAGTCACAATTCCATATCTAATTGAGATACGTGTTTCTGATATTTCATCTGGCTGACTGTGTCATATGACCTTCACGTACACACACGCACACGTTTCAAAGAGACTTACAAAAATAAGGCTAGCAGTGATGTGAGTGGCAGGAGAATCCTAGCTGCCAGTAATCCAATAACCGTGCCTCAATGGCATCACTACTTCTAAACTCTATCAGAAAATCTCTGGCAAATAGGGTGGTGCACTTTGCTCCCTGTAGGATGAAGAGAATGATTTTCGAAGATGAAAATCCGTTTGAATTTTCTCCAAAGAAAGAAGAAATAAAGTTTCCCGAAGCGAGATAGCAGAAATGGGCGAAAAGTCTTCGCTATAGTGTGTTTTAGAGACTCGGCTCTTTTCTTCACTCCCCCCATCTCTCTCTCTCTCTCTCTCTCTCTCTCTCTCTCTCTCTCTCTCTCTCTCTCTCTCTCTCTCTCTCTCTCTCTGTCACTGAAGGAAAGCAAAATCGATAAGACTGCTATTATCATCTGTCCCCTTTCCCTGTCTTCCGGTTCTTTCTTTACAAGGAACTTCTCCGACCATCAGTACACCTTTTCTTAATCTATCTACGCTTCGCTGATTCTTCTATAGCGCACGACTAAAATATTTACAGTAGATGCGTTTTTTTTAAAAACTTCATTCAAAGAAATTAAGAATAAAAAAAATTGGCCGTAACAGTTTCTTGAATTTAAAAGGATGGCGAAGAGTGCGTATATTGTATCTCATTTTGAGAATTACCTAAGTAAATGCGTGTCTGCTTTACCATTAATAATTTCAACATCCTTTTTTCTTTTGACTTTGACACAGAATTTAGAGATCTTTATTGATACTGGCTTCAATGTTGGCCATTTCAAATTACGCTACTAAAAACAATTTGAGATACTGCGTTATTCATCACAGCAAAGAGAACATCGATAATTCCTGTCATTTAAAGCGAATAGTGATAAACTGTCTCTCAAGTTTCTATTAATGTCATTGACTGATTCTGAAATTAATTCCAAGAGACCAAAACAGCACCAGAAAGATGAAGTTAAAACAGTCCACGATTCACTGAGAAACAACTACTAATTCCTAACTGCCGGCTGAATGCCACTCAACTGCAATGCAAGTTCCATACGACCATGAGAAGAAAAGTACGAACTCATCCCATATGAAATCATTTTTGTCAAAGAGGACTTTATGCCCACTGACTGGTGATTTACGTGACGACTGATTGGGCATAAACTGACAGAAAGTCAATGTAGAACTCACATGAGAGAACTCAATGACATCGCGGTTTAAGAGAATATCAACGATATTCTCTCATGAATGAGTCCTAGTTCTTACTGCAACCTCATTATCACAAAGTGCTCTTATCTGGTGCGAATGTGACCACCCCACCAACCCTTCCTCTGTAAAGGAAGGACATCAACCTACTGAAAGAGCTCTGATGGTTTAAGTAGTGTCTCAAACATTTTAATCCATGTCCCACTCGGACATTTTTACTCATGGTAATTTGTACGATTCTCACATGACTTAAAAAAAAAAACTCTGAACCTGACAGTTAGAGAACCACTGGTTTAAGGAAGCATCGGTTTCGGTGGGCCTATATCACCAAGAACGTTATGATTAAAATTTCTTAAGATCAATCCTCAAACACGCCACAACCATCAGAGGAAATCTCAAAAGCTTGTTTTCATAGATAATGCCTTATGTATTTCCAGCATATAGATTAGCCCTCTTGCTTTCCTGAATTCAAGTGAACTGAGCATGGATTCATGGTATACTCGGCCAGTGCATTACCCTTTGATGCACAACTTTTAATTTAGTGGTGCAAGGAAGCCTATGACTTATGCTGCCCCAGCCAAAAAAAAAAATAAAAATAAATAAATGAAATAAAAAAAAAATAATAAAATAATAAAAATACATAAAATGAAATAATAAGAATAAAAATAAATTAATAATAAGAAGAAGAAAATTAACAAAAAATAATAAGAGAAAAGGAAATGGTTAACCTATGCACTTCCCTACTCCCTTAGGTAATTATCCAGCTGGTCTTTGAATTTCCCCAGACTATCAGCCTCTACCACCCATGTAGATAACTTATTCTGGTAATTTATAACTCGCTAGCTAAAATAAAACTTCCTGCAATCCAGTCTAAAAACCTCCTCACCGTAACTTGAAATTATGGCCCCTAGTTCTAGAATCATTTATAACTGTGAAAATTTCGTCCTTATTCATTTTGCTTATGCCTCTCAGAGCCTTAAACGCCTCAATCAAGTCTCCTCTAAGGTGCCTAGTCTCCAAGCTCTGCAACCCACCTATTCGAAGTCTTTCCTCATATGGACGCTCTTTTGCCGATCTCACCAGGTGAGTTACCCGTCTTTGGACCCTTTCAAGAAGAACAATGTCTTTCTTTAGGTGCGGTCTCCATACTTGAACACAGTGTTCCAAGTGTCGTCTAATAATAGCCTCATATAATGGGATTATGACGTCCTTATCTCTACTAGCGATTGTTCGATAAATCATCAATAGGACACAATGGGCCCTCCTCGTAACCAGGCTACAATGCTCGGAGAACTTCATATCTGACCATATCGTAATACCCAAGTCCCTTTCCTCCACTACTGACTTTAGTTCAACTCCGCCAAGCGTATAAGTTATTTTGGGGTTACTGTTCCCCAGGTGCAATACCTTGCACTTTGCTGGATTAAAGCATAGCTGCCATTTTTCTGACCATCTCTGAAGTCTGTCTAGGTCATTCTGAAGAAACTCTGCTTGGCGACAATCATTAACTACTCTACCAATCTTTACAACATTTGAAAATTTAGACATCACACCCTCTATCCCTTTACCGATGTCATTTATGAAAATCAAAAACAACAATGGTCCTAATACTGATCCTTGGGGAACCCCACTTCTTACATCAACCAAATCTGAGGAATAACCATTTATCACAACCCTCTGCCTCCTGCCCTGCTATCCATCTAAAAATTTTCTCTGTGATTCTAACCTGTTCCAGCTTATAAAGTAACCGCTCATGTGGGACTGAGTGAGTCAAATGCTTTGCTGAAAAATCCAAATAAACAACGTTGAAATTATTCCCTAAGTCCAGCTCTTGAGTGACCCTATCAAAATAGCTAACCCGATTAGTTAAACATGATTTTCTCTTTACAAAACCATGCTGAGTATCCTTCAGAATTCCATTTATATCTAAGTGATCCTGAATTCCACCCTTGATCACAGTCTCCATTATTTTCCCTACTACTGAAGTTAGACTACCCTTATGTATTAGAGATACAGTGGCACTTTTCCAATCCAACAGAATCACTCCCGAGTCCAGTAATGCTCTCATAATTAGCCTCAATGGTTCAATGTATTCACTTGCCGCCTCACTTAAGATTATAGGGTAAATGCTATCAACCCCAGGGGCCTTACTGGCCTGTAGGCTCGAGATGTTTTTCCATAAATAAAGGTGTGAAATTTCAACATCATTAATTACATTTTTTTCAACTTCACTCCCAGATTTTCTCATTGACGTGAAGGGTTTTTCTTCTGTAAATATCGATGCAAAGTAACTTTTGAGTTCATCTGCAACTTCAGCTGGGGTATCTAATACTGTCCCATGTCCATTACATTTGAACGCCCCAGTAATCTGTTCGGTTCAATGCCACAGAGGGACGAAACTTGTCTAACATTGGCAATGGACCCTCCTGGATCCTCATGACGCTTACGTCAGTTACTACAATTACACCATCACCCATTTCTATGTATTAGTATTCAGAAACCACATTTAGCTGTCTGCTTCTCTTTTAAACTGAAAATTAACTGAAGGAAACAGTTGACAAACAACACAGATCAAGACATAAATTATTCCGAACAGCGTATATTTTATTTCTCCTATGAGGGAAAACCGTACATCCAGTCTATTGTTTAAACTGGCCAAATTCATTTCTCCAAGTACGCCAGATAACTATCAGAATTGCTTTAGTAAATCTGAAACTATTCAAATGAACAGAATGCAATTATTATTTTCAATTAGAAGACCGTGTTAAACAGCCAATTCGATTTATCGAAACAGATAGCTCCACCCGGTTTTTAACTGAAATTAAGGCTGTTAGTCGTATTTTCAGGCGCTCTTTTATTTGTTGAAAAAAAAAACGCCTGAAAATATCCTAACAATCTAACTTCTGCTTTATTACGCAAGTTTAACAATCGTATTCTTGTATATGCTTAACATTTCAGACTTTTGGTTTAGGAAATATCTGTTGTCCCTCAATGTTATACAAAACGACGATTATTATGAACGCTATTTATGCCACATTGACCAAGTAATTAAGCGCAACACGGGAACCGGCAGTTAAGTTAATCAATAGCACGTATATCTTCCGCTTCGATACACAGCATGGCACCTACGTGGAGAAGCGGGTTCCAGTGACCAGTTGGTGTCAGATGTGTGCAAGCACTGGGAGAGATGAAGTGATTCGTATTCCACAAACGATTCAAATGCGAGAATAGTATCCTTTTCTCTCATTTGTACAACAATTTTTCATCAATCGTCTTTGCCTTTAGCCTTCACAATTAGCCTGATCCACACCTGCGAAGATAAACTAATTTAAACATAAAGACGTAAATTTAAAATAATAATCGCTTCTGAAACCAAATTTTTATTGATGGCTATCTTCATCCGGACTTGAATGTTGCCCAAGTGTTTACAACAAATTTCCTAGAAATATATTCGTGCCGGAAACTTCATATGTTTCAAATCATTGAAGGGCTGAACGCAAGAAAACGTATCTGAAAACCTTCAGGAAATTCTGCTTAGTATAAAAGAGTCCTGGTCGATCAGACGACATCAAAAAGCTTTCAATTTATTTCCAAAACAACTTGATGGCATTGTCCACAGAGTATTTTATGTACAACAAGTAAAAGAAATCCATGTTTTATCGTGAAGGATTCTACTGTAGATCACGCAAATATTGAGTACAGGCTGTTGAGCTGTTCGGTATGTATATATGCCGTATATATATATATATTTCTTGTACTTACGCAGGTGATGTTGAACGACACGATGGATGAATGTGTTCTTTGTGGCAAGCGCGTGTTTTTCTAATACAAAGATGCCGGATGTAAATTGAATATTTTTTATGATATAATATTTTCACGTTTAGCTGCTTATATAAATGCTCGCTGCCTTAATTCAAACGTCTGCAGACTTCAAAGTTTTTCTTTCCCTCTTAAGAGGAGCACACATAAAAGATAGGGACTGGTTCCGTGCCTGGTAAACAAATTTCTGAAGGATTTTTTTATTTTACTTGGATCCCATTTTCTATCATTGTACTTTTGAAAAACATTCAAATCAAATTATTAAAGGATAAACACTCATTACAAAACAAAGTTCCAAACATACACAACACGATTTTAAAGAAAATATATAAAAGAAATGGATGAATATATACACGCATTTCTCGTGCATCAATTTTTGCGTTCTTCAACAAGGAACCAAGCAATGTTACTACAACAGATAACAGCAATCAGAGGAAAAAATATCGTAATAAAATTATTGCTATGATAAACGACAATGAGAAAAGAATATTACTATAATAAATATTTATACGAACCCTCTTCAGTTGTGAAATCTTTATAGGCTGGCTGTAATAGCAAATTACAGATTGTAAACCTTGATTGATTTATGTTTAGCTAACGTATTTTCTACCAAAACTATTTTCTGTTTCTATAGTCACAATACAGTAGGGGAGGAGAGAAGACGTATAAAACAATTCTTGGACTTAAAAGAACCACATTTCATAAATAGCAGACGAAACAACGCAAATTACGTGCAATATATAGAAGCAGACGACCAACAATCAGAATTGTGATTCATTGCGATTTACAAATATCTTTATAAACACTTAATTGTTACCGTTGGTCGTCTGCTGTTTATTTATGAGGCAATAAAGCCATGAGGATCAGGGATAAAATTGGGTTTATGGGATAAAACCAATGCGACCCTAATATTCGAGATCGCATAATTCAGATAATGTACGAAACAGTCCATAAAAATATAAAATATATTTTTTTAGTATAAACTTTCGAGGATATAAGGTCTTTAAGTGGATACAAATGCGTATTTAGGAGTGCTAAAAACAATTATGGCATGAGGAATGATATTAATTACACCCGCTTTAAAGAAGAAAGGGTGGATGGAATTACAAGAACTCTAGTTTCTTCGCCATAAATCCTATTTGAGTTGTAATATTAACAATGGAAGTTTTCATCTTATTATTATAGATGTCGCTTTATCCGGATGACCTGCAACTCCTAGGGGAATAAAGCATATTTCCGACCTAAAAACAACGGTAAAGGAATAAATAGATTCCTGCTCCCCGGTATCATTCACAAAGATGATAAGCCTGTGACAAGAGATCGGCATCTGGATTACTGCTGTCTTCCATTATCTTCCTGCACCAAACCAAACGTCTTCTCTCTTGTTCTTAAACAGCAGGGTCTTCAGGAAATAGCTTGCGATCTAACATTCATCTGTGACTACAGGGGGAAAAAAGAAGGAAAAAAAATAAGGTTGGATAACGAAGAGGAAATGAACGTCTCCCAGGAGATTTCGATAAAAGTCCAGACTAGTTTCCTGTGTGTTTCAAGTAAAGACTACAGCATCGCTGGGCTGTCTCACTCGCCCACACGATGTATTGCTTCTTACAGGTTACTGCGGAACCCTAAATGGAAGTGAAGCGACCGTCTAACTGTCCCCTAACGAGCGACGTTAGTCTGAAACAAACCGTCAATCTTCTCACCCTGCCGATATCGACCCAGAGCATATTTCAGGTGAACAGCAAGAGCAGATTAAATAACGGTGATTGGTCGACACAGCTTTAAGGTAATCTCGTCTCCCTTAATCTCGTCCAAGAGACTGCGAAATTACTATATTTAGGTGGAGTTATACGGTGATATCCTTTGCTGAGTGTTAATTTGTTAACTGGCCACCGATTTTCTGTCATCGTAATGTCCAGTTATGGATGGTCTACTTTGCGTTGAAAGAGAGGGCCCTCAACTATCAAATATATCGATGTAATCAATAGTAGTGTCGCTATCACTCACTCCTGGAAACACTTAAAAGGTTTCCAGTAACAGCCCTCGCCAATGACGTTTTATATTCTACTCGTCTGCTAGAGTTTATTGTCCGGCACCAAAACAGGTTCTAATGTAAGCGTACGCATGCGCAAGACGAACCAGTGGGATCTAGACGCAGCACACAGATATTTAAGTAAAATAAAAGCGTCGTTACCAACATTATCTTTACCTGTAGTCTTTATTCAATCCAATCTGTTGTCTCCCATAATTCCCACGGCCCATTGTTGAGCACTAAGTCATTCATAGATGGCGCTTTTCTGCGCATTCAGCGTAAAAGCGAAATGGATATCTCGAAACACTGGCGTTTTAAGGGATTTAAATCGCGAACAAAGAATTTTAAAGGCCCAAATCTCTCTTCAGACAACTCATGCGGAATTTTTTTTTATTATCATAACTTTGCGCAGTGATTAAAAGTTCCTGGACTGGTGATGAATAGCCTGTTTTCTAGATAACACAATTCTTATTGTATTCGCAAAGGTCTTAAATAACGAAAAACTTCTTACGAACATTCGGAGATATTAAAAACTTAAGGCTTTACAATACCGATCACGTCCGTTGAACGTTAAAACTGCTCCAGCAGAAGATAGCAGACAATGAGCGCTCTTAATCCTCCCCTCTGCTTTCTCTCATCCCTATTGAAATCCATCTTAACAGCGCATTAATTTTTGCAATTTATTGGGGTAGCGAATTCGGGCATGTGTGATCGAAAAAAAAGAAAGAAAGAATAGGAGAAAAGAAAATATGCATTTCAATATATCTGTTTCGATTGTGAAACACCCGATAAGTAAAAAAGATTAATAGAATTTTGTCCCGCGTCTCCATCTTTTGGAAGCTGACAACCCGTGAAAGTAATAGCGGAACATTCCCTGGCTGAATGAGCTAAGAATTTTCTACATCAGAGATTCTCTTTTGCGAGAGCGTAAAGCAAAAGGAGTGCAGAGTATGTCGTAGCGAGAGAGAGGGATGCTTTCCTGACTCCCAATACGACTGTTGTTCTGATATGTTTCGGAAAGTTTTGGCTCGAAACAAAAATTTACGATTCTGCGAAATAAGAATCAAAGAACGCGGGAGCAGAAGTGCGACCATTTATTCTGTTTGAGAAAGTCACATCATTTACCATTTCGGGTGTCACAGCTTTATCGCTCATATTAATGAGTTTTCATTGTCAATGTTTTCCAGATGAACGATGATTAGCTTTTTTTCCTGTTTATAGCGTAAAAAAATCGTACAGATAATTCGGACCACACTCGATATATTTTTGTTTATTAGGCGTGTTCGCATATATATGTATATAAGCGCCTATTGTCTTCACCATGTCAGTCCGTCCGTCCGCATGTAACAACATGACTTTTCATTGAAATCCGACAAATAGAAATCCGGCAATTATTATTATTTTTTCATAGAATTTGTTAAAATAAATTCATAGATTAAATGCAGTTTTTGACAATTCGTGTACGCTTGCGTATATTGTTATGCAAGACTCTAAAATGCATATTAAGCTCCTAGAAAAGGAGCGTAATATGCCGTTATCTATTTTATTTTATTATATTGGTAGAGACAACAGATGTAAAATTCATCTGTTGTCTCTACCGATCTCCCAACTCCACTAATCACTTGGAGCTCTTTGACTTCCAAACTAGATTTTGAACAGGCTAAGAGTAGAAAACTTGCTTATTTCCCTAATGGTAGCCGAGCATTCTGGTGTCTTGCCAAAGTTATTGGCCGCAACTTTTGCCCATCTCTGCTCCCACCTCTATCAAAACCAGATGGTTCTGTTGTCACTTCAGCCAAGGATAAAGCTGACCTGCTAGCATCCCATTTTCTTCCAACTCATGTATTAATGATCTTGGTAAAACACCATCAACCATTCCCAACACGCTCCATTCAATGTCTCCTGTGGTCTTCCGCCAAAAGGATGTCATAAGGATTTTGACGAATCTTGATGCTAAGAAAGCTCCAGGTCCCGATGGTATTCTTCCACTTGTTCTCAAAATCTCTGCTCCTGAACTTACTCCTGTTCTTTGCCACCTTTTTCCACTTTCTTATTCCAAAGGTGTTTTTCCTTCTGCTTGGAACTTTGCTCATACCCAGCCAGTTTCTAAAATGGGTGACAAATCCCTCCCATCCAATTATCGTCCCATTGCAATTAACTTCTACTCTTTCTAAGGTAATGGAGAAATCAATTAACTGCCAACTCTTAAACTAACTAGAAACCTTCCGTCTGATCAACGATCGCCAGTATGGATTTACTGATGATATTCTGGCTTAGTGTCGTCAGTGTCGATTCACTGGTGATATTCTGGCTTATGTTATTCATTTATGGACAAATTCAATGGAAAAGTTCGGTGAAACACAATCAGTTGCTCTTGACATCTGAAAGGCTTTCGATCGTGTTTGGCATAACGGTCTTCTAAACAAGCTTCCATCTTATGGTTTGCCAACTGTTTTTTTGTAATTGGTTATCCAGTTTTCTCTCTGATCGCTCACTGAGGGTGATGGTAAATGGCTCTCTGTCTTCCAACTTCTCCACTAATGCTGGTGGCCCCCAAGGTTCAATTCTTTCCCCCATTCTTTTCTTCTTGTATATTAATGACCTTCTTCCATTGACTGTTAACTGGAAATCCTGTTCATAGTTTTGCCGATGATAGCATATTGCATTCCACTTTCCATTTTGAGAAAATTTGCCCTGCTCAATCAGCTTCAACTTCTCGAATATCCGCTACCAATCCCTAAATGCCGATCTCCAGTGGGGCAAAGACAACTTAGTTGATTTCAATCCTTCTAAAACTCAGTCGTGTCTTATATCTCACAAAAAGGATTCTTCTGCTCTTATGCTTATCTTTGGTGACACTCCGATTTCTAGGCAAAATGATATATCTCTTTTGGGGATTACCCTGACTTCTAATCTCTCTTGACACAAGTACATTACAAATATTGCTTCCTCTGCATCTAAAAAACTTGGTTTTCTCTTTCGCTCTCGGCGTTACCTTTCTTCCAAATAGCTGCTCACTGAGTACAAATCGCAAATCCGCCCTACCATGGAATATTGTTCCCACATCTGGGGCGGTGCCCCCAAAACCTCTCTCAGGCTTCTAGATTCCATTCAGAAGAGGGCAGTTAGATTAATTAATGACTAATCTCTAACTGGATATCTCCACTGGTGTGGACGAGTACCCAGAATCATCTATCCAGGTGACTGATGCTTCTGGGTAGCCAAGTGGCCAGAACATAACAACAGAACACACACACAAACCTACGTCACACACATATCTGGCCCATTTGTAGTGATACTGTTCTTCACAGAGACACGAGGCGGAGTTGAACAGACGTTCTAGGTGCCGCCCATTACATATACACATGTCCACATCTCCACTTGTTGTCTCATAGACGTACTGTTTCTGCTGCATGCCTTTTCTAGATACTTCCATGGGCACTGTTCTTCTGAATTGGCTTCTATAATTCCCGCTCTCTCTTTCAAAACAGTCCAAACATATGCTGCAACCAGCCAATATCCATTTACTGTCCAACTTCAAACTCACAGAACCAACTTTTCATCTTCCTCGTTTATTCATTCTACAGCCGTTTTCTGGAACAACCTTCCTTCATGCATATTTCCTGAAAATTACAGTCTACAGAAATTCAAGTCTAATGTCAACAAATATCTTCTTTCGTCTTCACAACCTCCAAACCAAGCACGGTACTAAGTATTATAGGTTCTAATACCTTTCGTGTTTGGGGATGTCATAAAAAAAAAAAATGGCACGCCTTACAAAATGCCAAAACATTAGAGTACATAATAATCTGGACATCACACTACCGTGGTCCTCCGCTTATTAATCGCCCAGCAGCCATACGTCCCCTGAAGGACTCGGACTGAGATTACTTTCAGATCAGAGGTGGTCAATCCTAAAGATGTTAACAGATTTGCAGAAGTCCTGCACCACACACCACTGAAAGAGATTGTCACTGTAGATACTATTGGACGCTTCCAAATTGTTGTTCAATTAATGATTTAAAACTGCTATTACAATTACAATCATAGTACCTTCGTTTCAACTTGTGACACGTCTCGAGATCGTGGCCAGAACCCACCGCTTGTGTATCTAAAGAAATAGGGAGCCATCTCTTGCGCAATAGAGGTCGGGCTTTCTCAGATCTTCAACCGTTTGGGACCTTGGCTATTTCTGAACTAGCGAACCCTTTTGAGCCAGCCTATTCTGCATCATGTTGACAACAGCATCATGTCTAGTAAAATGTATGCCATGGGTGCGATGACAACGTTGAGATTCCAAATATTCCTGTCACACTTGCCACTGTGCCAACTATTAGAATTTGGTTCTGATGTTGACTTCTAGTCATATAAATGTAAGATCGCGGTATGACGTCGTTATGCGATTTTCGAAGAGTCCGTCACCGTACGTGAAGCACTTGCTTATTGGCATGCAGCCTTATTAAAGTGAATTTATTAATGTGTTGCAAAAACAGAGCTAAAATCCATAAAATTTAAAGGAACCATATTTTGCAGTTTTCAAATATCGTATAATTATGCATTTTCTGGTTTAGAACTTTCCAAAAACTGATGTATTTTAAAAAATATATAAGAAATTCGATAAAATAAAATAAAATAAAATTACAAAAATTGAAATAAAAATAAAACTCCTCCTGCTCCTGCCCACCTGGCTACAGAGGCGCCGAAATAAAAATAAAATGAAAACTGTAACTGATAGTCAATTTGACTTAGAATTGTTCGTTATGTGTCCTATTACACTCAGTATTTCATCTAAGTGGATAAAAAAAACGAAAAAAAAAGTAATTTTATTATTTATTTATTTTTTTTTTTTGTAAAATCATGCCACACGATACTCATATACCGAGTTCATTGTCACAGATCAGGACCAGGTGCTACGTCTTCTCCAGTTCTTATAACATATCCGGAGCTGGAAAATGACAAGCCCTATCAGTGCTATTGTAAGAATAGTACAGAAGGTGTCATCTTTCAACATCTTCTTTCCGCATAATCAGAAAGCAAAGGTTAGAATGACAGTGCTATCCAATCTCCTCTTTTATTGATGTCACAGAGCGTTATTTGATCCATCCAGGGAGACAGTGGAGAACTTTTTAATCTTGATATGATATGGAAACGAAACCAGAGGGAGAACGGACAACAGAAGTATCTTATTCTCTCCAATTTAATTCAATTTTGGTCCATCAACCTGCAGTTTCGTAAACATTTTACGATATTTATTTGCTTACAGGTTCAGTTAGATGAAATATGAAGCCAGTAGTCTCAAAAACCTCTTTCTTAATGGAGATAAAACTCGCTTTTTAATGCTCTGAGGTAAATTCTACTTAACTAGAGTACTCCAGAATAAACTAAGTTCTCAGGTTGACGTTGGATCATATTATCTAAAAAATAATTACAGAAAGGTATTTTAGGAAACATTTTAAAGTGTTTTGAAATGTTTCTGAAAATCTTTTTGAAGGGGGAAAAACAGAAGAAGCTTTTCATTAAAAAATTAAAAAAAAAAAATTCTTGAGTATTTCTATAATAATATTTAAGAAACAAACGCTATATAACACGAAACAAGCCCTCGTGGGTAACACAGTTGGAACAATCACCATCCTCCCCACACCGGATGGAAAAGACTGGACTGGAGTTGGTCTCAGGCGAGGGTAGAATGAATTTTCCTCCTCCAAACTCGAGTTTTCATCCAGCAACCAACAAATCGACCCATAGAACACACGTAATTCACAGGCATATTTTATAAGGCGCAATATGGTCTAAATCGACGGCCTCCGTGGTCGAGTGGTCAGAGGGGTGAGTGCTGTAGCACACGCTCTTTGAGTAGACCGGGATTCAAGTCCCTGACTGCTAAAAAGGGCGATCTGGCAACCCGCACTGGACAGGCAGATTATGGCCCGTTTCCCTCAAAACGAATCGCTGAAGAGGCTTCTATCCTGCAGTGGATTGATAATGCCTGCAGTTTACCTTTTTTATGGTCTAAATCGCTGATTTGCCTAAAACCCTACAATAACTACACGTGGAAAGGTGCAATTCTGCTGCATAAGCAGCAAAGCACCCTAATATTCAAAATATTAGGGCGTCTTGGAACTTTGGTGGATTACTCAAGGCACACACCAACTAGTGCACATACAGGTACCAAGAGAATTCAGCTTGGTGCTTGTTTTTACAAGTCTTGGAAACATTACTATAAACACAAACTAAGTCTGTCTTTATAGCAAAATCTTTAAGAAATTGATTTTTAAGATTTGAATATTTCTTCGCATTAGTAAGCGGAACTACTTAAACATATAAAATCAATGCAACAAGCTCACAAAAGGATTAAACGCTACCAAAATGCATTGCCCAACAACTTCGGCAATTAATATATTTATGAGAAATTGTGAATTATGAATATGAAAAGTATTTCGACTATCTTTAAACCGTGTTTAGCTTTGCTGCTGTTACTGTTATCATTCAATGGAAAATAGGAAATCTGGTTGTACGGGACGAGGATTATATCTAGTGATCACGTCGTGAAATAAATGAGAGAAGTCAGCGTAAACAGCCCAATATAGATGAACACCATAAGCCGAGTTAACTATGAAAAGTGAGCTGAATATTCCAAACATATGTATACGAATTTAATTAATATTTAAATTGAATATATGACTCTGATAAATGTTGCGGAAATTAATGTTTGGATGAATAATCCTCAGGTAAAGAATTATACGAACTGCAGTTCTGTTTATTTATTCAAAAGGATGCAATATTTTAACGTACCATTCCGAGCAAGTCATTTGCATTAAATCTGCCTGTTCGTATGAGAAGGCAAGCTTCAAGCAAAAATCGTACACAGGCATAAAGCAGAATGGAGTGATGGTGTAACCATCTGTACTCTGAAAGTCCTTGACATTTATTCAGCTATTTCCAACCTTAAATGAAAGAAGAATTTTATCTAGCATACTTCGAGGTTTCAAGAATGAGTCTATTCAAAGAGGAAATGCATCGCACACTTTATTCTAATCAGATGTGGCATTGTTTGGTCTCTTTAGAGAACGAATTAATAACTGAACTGCATTTGCGCAAAGGAAAGAGAGAGAGAGAGAGAGAGAGAGAGAGAGGCTCAATACTTCTTGAGCCTCTCTCTCTCTCTTGACGAATGCCTGACACCGAGTATAAACAGCAATTTTTATATTATTAAAAATTGAAAACTAATGTATTTACTAGTTGAAATGCATTACAATTTCCAAAAATTAGCCATGAAACTACAAGCGACACTCCTGGTTGACAGGTGATGGCTTTATGGCGCTTCAGCATCTATAGCCCAACTTACAAGGCCTTTAAAATTTTTTTTGCCAACTTTCGAGAGGATTAGAACTCAATCCTCTCCAAACGTGACAAGTTTCGAAACCATTCTATCATCCAGCCTGGAACGTCTTCAGTAAGCGTGAGACTATGCTCTCCGTATGCTGGCTCCGGATTCTGCACAGCGCTACTTAAACCGGGATTCATCCGCACAGATGACCAATTTCCAGTTCTAAAATCCTTGGCCGATTGCAAGAATTTCTTTCTGTTGCATTCAGAATACATTACAGGTCATTTTGTACTGGAATTTTGAAGTAACTTTGCATTTCCTCGACTATTAACCCTCACAACTAGCACAGTGCTACAATAGCTGTTTGTGCAACAGTTGTGGAAAAGGTCTGGGTTGGAATGCTTGTTATTGTAGTAGGATTTTAGGAGTATCAGTGACTAAGGCCATATTGCTTCGTATATACTGTCTGTAAATTGCGTGTGTTGTATGGTCGATTTTGTGTTTTCTGGATGAAAAACCCGAGTTGCCGGGAGAAAAAATCATGACACCTTCGCTTGAGACCGACTCACTCAGCCATGTTATGAAAAAGGCCCATAAAAAAATTTTCACGTTATCGATAGGACACGAACTCAGGTCTTTTCAACCCGATGTGGGAGGAGGATAGCGATTCTGCCAACTGTGCTACCCACATCCCATACGCATTCCATACGTAGTTTGGAATGCGTATGGGATGAAGAAACTATTATAAGATTTGTTCATGCCGTGTCGGATCTAGTATTAATAAAGGCAATCCTGGTGTAACGAAATCAGGGTTATTTAGCAAATGCTTTAAATCACTGTCGCACGGTCTCATCCTGAAAATCTGCACTACTTTTCCCTAGCATCATCCGCGTTCAAAATAGGTTATATTTCATACTGCGTATCCATTATTCTTGGCAAATATACTGTACAATACTGCAGAGATGTCTGGTGAAAACCAAATACACAGCTGTACATACGCTATACAGACAACGTAGCAATAATTTGATGCTTCTAATAACTAGTCCACTGAGTGTATTTCTAGCAGTTCATGGATGGATATCGATGGCTATCATTAGAGTGGAATTTGCCAGTTTGTAGGGCACACATGAAGCATTTTAAATGGTCGAATGAAAATCTAAACTCGTTCTTAGCTAACACAAAGCGAACATATCAATACCCTGCGAAGGCATGGCACCTGGAAACGAAAGAATGGCAGTTACGCAGAAAAAGCAAAAAGAATAGCGATTGGAGAAAAGAGAAGGGAGAGTGATTCTGCTCTCTTTTTCATCTTGACACCGTCAAATCCTCCGAGAATGGGACTTGAACAGCCACGGGAGACCACCAGAGAATGAATGATATGATAGAGACAAGAGACATTTCCTCATTTAGTATGCCTCTAAGGTAAAAATCCTTTCTCTGAATGGACGATTCGGCTGAGTGATATAAAGTCGGAAAATTCTTGCGGGATTGAAGAGCTTACTGTGTTGAAAGCATGCATGCTTCAATTTCTTTTAACTCCCACACAAGTTAAAGTCACTTGGAAAAATTTATACTTCTCCAAGTAGAATAAATCCTGGGTGGAAACTTAAACACTAACCTGTTGTCGTATCGTGAATACAATAAGGTCGAACTCCAGTGTAAGAAACAACCAACCACTTCAATGAAAAAATAATAATAATAACACATACTAAAATTACTGTGCAACGGTCTTAAAAAAGACGTTGTGAAAAGCTTCATCTTCTTCAGAGGAATGAAGAAGGTTATCCATTTTCCATCGGAACGTCGTGTCATTAGGACTACCGATTAAATGCGTCATTGAAAAGAAACCCAGTAAATAACTATTCAATATTTAATTGAAGTTTCTTTTAAGTAAAGTAAGGGAGGAAAAAAACCAAGATAAAGCTCTTAGAAAAGAAGGCCACTTTATTGCATTTCTTGATTCAAAACAGAAAGTTTTATAATTACAATGGCAGGAAAGAGGAAGGGATACTGTTCATATGGCAACAAAGGTAACATTTTCTCTTATTTGTTACTGGACAAAATTAGACCGAGGTCTGTAGAAGCTTATTTCGCTTTAATTAATTTCAACACCAATCTACCATTCGCTACGCTACAGACAGAGGGGAAAAAATGAGAGAGACGCAACGAAAGAAAGAAAGAAGAATTACAAAAGAGAGTTATTTCTAATTCTCTCATTTAATTATAGCAACACTCGATTCTTTCCGGCCCAAACATTAAAGCAATGCTCAAAGTTAGCAGAGAAACTAATTAATATCGCTATTTCGAAATGCTTTCTTCACCAAGTAGCCTCACAGATTAACGTGGTATTAGACACGACAGATGGAAACTCACAATTGCGGTACACACACGCGCATAAACGCGGCACATCGTTGCCAAGATGTTCTCTACGGCACCAGATGTCCGCCTAGCTGCTGTATGATGATCAGGCATTCCAAGAATTCAACTGAGCTTCAATTAATTTTATAAATATACGCTTCTGTAATTCTTTACACAATAGTTTGTGAAGCGGACAACGGATTAAGTGACGGCAGAACGGCACGACTTTCTTAGCAAAGAAAACACTCCGAGGGATGATTTTAATATTTACGTTGCAGGAACACGGCCTCGCTTTGAAATTATTTAATTCTAAAAGCGCCGGATTAATATGAACTCACGGAAAAGACTGACTCCCTCTACCGCGGAAATAAGGTCTGTGAGAGAGAGAGAGAGAGAGAGAGAGAGAGAGAGAGAGAGAGAACAGTTAGGCGCTGTTTCAATTGAGTTATGTCCTTTGCGTTTATGTCAACTGTTGTGTAACTGTTTACATTCAACAAATACCACTACAACAAAAAAAATTAAACTGGTTGCTAAGCAACGTTCCAAAATGTAATATTAGAAAGGCAAAATGATGCAAGGAAGGACTTTTTCTGCATCAGCCAAAAACGATAACATAAGATAAAATAAAATAAAACAGAATACTCACACCATTCCTACAAGATTCAATTCCACTTTAAACTCAACCACGCTGGCTGCCTTCCCCATGTTGGGAAGCAACTCATTCCAGTGTTCCACAACCCACTGCCCACAGGTGAACTGTATGAGATCCAGTCTTCTGCCATTCCCTGAGATTTTATATTTGTGTCCCCCAGTTCTTGTCTCACCTAAGAGGGACAACAAACCTTCATTTATTTTAAGTAATCTCTTCAACACCTGATACACGTCAGTGTCAGGTCTCCCTTCGATGTCTAATTGTCGCTGCGGTCTATAGACCTCAATTCCAAATAAGGTCTAACCATAGTATTGTATAGAGGGGCACTGGCATTCTTTTTCATATTAGTAAAGGTTCTATAAACCATGGACATTATGTGTTTTCTTAGCTACATGCTTACCATTGCATGAAAAATCTCATGTCAGTCTGAATACTTAAATATATTTCACTTTCAATCACCTTTAGCTTCTCTCCATTTAGGTTACATGTAACTCCAGGATTTCTATCCCCAAATGCATAAACTTACGTTTAGAAGCATTAAACTTCAGTTGCCATTTTTCATATCATATAAACTACCGATCCAAGTCTTTTTGAAGCAACATGATCTCGCTCGAGTTGTTAACCAACTTTGCCACTTTCAAATCGTCAGCAAACTTAGGCAGTTACCATTGGATACCCTATTCAATATCATTTATGCCATTTAGAGGAGGAGGGACCCAATACTGAGCCTTTCAGAGTGGACCACCATTTCACTGATCCACGGTGAAAATTGGCCAATAATGACAAACCTCTGTATAATACATTTCAGCCGGCCTGCGATCCGACAAAACACTACCACTCCAACTTCTTCCAGTTTATATAGCTTTCCACATGGGACGGTATCAAAAGCTTTACTAAAATGTAGATATATACGAGGTGTGGCAATAAAATTACCGGACTGGTGTAATAAAAAGAACACAAAGTAAAGGAGATCAAAAATGGTCCTATTTTTATTCAAAGTAATCACATCACCACCTGACTGAACGCACTTATTACATCGTTCTAAAAGTTTCTTAAGGGTCAGCGAAGGAGTCCAAAGAGATGATGTTCAGTTCGACGGTTATGTTTTTCTTTATAACTGGAAACAGGCCTCAAAAAACCATAGTGACAGGCGTTTCAAACATGCCTACACCACGTCATAAAGAAGCCAGGAAAGAACTTTAAGTTATATTTGCTTCTCTGGGACTCGCTTAAACTATTACTAGCCCAACCAGAGGTAATAGTAGACTGGATTTGCTGTTCCATAATCTCGACAGCATCTCTGTGATCACCTCTTCCTTTAAATTTTACTCTGACCACAATCCAATCACGTGTGAAATCGCCTTATAAGAAAATCACAATCCTATTTACCCAGAATAGGAAACCAACCTGAGAAAGAACTGATCTTTTCCACTAAATTCCTGAAACCAGGAATTATCCTCAGTCGACTCAGAGAATTCAACTGGACACACCTTTTCACTGTCCCTCCGGACGTAACCGTAGGCCTTCTAGCCGAAGAGCTTTATGTAATAGCCAAAGAGGGAGCTGCTAAAGAAATCTGCATCACTGCCAGAACCTCTGCATGGTTTAACCGAACAATCTAAGGGACGTTCCTCCAGAAGCAGAACGCCTACCGAAGATGGAGAAAATATGCAGATGCAGAAGACTTCAGCGCTTACAAAAAGGCAAGGGCTCTCTTCTTAAGACAGAAAAGACTAGCCTGCAACCAACTTGCCCTGGACAAGCTGAAAAAATCTAAGAGTCCAAACACAGAGCCACAAGAAAATCACTATGAAAGAAGAAATATTTAAAGAGTGGATCGAGCTCAGTTTTCAACAGACTGACCAATCGCATTCACAGTCCCTGTAACATTTTCTGGCCTTCCATGCAAACTGCCAATTTCACTCCTAACCATAACCTGAAGCTATCTGATGAAGATTGTCAAAAAACTACCACTGAAAGCCGTAGTCGGCCCCGCCCCGACCGATTTCCTCTGTTTCTAATAGAAATCTGTAGTACACATATTATAGATCCCACTGGTACATATCTTCAATAAAATAATTGAAAGTGGAAAGATCCGGAACACATATTTTGTCCGTCCAGTCCCTAAATGCAGAGACCCCAAGCGGCCACAATATTTCAGGCCTATTACCATCAGCTGCTGGTTCCTTAAGATATTTGAAAAAGAAATTCAACCCTCCATTGCAGACCACTGTTTCAATCACCGGCCCCGGTACCTGCATACCGTGATTAAGGGAAGATCTACAAATAGCAACCTCATGGACACCCTTATCAGAATTCAGAAAGCCCTCAATGACAGGACACAGCTAGACGTTATTTTTTATATTAAAGCGGCCTGTGATAAAATAGATATAACAGCTCTAATCACCATTCTGCAGCATTACTTCAACATTACAGAAAATACTTTCAGCATAATTAAATCAATCCTGGAGCATAGACATCTCATCATCTCACATCGTAGTTTCCTGACAACGTGCACTACTAATAGGGGCAGCCCACAAGGGGGAGGTCTATCATCAACCCTATTTGCCGCAGGGTTAGAGCCCTTCCTGGCATCCCAAAATGATTTCCAGTCATATGCTGATGACCTGAAATTTTACATTAAATCCTCTAACAAAAAGTAGGTTCCTGCCACTACTCTGCAGGCAAATAAAAAAATTCATAAACTTGAATAATTCCTGGCCTCGATTGGTTTACAGATTAACCAAGCAAAGACTGATCAAATGTCATTCACCTGGAAGAAGTCGCACAATAATATCAACGTTACCATCAATGGATGACCCATTAAAAAAAGTTAAAACGAACAAGGATTTGGGCTGAGTGTCTGACATTCCAGGCACACCTCCTGAACACGAAAACTAAAATGTATTCTGCTATGTGGGCAATCCGCTAGGAACTAATAGGGATAAACAATACTGAATTGGTCAAGAAATACGTCCTTCGATATCTCTACCCCATTCCTCTGCATGCAGCAACTATTTAGTCATCGGCCCCTACAACACACTTCAACAAATTACCCAATAAAGCTACTGTAGGACGAGACGGTTTCCCACTATTCATAGTAAAAATATGCAGCCCATACATAGTTGACCTTATACTTCACATTTTCAAAAGAATCCTACAATCTGGAATCGTTCCATCAATTTGGCGATCCTTTCATGTCAAGCCCATTCCAAAGATTAGGAAACCCAAATCTACGAAAGCTCTGCGCCCAATCTCCATCAGTTGCTCTTTACTTAAAATCTTTGAAAAAGCGATTCAGCGAGCAATTGCCCGGCACTGCTTTGGTCATAGGCACGAGTACCTTCATACGTTTTGCACAAGAGATCAACAACCACCAATCTTCTAGATACTCTCTTAAAAATCCAACAAGCCCTCAACAGCACATCCCAGATCGACGTCATCTTCCTGGATATTAAATCGGCATATGGCAGAATATACCTTCCAGCTCTGTTTACCATACTTAAGTACTACTTCGGTCTTGCAGATACTTTGGTACAAATCTTGAATTCAATTCTACTTCTCAGACACCTGTCTGTTACCTTCAATGACATCCAGATAACTTTCGACGTCACAAAAGGCATCCCGCAGGGGAGTGTGCTTTCAACTATCCTCTTCGCAGCTGTTTTGGAACCTTTCCTAGCATGTTTCTTATACGACGATCTGAAGTTCTACGTGAGTTCAAATCATCCTCATCAGATTTTTGATATTAACCAACATGCATCTACACAGATAAGGAAACTGGAAAACTATCTAGCCACAAGTGGGCTGCAGCTGAACCTTTTCAAATCTGCTCAACTACCGATAACAAAAAAAAGTCAAAAATGATATTCAAATCTTCGTTAGGGTGTAAGGTAAGGTGTATTTAGTGTCAGACGGCACCGTGGGTTCCCCCCATCTCCGCGTAGTTTTCACTGTGGGTGTACCAGTTCACTGGAAATGCCAGAGATTTAAAAGTGTATGGATATTGTATATGTGTAGTGCCGTGTACCGTTGTTCATCTGGTCGTTTAGCCGCTGGACCCCTGCTGAGGCCCAACGTTGTCCCACCTTCGCCCCATGGAGGCAGACCAGGAACCCAGTAGGCTTAAGTTACTCTGGCAGGTCCTGCCACCTAATTTCCTGAGATTTCAGTGGCTAGGACCTTAAAAAAAAATTATTGTATTTATATTGCATGCATACAAGCACATATATACACACATGCACATATGTACAGCATACATGTGCCAACGTCAATCGTGGGGTTGACGTCACTTGAGTTGGGTGTATATACGCGTGCATACAAGTACATATATACACACATGCACATATGTACACACAACGTACATACACATACCAACGTCAATCGTGGGGTTGACGTCGCTTGAGTTGGGCCAGAACGTGGGTGAAGATCTTTTGGATGTGTTTAAATTTAGGTGTGTGGGGCTTCGGTAGCGTGAAGATAGAGAGGGGGGTTGGAGGCTGAAGACTGGGCAGAGAAAGACAGAAGTATGGAGCCAATAGGGAAGAGAGTCACAAGTTTCAGTGTGGCATGCCCATGCCCCACCAGAGTAGAAATGAGGGGGGGCGACGAGAGAATCGTCTCCCCGGGGGAGTAGGGTTTAAAGGTGAAAGGAGCTAGGGTGCCCTCTTCAGGCTGCCGTGAGGCTTTGGGAGCTAGGCTGCAGTTTGTTGTTTGTTGTCTCTATTTTTGTCCACTTGATTCAGATTGGGACACTCATGAGGCAATCCTTGTCTTTTTTTTTTTTTTCTCACTTCGTTGATTCTCTTTTCTTCTTCTTTTTCCCTTCTTCTTTTCTTTATTCCTTTCTTTTCCATTCATTTTCTTTTCTTCCACATTTTTATTTTCCAGGAGTTGTCTCTGTCTTATGCAATTTATGTTACTGTACTATCAGTCTCGGTGTATGGCAATTAACACCCTTCTCCTTGTGAAGAGGTCCTGTGCATACTGGGAGAGCGCGCGGTACTCCTCTTCCGTGTCAATGAAGTGATGTTCAAGTCCTTTGGGGAGGTAATGGATTTTCGTGATGAGGGTGCATCTGAAGTCTTCGTATTGTGGGCAGTCGTAAAGCAGGTGGTCCCAGCTTTCCACCTCCCCGCACGTGCAATTTGGGTCATCGATGAGGCAGAAGCTGAACAGTTTCTGGTTGAAGGGTCCACGTCCTGTGAGTAACGAGGTCAGGTGCAAGCCAGGGAAGAACCAGCCCGGTTGCCTTGGGTATATTTGGTTCAGTTCTGGAAAGAATTTACGAGTGATCTCGCCCTTTGTCGTCTCTGTTCATCTTTGTTGCCACTCCTGAAGGAGGTAGGTCTGTAGCCGTGCTCTTTCCGTTTTTTGACTGCTTGCTGGGTTGATTGTGAAGTCCTGATGATTTGCGGCCACTCCCTTTGAGTGCAGGTAGAGCAGTCCTGCTTTCACAGCTTCTAAATCCAGGGGTAGCGCTCCAGCAAGCACTTGCAGTGCAGGTGTGCTTACCGTGCGGCAAGCTCGTGTGATTGTCAATAGGATGGTCCTATGCGTCATATCCAGGATTTTCTTGTTGGTTACCAGTGATGTTTTGGTGTACCATACTGCAGCTGCGTAGACTATTGCTGGGATGAAGGTTGATTTATAATATAGCATTAGGGTTCGTTTTTTCAGTCCCCAATCCTTCCTCGTAATCCTAGCCACTAGGGCTGAGTATCTTCTTATTTTCATTCTTATGTGTTTCAGGTGAGGTATGAAGGATAGGTTATTATCTAAGATAACTCCTAAGTACTTCATTTGCTTGGTGAGTTTGATGGTCAGATCATTTATTTTTATTTGGGGCTGACGCTGTAACTTCCCATACAGACCAAGGCCGCACCTGGGATGTTGGACTCACCTTCCAGCCTCACTACGCCAGGATGAGACAGAAGACGTACGCAGCACTTTGGGCAGTGCGTCAGGAGTTCGTTGGTGTGCATCAGCCAGCGCTGCTTGTTCGGCACACCCTGAGGTGCATTACCCCTGTCCCTCTATGCATTTGAAATTTGGTCATCTGCTCCTGCCTCCCACCTAAAAAAAGTACCTCAGTCTGGAATATTGGTTGCTCAGATGGATGAACAGGATGTTGGGCCACCCTTTTACTATCTCCAGATCCATCCTCCAAGCTAATCGAGGCACCAATCCCTGGAGACTTCTCATCACGAAAAGAAATACACTCACGCTGGCTCGGCTTAACACAGGTCGAATTAATCTCTGGGCCAAATAAGACAAGAGGAGAATACCTCAATTCCTGCCTCCCTCTGCCGGCTTAACCTTACAAACATTGATTCCCTTTGGGACGTTCCCGGCCAATTGCCTTCAGATCTATATAAATTAGGCATCCACCCTGACGAGATCTGTGAGGACAAGTTCTACAGAAAGGAAATACTCAAGAATTCTTACCAGTTATTGAATCTATGGCGTTCACCTACACGTGGACGTTTTTGCCCGCTGTTTATTACAAACTTTGCTTTTATTTCGAGCTCTTGTAAGTTCATCTCTGTAAATATGTCAGGTCGAGCACCCACGTACTCTAGTACATTGTACGTGTGGTTCCTCGCACCTTAGTATGTAAATTTCACAACCTCCTGGCACATTGCCATCCTGGGGTAGCCCACAGTTTTCTGGGGTAATAAATTGATAATAATAATAATAACAACAACAAGTTCCTCAGCCTGGAATACTGGCTCCTGAAATGGCTCGACTGGCAACCAGTACACTATTTCTAGGGACAAACTCTACATAAATCTTGAAGTCACACAATGGAAACAACGAATGGTGGCAGATAACCTTCTTGCACTGGCTAAAATAATTACAGGACGACTTGACGCCCCTGATATCAGTGACCTAATAAAAACTCCCCGAACTGCAGGAAGTAGTCAAGTGAATACAAGGCTTCTGCTGAGTATCAGTTTTAGCAACCTCAAAGGCCTGAGACACATGTTCCCAGGAAACACAGTTGATTTAATAAACAGTCTAGTCTAACCATCGACCTCGATAAATTCTGCCAGCAGCACACCTACAGATGCCAGAAGCTAATGGACGCATACATAAATCTGCCATTATGACTCACAGGGACACCACCTGAAGGAAAATAAGGACTGCCTCAACTAAGGAAATACCTGCTTGTACATATACTTCACGTTTTATCCAGCACATTTGATCAAATATTATCTTGCTTAGTTTGGGATACACGGTATTCCACAATTTTAAAAGTATGTAATTAAAGAATTCTGTATATACTGTTCCTTTCAGGTTAAGCACACATGGGGCTCCATGTAACCCCGGGCACATGTCCCTGCCTTAACCTGTGAATGTAATAATCACGCCCCCCTAGCTTACTGCTCTCCAGGGTGTTGGCTCTAGAGGTGAGTAATAAACATATACAGTATTATTAATAATAATACAAGGTCTTAAAATCTCTTTCCTTTGAGGACAGTTTTCACCATGGGAAAGAGGAAGAAATGCGATGGTGCTAGATTGGAAAAGTAAAAGTAGGTAGAATGGTTGATCTGTACATTGCCATGTTTCGTCAGAAATAACTTCACAACAAGTGTGGAATGTGCGGGGCTTATCTTGCAACAAGAGCTAGCTGCCTTTCTCTCGAAATTGCGGTTTCATTAGGGAAATAATCTTCAATAGCCTTTGAATCACCTGTACGTAGAATGCAGCACTGACTCTCTCCCCTTTGGGTGCAAATTCCTTGTGAATTATACCTTGTTTGTCGGAAAACATGATCAGCACTGTGTTGATCCTTGACTTGTGTAAACGAAACTTTTTGGACATTGGTAATGATTTTGAAGTCCAGTGCATGTCCTGAAGCTTCATCTCTGGCTCATACTAAAACCAATGCTCATCTCTTAGTCACAATACAGTCAAGGAAATTAGGATTGTCTTGATAAGTCTGGA
Source organism: Mastigoproctus giganteus (assembly GCF_048544385.1). Lineage (NCBI taxonomy): Eukaryota > Metazoa > Arthropoda > Arachnida > Uropygi > Thelyphonidae > Mastigoproctus > Mastigoproctus giganteus. Next base: position 30,086,256 of record NC_143581.1, on the reverse strand, counting down.
TGAAGTCTTCGCATAAGAACAATTCTTCTTCGGGGCAAAAGCAACGAAGAATTGTTCGCATAAGAACAATTCTTCGTTGCTTTTGCCCCTCGGTGAGGCACAAATTTTGTACAGACCTTCCTTTTCTCTAAATCTTCACGCAGAATTTGACGAATCATCTCCTTATTCATATCCAACTAATCAGTCATCATTCGACGGTCAAGGGATACTTCCTTTGGAGATGTAGTTTAGTATTTTGATTCACTTACTTTTAACAATTGTACTCACTATAGATTATGAACTCCTCTGACAACAATTTGATAAATTTGTAAACTACCGGCGATTCCGTAGCCAGGTGGGGAGCAGTAGTGCGTAGCACACGCTTCTTGATTAGACCGGGGTTCGAGCCCGTGCCCACCAAATACGGAGGATGCGGAAAGGTCAGGGAATGACCAACGCATATCCCCGAAGAAATATGGCCTTAGTTGCTAATGCTCCTAAAAACCAAACAACAACAACTACTCTGACCTAGGAGTTGTCTCGAAATATAAACAGAACCTTATAATTTCAATTTCTGCCAAATTCTTTTCCTTTGTTTTCTGCAATCCTTTCTGTAAATATAAGTAAACTGCGTGTGTTCCCAGACCAGTCCGTTTATTTCCAAGATAATAAACCCCAAGGATAAAATTGAACAAACCCAAACACCTATGTGAAATTAGCTAACTGAAGTCTCAGTTAGAAACTTCTCAATAACTTCCTTATGCCACCAGCTGAAGTTAAATCCACAGATCTACAAAAGGGTAGCAATGACAAATTCAAACAAGCACGAAGGCTCTGAAGAAGTGAAATATTCATAAATCTGGGGAAGATATAGTTCAGTGTAGACTGCATTCTCACGACCTTAGATTAACCACAGAACTACAAGGGATATTGTATTGTAGAAACTTTTCGCCCTTTTTCGTAGAGAAATAAAAGATGAAGATCGTTTTTTCCCTCTTCTTTTTAAAACTCTGTTAGGAATAATGAATACTCCCTTGCCTTGTTTCAACAACATTTACAAGAGCATACAATTTCTTTCCAACGAAACTGTAATGAACGTTATCACTCATTACAAAAAAAAAAAAAAAAAAAAAACAGAAAAAAAATAATCAAAACAGCATACAAACTTATAATGTTGTCTAGTAAATAGAACCTGTTTTAGTAATGCTTCATTACCATAGTAACTGCATTTTAATTTTCACTAAGAACATCATTTCTTTCGATGCTAGTTAAAATGCTAATAGTTCGCTTCAATGAAAATTTAAGGCGAATTAATTATTAGTCGTGTAAATAACGATTATTTAAATTAATTCTGTGCAGATTCTTTTCAGTTTACAAGCAACTGCGGGCAGAGGGCGTGCCCGTCATTTCCCAAGTGTAATTAAAATTCGCCATCTTCGTAAAAACCTTTCTATTGAGCTGCAGAGAAATGTTAACACACAGCTGATTAAAATAGGCAGGCGCACAACAAATTTTCCCTTTGATGTGTGGTGTGGGTGAGAGAGAGAGAGAGACCTTTTCTTCGATTTTTTAAGCGAAAATCGCATCCCTGTTTGTTGAAGTGAGGCAATTCAGAAGTTTAAAATACACTTTTCGCACTAATGAGCGTAAACCGAATTTTAAAACTTGAGAAAAGTAATTCTTTCTTGCGTTAGTTTTAAGAGCATGTTCCTTTAAACGGTTTAGACTTTCTCGGTGTGATTTGGATAAGAATGGCGCGCCACCTGGATCCCATCTCGGTTGATAATAATTATTTCACACACACATGCGCGAGCAGTTTTCTCAATTTATGGCCAAAAGAGAGCAACCAAGAAGATGCAGAATCACTTAACAGCACCTTTCATTTGAAATCGATATCCATTTCTTTGTATGGCGCTTTCCATTAATGGAACTGTCTGTGGAACAGACCTGAATTAACATAATCGGCTCGCGTTCTGTTTCGTTTTGGTTTTACTTAAACAAGATACATACGAAATAGCCTTATAAAGTGTCACCATGGAAACGGGTCCTTGTTACAGCCTCACTGAGATGTAACTAACAGTTGCGTTTTTCTAATGCTTCGTTTTCCGATTGACCGATTCGCACAAAAACGCTCCGTTTATTTTAATTTTAACACACTTCACATTCTTTGATTCCCTGCACTCGGTATCACTCTTCAACATCTGATAAAAAATAAATAAAATAAAATACAAAATTCCAATCACTCAAACTTTTCCCATTACAATAAACTAACCATTCAATTCCGATCTGTACTTTCCCAAATTCTCCGCCTAGACCAATGGAAGGTAATTTATTCCAATGATCTGGCCGCTCCAAATTTTTTATATATTTATGCCACCTCTTACCTAATATACCTCCTCCTTGTTCAGTTTTCTCATCCTTTTTCACACCTCAGCCAGATTTCCCCACCCCTCCCCAAGATGTCCAGTTGCCAAGCTTTGTAAGTCCATACTCTCTGTACCATTATGAATACTATCAGGACTCCCACCAATGTTGAAGCACTTTTCTTATCTATTACAAAGCGGGTCCGTTACTCAAAAACGTTTCAGAAACACTACGCTATATATATACACAGGGTGTTTCAGTTAAACGTTTCAGAACTTCTAAGAGGGGTAGCGTACATCCTGACAACTCGAAATCATATAGCAATGTGGGGTCGGAAATGCTTTCCTGAAGCGGTGTTGTACACAGAAGCACCATAAAGAAAAGAGATCGTAAGTGAGAAATCGTTTTAATAATACATGAAAAGAAGCAAAAGGTACATGGATTAAAGTAAGTATTCGAAGTTTCTTCCACGGGCTACAATGCAAGCCTCACATCTCCGACGCATGGACATCCGAACATTCTGGAATACTCCAGGCGAATTTCGAATTTCTTGAACAAGAACGCCAAGTTAGTAGGATGGATGATTACACGAACGCAGAGTTAGCCGATATGCATTTGGCGTACGGGGCTGCAAATTGTAGTGGGCCAGCCGCACAGCGTTTGTACGCGGAACGATATCCGACGAGGCGTATTCCCAGTCATAATTTCTTTGCAAGGCTGCACCAGAGGTTAGCTGAGAGAGGTTCATTTGAAAGAGCTGACAGGGACAGGGTAAGAACAGCACGGACTCCAGCCGTCGAACAGAATGTGCTGCAGCATGTACAGGGGAATCCAAGAACGAGCACACGAAGTCTAGCAAACGCAGTCGGGGTTTCCCATTGCAGCGTCTGGAGGATTCTCCGAGAACAAGACATGCATCCGTTTCACGTGCAGCGTGTCCAGACACAGCAACCGGAGGATTATGCACCTCGTATTGCTTTCGCACAGTGGTACCTTGGAAAATGTGCTACAAATCCCCTTTTTCCTGCTGAAGTGTTGTTTTCCGATGAGGCATCCTTCACAAGGGAAGGAATTTTCAACACGCATAACGACCATATCTGGGCAGTCGCGAACCCGCATGCAATACGACGTCGTGCAGCACAGATTCGATTTTCGGTCAATGTATGGGCCGGTATTATGGGAGATCACCTCATCGGACCTTACCTGTTACCGTGTCGTCTAACGGGACCTATCTACTTGATCTTTCTGCAGCAAGTATTGCCACAACTTTTGAGAGATGAACAGATTTCTGCATCGACGCAACAGACAATGTGGTTCCAACACGATGGAGCCCCTGCCCATTATAGCGGAGATGTTCGTAACTACCTGGATGTCACATTTGGTCAACAGTGGATCGGACGTGGTGGTCCCGTGCGTTGGCCTGCTCGGTCACCCGAGCAGGGTGACCGAGCAGGTCTTGATTTTTATTTCTGGGGTCATATGAAATCGCTAGTTTATGACACCCCTGTTGACAATGCTGAGGAGCTGGTTGCAAGAATCGCAGTAGCTGCCGAAGAAATTCGAAATTCGCCTGGAGTATTCCAGAATGTTCGGATGTCCATGCGTCGGAGATGTGAGGCGTGCATTGTAGCCCGTGGAAGAAACTTCGAACACTTACTTTAATCCATGTACCTTTTGCTTCTTTTCATGTATTATTAAAACGATTTCTCACTTACGGTCTCTTTTCTTTATGGTGCTTCTGTGTACAACACCGCTTCAGGAAAGCATTTCCGACCCCACATTGCTATATGATTTCGAGTTGTCAGGATGTACCCTACCCCTCTTAGAAGTTCTGAAACGTTTAACTGAAACACCCTGTATATATATATATATACAGGAAGGCCGCCGTAGCCTAGTGGTCAGGCGCACGGGTGCATAAGTACACGTGCCTTGAGTGACCGGGGTTCAAGCCCGTGACTACTGAATACGGTGCTGTTTCTTGTATTCTGTCTATCTTGTGAACTCCTCTGACCATTTGGTCGTCCCGGAGTATAAACAGAAAATTTATTTATTTTATATATATATAATGTCAAAGTTGTTTCTTGCAAACAACGTTTTATGACTTCATTTTTACCTGTACGATAAATAATATTTATCGTATACAGGTAACTTGTGTACAATAGTGCCCATCATGGCAACAATAATGCTAGGGGTTACAAAGGTTGGAGTACATAGGGCAATGTCAGGGACATACAATATTAAGGGACAAGGACATAACTAATTACACGAAGGTGATCAATTACAATCATTAAACACAGGACACCAGGAATTTAATGATACAGAGTTTGTCACTGTCATTAGTTCATGCTTTGAGGTTGCATCATTCAATGCAGATGCATCGAGTTGTTACACTTTCAGATGATATCTGGAATTATTTAGGCATTCTCGCAGAGTAAGGATTGAGCAGGTTTATTTACCTCTTATTGGTGGAAAATTTCAGGAGGTCACCATCAATGCTCTACAGTCTGTTAACATTTGGTTGGAAGGAATTGGTCACATAAGATAAGCCTATTGAAGTTAGCGATCAGCATAGGCGTGGCTTATAGATGAGGTTTGGGAATCTGCCAAATATGCAGCTTTCCAAGAGGTTAGTCAAGTCATAATTTTTGTGGTGAAGATGAGTCTTTTTTTTTTTCTTCGACCAAGGATACCACCCTTGGGACACCATTTAAAAATAAGAAGACTACCAAATCCTCGGCAGTCTTCTTGTTTTTGGCAGTGGGAATTCTTAGTTTATAAGAGGCCCATTTCGGTCACTAATGTTCTGCTCTATAGATTCGCTTAATATTAGCTGGGGCAACAAATGTTTGTTTGTTACATGGTTTTAGGAGCCTCAGTAACAAAGGCTATATAGCGCCGTATATAGGTCTGTAATAAATTTAGTTTATTCTGTGGTGGATTTTTGTTGTCTGAACGAAAAACACTCCTTCCGGGAGAAAAAACCATGCTAACTTCTGAGACCAACTAACTCAACCACGTTGTGAAAAACGACTATAAAAATTCATCATCGGTATTCGAAATCAGGTCTTTTCCACCCGTGTAGGGAGGCCGGTAATTGTATTAATTGTGCTACCCACGAGGGCACAGCAGATACCTTAACACCCATCCAAGGTGAGAAAAAAGGGGAAAAAAGTTTTCATCCCGCACAGAAGTTTTTCATCCAACACGGAAGAAAGTGACAGGAAAGAAAAACTGTGTTTGCGAGCTTATGTATGTGTTCTGTAGTGTGATGTTGTGTTTTGATCTTTTGGCTACCTGGAAGCAGTGATCACTGGACGACCGCCTCCAGATACTCGTCCCTAGACGCGGGAGGGCAAGGCGTCTCCTACTATCTACACGCCCTCCTCCCTGGGAAACGAGTTTCCCAGGTAGGAAAAGAAAAACTTGCACTTACACTTTGTTCTAAAGGTCAGTTTTGGATTAAACGTCACCCCGAGGTCAAAGTGCTTCTTTGCGTTAGGAAAACGGATGCCACCGAGTGAAGTTTGCAGTCGGCGGCAGACTGACAGATTCTACTTGAGGGAAAAATATGTGCTGATTTGGAGAGGAATGATAATCTGAATTATTTTAAATGTTCTTCTAGGTCAGTTAGTTTCTGAGTGATGAAAGTGGTGACCTGGTTGAAATCGGCCCCTGGTTCTATCGTCAGGAATATTTTCGTATCATCGGCATAGCAGCTGATACCTTGTCTGTTCATAATGAAGGGGGCAAGGACCGGGGTGAATAGGATTCACAACAGTACACCAGGTTGTGGAACACCAGCAGCGATTTTAGGGGATTTGGTGTCATGATTGCGAGGCATCTCGATAGTTCTTTAAGTAGGACAGTCAAGACCAAAGAATATTTCCTGGAATGCAAAAGCAGTTTTCGAGCAGCTCTATCAGCGCTGGGATATGAACAGCATAAAAAGCAGATTTTGCATCAAGTTGTTGTAGGGTTTTAGGAGCATCGGCAACTAAGGCCATGTTGCTCGGTATATACTGTCCGTAAAGTGCGTGTATTCTGTGGTCGAGTTTCTGTTTACTGAACGAAAAACCCACCCGAGTTTACGGGAGTAAAACCATGCTACCCTCTCCTGAGACCGACGAAGTCAGCCACGTTGTGAAAAATCACCATAAAAATTCCTCACGTCATCGCTGGACTCGAATTCAGGTCTTTTCTACCGGGCATGAGGAGATTCTGCCACCTGTGCTACCCACGAGGCTTTACATCAAGATAGGTTGATTGCTAATTGTTCGTGTTTTTCGAATGCTTGCAGAACAGCGTTGGTTGTAGATACCAAATTGGTGGCAGTAGATCTCTCCTGGCAGGCACAGTGCACTTCTAGAGGTTTAGTAGGAAGAATCTCATGGGTAAAGTTCACTGAAACCGCAAACAGGTCTGATGCGCAGGAAATTGGCCTAAAGTGAATTGGATCAGTGGGTCATGTTACTTTAGGTTGTGGTCGGAAATAAATATTTATGTACGTAAATGATGTCTTGAATCTGTTTCTTAATCCTCACTGGTTACAGAATAACATTCAAACTATCCTGAATTAAAATAACCCTCTTTGACCTGTGCAGGCGACATTCTCATTTCTGCATTTACGTATGTGCACCTCACAAATTCACTTCTGTATGTCCATCCACATGTAACAACTCGAATCATAATGAACGGAATTCCGTGAAATTTTATATTTGACTCTTTTAAAAACATTTGAGAGAAAGCAAAATTCAATCAAAATCTAAAACAGAAATTGGATAGGATATTGTTTTTCGGATTATTTATTAATTTTAATGCATACACCGGCTTTATAATTTTTAAACACATCTTGGATATTGTCCACAAAATAACTGGAGTAATATTCAACGTATTTTCATTAAATTTCAATTACATCTATTCATAACGGTAAATAAAAATAATTAAAAATAATTATGAAACAATTATTAATTCAAGAAAAAAAATTCGAATACGCCTGAAATGTAACGTAATGCATATATTATTCAATTTGTTATTTTAAAGTTCGTATCTCTTTTAACCCAACTTAATGAAAAAACCTTCGTAACCAGAAAACAACATATGGGTTTTTTTCACATCATAACAGAGTTAGTCTGTGTCGGTCAAAACTTGCGCTGAAAAGGAAACCGAGTGCACTGTGTCCATTTGTTGGTTTCTGGATGAAAAACCAAAGTTTTAAAAGTAAACAAAGGAGGGATTTTCATTCCGAAGTAACGAGATGAACTCTGTCACCGCATGGAAAAAGTCCATAAGAGGTGGGAGGATCCTTACTGGTTCCTCCAACCCCAACCGGAATGGGAGGAACGAAGAGGTCTTAGTCTAAAGGAAAATCATTGAAAATAAACTGAAATATTGTTTTTCGCTGAAAACGAAGTATTTCCTTAATTTACATTTGCAAGAATGTGACTAGCCACAATTATAAACTGTTAAGCTGTTTAAATCAGAACTGAGTCCGATTTGCGTGTGCATCCCCGAATCAAAAATTCCTTCCCATTCTTCTAATGTTCACTGAGTTTGAAAATTTAAAATATCCGCGTAAATAACTGTAATGAGCCGTGCATATTTATTTCTGATACCCGTTCCCTATCGGGGCATTCGAGTCCCTCATCTATTCTTGATGCTACTAATTTTAAATATTTAATATATTCCGAGCTTCAGAATACGTGAGGTTACTAAGTGTACACGCAAAGCGGAAATGCAATGCACACCGACTTAATCTAGGAAACGTGATGTGAGTAATTGATAACTGGACACAGCGAGTTGAGTGTCTAATGGTCTCTCCCGCGAGGTGACCGAAAGTAATTCCACGGGGCTCGAAGCAAACTTCGCAGCTTACCTTAGAGCGGATCAGCTAATGAAACAGTAGAAACCTTAATGGTAGTCTGTGTACTGCCACTTGTGATGAATATTCTGGAGATATATTTTAAAAGTGTTCCCGAAAGGTTCCTTTACAAACTTTCCGAACAGAACTGCGGAATCTATCTAAGCAGAATTCGAAGAAAACGAACCGGAAATGAAAATATTCCAGTGCTCACCCCCTCTTCACTACGGTACGCATTGCCTTCAAAGGAAAATAGATTGACTGCAGAGAATCTACATAAATCTAATTACATAACAGTTATTTTAACTATTGTAAAGTAGATACACATATGGACAGTAATAATAATTTATATTCCTCAGTGTTACACTATTTTTAACTATTTAACATTGTGCTCATAATATTTTAAAATGGTATTAAGCATAAAAATTCTAATATTAAAATATCAAAAGTTGTTATAATTATATGAGACACAAACTGCATTTCTGAAGCATTTTTAGTATTTCGATAATACTGTATTGAACAAAAAAAAATGTGATCTTTAAGTAGGGTTCGAATCCCTTTGAAACTCATGAACCAACTCATAAGATGTGGGTTCGAATCCGGACAGAGATGCAAGGAAATTTTATGGGCTTTTTCACTCCGTGGCTGAGTCAGTCGGTCTCCAGCGAAGATAGCAAGATGTTTTTTCTCCGAGAAACTCGCGTTTTTCGTAAAATAAGCAAACAGACCAGAGAACACAAGCAATTAAAGCACATAATACACATACACATTGGTGGATGAGGTTATTCTCGAGTAAATTCCTATAATGATAATAAAAAAAAGTCAAATACTCAGAATCCAAGAGATAGGCGTTGACCTATTTACCACCAACGCAGCTCATGATTGTGGAACCATTCAACATTAGTTGGCTCGCAACTGGCTTCAGTACCTCTTGCTGTGGACGGACAACGTCCCACAATGAAACTCGAATTTTCCAAATTGATCCCAAGGACTACTAAGCCTCTCTTACATTTATACAATCTCATTTGCACCCTCGTCACAAGAGCTATATGTATTTTATGGAGCGTTGGCGGTAAGTATGAGATGGCAGATATGAAGTTTTCTGAGTAATGCAGACAGGCTGCCAGGGAAGGTCATGGGGTTTTGTCAATGATATATAGGAATTTTGCTAACAGGGAAAAGGAGGTGATTATCCCTCTGTATAAGGCAATGGTCAGGCCACGCCTTGAGTACTGCGTACAGGTCTGGAGGCCTCATTTTAGGAAGGATGTAGATTTACTTGAGCGTGTACAGAGAAGGGCAACAAGATTGGTGATGGGAATGAAGGGATCCTCTTACCAAGAGAGGCTTAAGTTCTGCAAATTGCAGTGGCTGGAGACTAGGCACCTGCGCGGCGATCTGATTGAGGTGTATAAGGCCTTGAATGGGTTGAGCACGCTGAATTCTGATGGGATCCTTCCACTTGTTCAGATTACGAACCTAAGGGGGCATAAATTCAAATTAAGAAAAGACAGATGTAGATTGGATGTGCGGAAATTTGCCTTTAGCCAGCGGGTGGTTAATTGCTGGAACAAACTTCCATCTGTCGTTGTGGAAGTTGATAGGTTGAATAAATTTAAGGAGGAACTGGACAGGCATTTGGAGGGAATGGTGTGATTTTTTTTTTTTTTTTTTTGGCTGATGCTGCATAAGCTCATACATTTGCTTTCTTGCATCACATGCCACTACTACTACTACTATCCAAAAATTGAGATTGCATTTAACGATGAAACTTCGTTTAACTAACCTTTTGCTCAACTTCTAGACTCCCACCCATCGGAGAACTCCCCGGACCAAAAAAACCAAATCAATTAACTCAATCATAGTTGAAAGCATATCTAAAATTCTTTTAGGTGCGTTAGCATATATTCGCTCGTGAAACGCCTGTTGACTTCACCATGTCTGTCCGTCCACACGTAATAACTCGACTCTGAGTAGATACACTTTCACTTTCACAAAATTTTATATTTGGCTCTTTCAGAAAGATTTGTCGAGCCATCCCGAATTTAATTAAAATCGGACTAATAGAAATCCAGCAATTATTATTATATGTAGCTGAAGCATTGGTTATTATGTTTGCTGAGATGCGCTGATTGGAGGAATGAACGGGCAGTACGGCGGATGCGTAGAAAAGTCGCTATATATTTTTTCTTTTTTTTTCTTTTTTTCTCTCGTTTATTTCTCTTATATAGGTGGTCCAGGTCTTTATTCAACTGCTTTTTCTTCTTTTTTACAAGAAAGAGGATTAGTCCTTTGATCTTTTTCTTGTGTTTTTAATTCTGCGCAATACAATGACGCTGGTTATTTCTTTTAAACAATTAAATACTGGATTTTTCTCACGTCCACATTCTCTCATCAGACACTGCTTTACAATTAAAACATTTGGAACATAGTAACTAAAACTTATCACTCGCAATTATTCTAGGTCTGTAGAGAAATATGTGGTCTAATTTTATCAAATTTAAAATATTTGAGAAGTTTAAGTATACTTGTATTTCCAGTTTGGCTGGGAAGAATGTCATTCGTGGGTCACAAAACACACACTTTCCTTCCTAAATACACGATACCTTTCCGAGTTGGCTTAAGTTTATCAGAAACACTCACTTTGATGGAGTCAAATTAATTCTGAAATGCAATATCCGTGACACTAACCTTCTACAACTTGATCTTAACCATCTTGCACACGAAACCATAACATCCAAAGTATGTCTGAATTATTCCAGCTACTAAATCCCACCAGAGGTCGCATTCTCTCTTTACTTAGAAAGTAACGTAACCGAGCAGAATTCCGTCTGTCGTTCTAATAAATAGGGGCTACAGAAAATGCACTCTGGGAAGAGAGAAGGTTACGGCTGCACATGAAAGCCCTTTGCTGAGTGCCACCGTGAAAGAGCAGTAGGTCATTTGGCCTCCAGCAAGTCTCCAAGCGGCACTGGAGTGGATTATAAAAGACACAGTTCCTAAATCATAAGGACAGCGAGTTCAACTGCACGTTGTATGTTGGTCTGCAAAGTACGAAGTTGAGAGCCAGACATTAGCACGACAAATTTGTTTTAGTAGTTGCTGCCAGTTTTACGGTCGGTAACCAGGAGTGACGGCTGTGTCTGTTGCTCGAGCGCGGTCCGGCTAATGTGATTTCATGTTTGCAGCAGTTGCAGAAAGGGAATGCCACGGTGAGACATGGCTTGTCAACACCGGTGAACGTTGCACCAACAGTAATGATCCAGCACGTGGGGGAGGGAGAGGAGGGGGGGATAGACCTAATGCTTTAAGGTTCCCTTAGAGACTCATACACGTTGCGTACTACGGGCTAAGACAGAAAGATGGCTGCTGGGGATTCCATACGCGTTTAAGACTTCCTGCGTTCATCCAATGCCTTTCTATGGACGTTTCAAACGGGCCCCTATTCGTCGGTGAATTGTGGAAACCTCGAGCAGCACACCGGGAGGAGCTGATGGCTGTGGGCCATAATGTGGTGATTTAGAAACTAGTAAATGGATACAGGCATGATTTTATGGAGATTTCGAAGTAAAATGACTACATTTATCTCAATTGAGTAGTTTTATTTTAGATCAATCAGAAGGTTAATGCACAGAACGAGATGAGGTTAAATAGTTGTCAAGTTTACCATATAATTAATTAAATTAATAACAGATAATCACGAAATTATAATCGATAAAAAAATCCTCTTTAAAAGGAATAACCCCTGGATTCACCATACTGACACCAAGAAATGTTTTAAACAGCAAACATATTCTCAGTCACCATCCTGCAAAGGACACAAGCGTACAGATACCTGCTGGAAAGATACACTGTCCTCATCAGTTATTTTTATTTTCAGATGAGTGCTGTCATCACTGAGACTTTCTTCTTCGACCTTCATTTCCGTGTGTGTGCACCAGCCATGGAAAACCGGCGAGCACTGCTGACCAAAGGCGTGCTATACAGTGCAACTGCATCTGCATGCAATTTACGGATGGCATTATGCTAAAGTCCTTTTTCAGTGGAAAACATTTTCCTGATAATGACGAAGAGATTTCTGAGGCGAAGTCATGGTTTCTAGGGCAACTAGAAATATTCTACAATGTACGCTTGTATTCAAAAGGTTAAAGCTATTAGACTGGTGGCTGAAAAGAGAGTTTACTCTTGGATGGATCATTAATGTTGGTGCAGCGTTCACCAATGTTGACATACTTTACATAAAATGTCGCACACAATGTTACACTCTTAAAATATGTTACTATCTTACAAGCAGAGTTAAAGACTTACAACCAAAATTTCTTATTACAAACAAGATGCTTCTTATTGAAATTAAGTAAAAACTTTTCATCTGCAACCACAGGGTCCAGGTCAATTAGTTGCAAGAAAATTCGATGTATGTAACAATTTGTTGAAAGACAATTGATGGTTATGACAAATCGGTGTATCGCAGAGAGATCAGAAATTAACGAAATCGATGAAGTAAAAGGAAGGATGGAATTAAAAGAAATTTCGGCGACTTAGTAAGGAGGAATGCAGAAATGAAGAAAAAGAAAATAATATATTTTTTATACATTTATTTTGCATAAAAGGATTCACGCCGATCCTTCTCACAGGCAGGTTGGAAAGTGAGTACGTGCTTATGTCAGCATGACTCCGTCAACATAGTAACACTTTTGAGAGAGACAAAATTTATTAATTTTTTTAAACATACTTACTCCTTTTCCAGGAGCATCAACTGGTTGAGGGTTGGGAAGCGAAAAGATAATTACGGGAACAGAAACCAGGTGAAAGGAACAGACCATCGTACCGCCACTTAGGAGCGTCGAGAACCACTAAGATCCCCTAGTGAAAACGCCTCAGTGGACCAGAAAGCTATTCTATGTAAGTGCCTGGAACTACAATTCCAATCCCTACACTATCTCCAAGGGAGCTTGCCCGCCTAGCCTGCTAACTTCTTTCAATAAAAACTATAGTGCAAGTTGCAAACCTAACGTTAGAAGATGCGCATAACCCAGCCGGCATCCATTAATGATCTCTACTTTTGGTCTCTGGAACACCCCCTCCATGCATTCCCTAAAAAATGCAACTCACGGAAATGAAAGTGAGAACAAGTTTCTCGTGTATCCCAATCTTTAACCTGTCTGTGGCACTTTTTTTAATAGAATTTCCTAAAAAAGTAGAATGTACATCAAAAACGAAGGTGGACAGTATGTGATGGTGGATGGTGTCGTAATAATTAAATTCACCACTTACAGTACGGCATGTTGAAAGTTTGAATTGTCTGTCGTGCTTTGCCATACACCAAATTCTGCCAAAGAATTCACCGAATTGTTCTGCTCACCAAATTATCGTAGCTACTGTCTTTCACTAAATTGTCATACACGAAATTGCCACCTACAGCTAAATGGCATTCACTAAATTGTACACCCAACTGACGTGATCCTGCAACTACTCAACTATTACCACAAAACCTTCCTCGGGCACATTGTGCACTAAGACGACGACAGATTGTAACAAATCTTTCTAGAACCAACTCAGTGCTAAATGAAATCCAAGAAAATGCCGAGCTTGCAGTTATCTATCTGGATGTTCAAGCAGCTTTAGACACAGTCAATATCTCTAGCCTCCTCCACCTCTGTGAGAAATACTATCTAATCAAAGACAAGGTACATCGCCAACAGATCAGACATACTGTGTTATGCATATGTTATAAAAATTTTAACAGGAGTCCGCCCAACAGATAACCATCAAAAAAAAGCACTAAAACTACGAATATCAATTTAATGCTCGCTCAATATTTATTAAACTTTTATATTCAAGTAAATCCTTTAAAATCTGAAATTATGATCTTTTCACTGAAGCCAGTCTATTCACATCTAGTGATGCTAAGCGGCTGTTTAATCCCATGGGTATACACCGCACAGACCTATTAGTGACATTTGACACCAACGCTGCAGTTCCACAGATATCTTGAAGCTCTTCATATCAAAGTGTGTAAATTGAGATGGCTAGTAAAGCAGATTTACTTCATGTTCGAGACTGCAACTTTCATAAAATATTTATAAGATTATTTATCCCTCAGTTTTACAGTGGCGGCCAAAAGCCTGCATTACCTTAAAAAAAGTAACATTTGTAATGAAACGCATAAGATATTGTTTGATTACAGCCATTTTGTTTGTCGCAGAGCAAAGGTATTGCGCAGATAACGCTTCTATTGCATCAGACGGTAATTGCAAGGTATTGCATCAGCCGTTTCTATAAATACGGCGTTGGAAGGATATACACGCTCATTTGTATCCTGTTTTGTGGAGGTGTAAGTATGGCTCCATATGTTCAGTTGACACCAAGAAAAAAAAGCGTAGCTCTGTCCCAGGAAGGGCTTTCTACGCGTGCTATCGCTGATAAATAAGCTCCCACAAGTCAACAGTATCCCGGGTGCTGAAATTAAAGCGTGATGTGAAGAGAACACCTGGATCAGGCCATAAGAGAGTGACTACGCCTTCCCAAGATCGATATTTGAAACGGCTATGCCTTCGTAATCGCCATGCTAGTGCTCCTGATCTAAAACTGGACTTTGAGATGGCGTTGAAAGACGGCTTTCGGAATGTGGTCTGCATGCCTAGTGGCCCAAGAAGAGGCCTTTGTTGACCCAACAAATACGGAAAAAGCGGCTTGCTTGGGCTAAAACGCATGTTTCATGGACAAAAGAGCAATGGGACACCATCATCTTTTCGGACGAATGGAAGGTCAACCTGCATGTGTAGACGTGTATAGTATCTTATGTAGGACGGCACCTGAGCGAAAGCTCAACTTCGCCTTTGTTCACTGTGATGATTACAGAGCATTGTAAATGGCCAGAAATGTGTGTAATATTATGTTTGAGCAGTGTGTGTTGTGTTGTTTCTGGCCATTTTGTCACCAGGCAGGCGATCACCTGGAAAGCCTGCCCAGTGTCCGTCTACACCACGGTGAGGTAGGCCACAACTACGCATGTACCATGGCCAACCTCAACTGTCGCGTATTGAATGTCCAAAGCGAGTTTGGAATCATTCAAAAAGAACCCCCGTACCAGCAAGTCGGCAATAGCGCACGCACGCACACAATCATTCCCAGGAGACAGGACAGAAGAGACGAAGAAATGAAGAAAATAGCATAAAGTAAAAAAAAAAAAATTAAATGTCTTTATCCATGTCTTTGTCCAGTGCTGCCAAAAGTAGTCCACAAAGAGAAAAGGTATACAGTCAAACAGTAGTAGTAATGTCACCATAAAACCAGATCTGCAAGGCAGGAACAAGTTCTAGATATAAATCTGTTCTGTTAATCTGGAGTGGTATCAGAAGTCACTGGTTGGTGACGGCATCACTGAGCAGAGGAAGGATTTAGTTGTAGAGAGTCTTGATAAAGGATGAGCCAGAAAAATGCAGCATCTGTTAAAACCTTTGCGTGTTCTTGAAAACCACAATTTTGTATATGACGTCATCAGAACGACAGACGAGGCAACAGGCTGTATTACGATTTATGATGCGTTTTCAATTTGATTTCTTGAATTTACATTGAGGTTGAGTCTTCCTGCGATTAAAAGCAGCATTGCAGAAAAACTTGAAGGGCCTTGAAATTACTGATAGACATGAATATCTCCTCACATCCAGGAGACAAGTTTGGAACTGTTGCTTTAAGAGCCAATCTTAAGTCCTCGTCAATGGAGCATTCAAAAAGCCAGGCTCGGATGGGAAGCGATATGTCAGAAGACGAAAATCGGAGGCACACCATCCTGACTGCATAACACCGACTGTAAAAGTCCCCGCCGGTCAGGTGGTCTGGGGATGCATAACAAGCAAAGGGGTGGGGCGAATCAAGTTAATTAACGGAACGGTGAATGCAGAAACCTACACTGCTATCTTGGAGGAGTGCCTAAAACCCGTCATTAGGGATCACCAAACAGACGTCCAAAACTACATTTTTCAACAGCACTCCAGCACATTGCCACACAGCAAAATTGGAAAATTGGTAAGTTTTATGATATTTAAATTTAATGATGAGTTTGTGTTCTTGTCTCATAAGGCTTAAAACATACTGACACCAATGTTTTCCTCGTAACTCAGACCTCAGAGAGGCTGGCATTACAGTGTTGGACTGGCCCGGAAACAAGTCAGATTTGAACCCTACTGAAAATTGCTGGTACATAATGTCGTCTAAAATTGTTCAGAAGAAGCCAACAAGTAAGATTCAGCTGTAGTAGAGCATTGTAAGGGTGTGGTACCACGAAATTGGGCAACCGTATATCCAGAGGTTGATGAACTCTATGCCAGATCGTTGCAAGGCTGTAATTGCAGCTCGAGGAGGAACTACAAAATATTGAGGATTTCATTTGCTTATTTAAAGTACTTAATACTATTACGTTAACTTATCATTTCAGTTTGTACACGTAAATGCAATAAAATGTTTGGTTTCCATGATTGCCATTTGCATGATTTCTCATATTTCCATTAATTACGTATTTTACCCTTTGGGAAGATACTTATGGCAATTAGGTATATCAGGTGGAGTGTTTTTATTGGATTTAATTCACAGAGATATATATATCCCATCTAACAAATACATTTCGAACATTTCTGCAACCCACAATGCGACACAAAACACATTATTTGCAAAATTCACAAGTGATGCAGTTTTTTTGTGCGCCACTGTATATGCCTCAGCCTGCCGCATCCATGTTCCGCAACATTCAGTACGACGAACACTGGATGATCAGGTAGCTTGCACGCAAACAAAACCTTACAAATGGCATACACACTGCCACCATTACAGCACAGCAGTCCTCATACACAACTATAAAATCAAAAGTGGAAGAAAAAAGACAGACTACCACCATAAAATTTTATACAGGCTTCAACAGCTCTTCTGATTTCTAGGGCATTTGTCATTGGAGTATTCTAAACACACAGAGCATTTCTCTCCACAGTAACTGTAAGCCAACTCCAGCCAGCTGACCGCTTCATTCCCACCAGCGTTCTTCAGACTGTCCATAACGTGGTTACAGCTCTCCATCAACTTATCTGTAACAAAAAGTTTAGAAAAGATGTTATTGCAAGCATAAAATTCTAGAGCAGAGAATTTACGCCATCATATCACCAGAAGTCCAATTGAAGATTGTCATTATCTTCTGTTACCTTTTTTCTAAATTTCTTAAAATTTCTATCTGATTTGATACTGCATTTACCGTATCTATTTATCTTTAACTGACTACCTCTAAATTATATAACATTTGACAAATTTACACCAGAAGCCTAAAGACCCAGGATTTCGATGTGAGCCCTCCAGCCTTAATTCAGCATTCTTGATGTAAAACCCCTGGCTATTGGCCGTGAAGGGTCGTATTATTGCAATGCAATAAATATTAATTAATGAATATAGAGCTCAAAAAATGAAGCCAAAATGGCTATAAAGGTAATAATTTCTCCCTTATACATACAAGTAGACTGCGTTCTTTAAAATAATATAAAATTCCTGGCCACATTAGTGCTGCTATCAAGAATTGTTCCTTACATTTTTGTCGTCACACAGCTTGTTAGTATCAGTTTTCAACCTGGTTTGAGCATGCTCCTGGAAACTGCAATAAATTGGCTGATGCGTACACGAAAACGAGTATCCAGCAGAGGAGACTGACTGTGGACCTTAATGGATTATGGAGTATGAATACCATTGCCAGCCAGGCAACGCGCACAACAGGATCTCATGTTGTTGTTAACGCTGAGGCGCCTAAGTCTGGCATTAATATATTTGAATATAGCGTGTATTATTTGGTCGGTTTGCCTGTTTTATTGTACGAAGAATCCGAGTTTAAAGGGAGCGTGGGAACCACGCAAACCTCACTTGAGACTCGAACTCGGAGGAGCGCAGTTCGATACTATCTTTGCAATTCTTTCCACATAATCTGAATTATCCTCCAAATATTTTGTTCCATCGATGAACAATTTGCTTTGTATGGGGGAAAAGGGTCTTCAAATACTCTAAAATGTAGGCTTTAGTCACCCACTATTGTAATACAAGTAACTACATGAATTATCTCTTTCCCATCTATCAATATACTTTTCCCGATGTCATTCTTCAAAAGGAAGTTTCAAAAAGGTTTTTAACTATCGTTTTTAATATCAATAAAAATTTACTACGTATCACCTTGTCAATCAATTATAATAATTAATTTATTAATTTACTTAATGACACATGCGCAAAAATAACTTACCTTGCACATAAAAATACACTCGCTACAAAAGAGCTAATTTAAGGATTCTCAATCAATTCATTAAATGTTACTAAATATTTTCCCTAAATTTATATTATTTTTACAAATTTTTATTAGGAAAAATATTTCGCTTTTTTCGGGCCATGAAGTAGGCCCGAAAATAAAGTAGAACATGAAAATTATACAGCAGAAGAAGGAAACAAAAATGTTTGCGGGTAAGCTACAGTAGGTATTCATAAGAACAGCAAGTCAGCAGTAGAGAAGGTGGTTAAGTAGTTTCCAATTGTCTAGTTATAGCCTTGATACCAGCAGCTGAGTGCCTTTCCTGGTCGTTGGGGCTATACGTTACACTTATGTTACAACACTTTCGGCCGAGAGGGCCACATAAATGGCTGTAAACTGCAATTTACCTTAACCTACGCATGGTACAGAAAAACAATGGAGGCTGTTGATTCTGGTAGTAGCTTATGCAAGTAAACAGAACATGATTTTAAAAAAGGACAAATGGCATTTTTTTGTCTTGAGAGAGAGAGATAAAAAGCTTCTTTTTGCAATATTAAAATACATGTACAGATGGCGCTGTAATCGGCAGTTTTCTGTTCTGATCCCTCCTCCTTTTCCACCCAAAAAAATAAGCATCCGAAAGAGCATCCTTCGATGCATCTCCGGATGAATCCTCATCATCCGATGCTTCGTAGGAAGATATTAAAGTTCACCACGAGCTGGAAAAAGCCGATTCGCTTATTATAAAAATTTTCTGTAATTTTTTAAATCAGGTTCTTCGTTCATCAAATTACACGTTGCATTTTTAGTGCCCGTTTCCATGTGCAGTGTGTGTTATGTATGTGGAAAGAGACGAAGCAGTTTCTCAGCTTTATTAGATTTCAGAATTGTAATCAATTTTTGCTATCCGGAGTGTATCTCATTACATCACCAGAGCTTAGCCACATGATTGATTCTCCTAGTTTTCACGTAGGAACCAAGGCTTCGAGAAAATTCTGTTAGCAATCACTGTTACAGCAGCCTTTCCTATCGATTTTTGCGGGAGGTACTGAAAATCCCCTTTTTTATTCTCAACGCTATTGTTCCAACTGCAGCCAACACGACCCACGAAAAGGGACCATTTATAATTAGTTCCGCTTTGCAGATTACTCGAGTAATGTCTTTGTATCAGCTACACGATGAGAATAATAATAATAAGATGGCTATATCTTGTTTACCAGACTCACTAAAGTAATATACAGCAGAGGTAAAAAGTCCTTCATTATTCTACAACCATTATTCCCTTGAGTGCCGGTTCCATCTTATTCAAAAAGCTTGGACACTACAATGACTCCCAAAGCATAAATGATTTTATCAAATATGAAGAATTTTGAAAATTCCGAAACGTTTAATAATAAATCGGTCTCGGTTAAAAGCTGCCAGTTTTAGACAACCCTTGTGCATGCGTAGAATCTTTGCTGTTTTTTGTCGTTGGAGGATTTGAAGTGGAAATGAAATTTTAATGATTAGGTTTATATTTTTAGCTCATATGCGTGAATTACTTTAATTTATACGTGACGTCCACAAGCAGCAAAATAAATTCAGGGGGTTTTGGGAAACGCAGGCGTTTTAGTATCTATTTCCCTTTAGATGTTCATGTCACTAAGCGTGGAAATAGTTACGAAATGTGGAAGGCTTCAGCTAACTCCACTGTTTAAATGTGTAATGGCGTGTGTGTGTTTATGCGAATATCTCCCAATTTTAAGGTAATGCTTTGCGTTTTCATGAAATTGGAAAGATTCCCAGATTATTTTGCTACCTTTCATGTGCCCCTAAAGGGATTTTAGTTGTAGACTTTGCATATTTTAAGAGCTTCCCAAGTTGTTTTCTTCCTCTGAGAAATCGGCAAGAAACACTTTAAGATGTCCAACTCCCGGAATGTGAATATGTAACGTTAGCGCTTTCTCTCCCCACCCCTCTTCTCTGTCAAGGAAAAATGACATGATAGCTATCTATAAGCATGAATTTATCATAGAGAAATAGGATCTCCTTATTGCCTTCGTGCGTAGAAGATGCTGAATATGTGCAGGCAACATCTTCCGAGATAGGAAGAATATCTGAATATTAAGAAAAGCTGTTCTTAGGTGAGGAACAAATACATTTGAATACACTTATATCCCAAACAGAAAGCCAATGAGCGTGGGCACTGAAGTTAGTATTTACTTCCCCGAAAAAAAAGGAACAAACGAAAAAAACCGGTTTCTTTTATTTTTTTTACTTAAAAAAATAAAATATTCGTTATTTAGGGGAAAGCTGCTTGAACTGAACCACTTAACTTTGAAGAAAACTATCCTTTAACAAGTGTTTTATGTTTTTGTGTCATATCAGAAGATCTAGGAGGCCCTAGAATGGGGCCATCCCGGCTGATCCATCGATTAGGAATTTTTTTATTGGGGATTTCGCGCACATGCAAGCTGCAGCGGTGGTGTCCCATCCTGCTGATAGAACACATGTGGCTGCATATCTGCCAGCTTAGGTGCAGCATACAATTCGAGTATACCTAGGAAATTTGCCGAGTTCACAGTGTTTTCGTGGAAGAAAATTGGCTCAATCACCTGGCTAAGGATAGTGCGCGACACACCTTGAGACTATCACGCTTCGTGTTCACGAACTGAGTGGGAATTTTCAGATCCCCATATGCGACAGTTGTGTCTGTTAACCTTACCAGATGGGTGGAATGTCGTTTCATTACTGAAAACATTTTCCAGAAAGTGCTCGCCTTCGTTTATATGGTTGAGAATGTGAACAGCGAATTCCTATCGTTGTGGTTTGTTGTGAGGCTTAATTTCCTGGGCGATCTGCACGTTGTAAGCATAAAGTTTCAACATCGTGCGAACCACTCTGGGCGATGTTGCTCGCGGTATTTGCAGCTGCAACTTTCCCGACCGACGGATGGATTTTGTAGGACTTCAGGTAAACACTTCTTGAATATCGGAGACTTTATCTGCAGATACACTAGGCCTACCTGCTCCTTTCTGGTGCAGCACATTGCCGATTTCTTGAAACTGTTTCAAACATCGCAACATTGATTGTGCTGTAGATGAATCTTTCTGGAATTTCGGTTGAAACTTTTCTTTACAGTCATGGGAACATGGAAAATTTGGTATCCCAGAGCCACAACACGCACATTGCTTTCTGCTGCACAGTCGCCAATTTAATGCTGTACTGTCGGAATTTTTGCTGGGATCAAGGCTCCCAACCGCATAAGAAAAAAACTCATTGAGTTGCTTCGGCAACTGCAGCAAACCATTTTAACACCTATTACAATAAAAATTTAATCTAGCTTCATAATCAGATGAATAATTTATAGACGCTCAATATATATATATATATATATATATATATATATATATATATATATATATATATATATAATTTCCCCCTGTGCAGAAGTGTCCATCCAGTATAATGAACACTTTATTTTCTTTGTTCAATTTAACGGTTTTGAATAAATTTCCGTAATCATATGAAGAATTCTGTACATCGTTTATTCAGCAACTCTCTGGATTAAATACAAAAGAGGCCAAGGTAGTGAACAATTTTTTAGTTCTTTCGAGCTCGTTCCGGTATGAGAACAGTAACATAGAGGGATAAAAATAAATTTGCATTTCAGTGTATCACTAATTAAAAAAAGCCATTAGACTAAACGTTATTAAGTCCTTGAAACTAAACTTAAGACGAAAAGGGGAAAAAAAAACAATAAAAATATAATTTGTGTAGAATCTTTTGACCTCTGAGTGAACGCTCGGTTTTACTGTAGCACACCACAACAAAACAAAAGAATTATTTCCGCCCTTCTAACTGAAGTTATAACCTTATTTGACACTCTATCGAATTTTCATCTCGGACTATCATAAATCTTCTTAATCTCTTCGAGCGCTGACGTTGTGGTTGAACGAAATATCTCAATGATAGTGGGAGGCCTGAATGTCGAATGAAGTCTTATACTTTGCTATTCCTGCCAAACAACATCACTGTTCTCTTGCTATAGTGAGCTCCGCTGAGATTGACAGTATAATACCTACTCCATCATCTGGTCGAGAAATTTATGGAGTCCTTCGTGAATATATACATTTGTAATTAACGTCAATTTTTCTACAAAGATACTATAATGGACACCCGGAATTTATGCCTGATTCACATCCTTTCTTTGACACCGTTCTTAATCCTGAACTTTTTTTTTGAGTGGTAAATTTGACTGACAGACAGGGAAATGACATAATTTAAGTTCTTATCTCAATCATGGGATCTACTACATCAGATATTAGTGGCCTTTTAAATAGAATTATGGCTGTAGAATAGATGAATTAAGATGTAATACCTGTCAAACCGACGCTCTAAACAAGAATACAATATTAATTATAAAATACGTAAAGGGTTTAATGAATTCAGAACATGTTACCTAAAACTGAGCAGGAATAATGACCTGAATTCATTAAGCCCTTGAATAGGCAAACCAAATTCTTTTAAGGCATTATTGAACCACTTAGCAATAAGTGATAATGTTCAACGATGTTAAATATGCGCAATCATGAACAAATGTTTCAAATCGAAAATAAAAAAAATGGATACCACGACAGTTTATCATCAGCGAAGTTGAGGAATATATTTCTATTTTGAGCATTCATTATTTAAAGAAGAAAATGATTTAAAGTTCAAAATACCATAATATTTCGTACGTGGTAAATAAACAATGTTTGTTTTTGGGGCTTATTAAAAGTAATCTATTCTGTAAACAACGTTCCTTAGGATTAATTCTTCACACTATTCTCACGGGAGAAACGTGAGATGCTAATTTATAGCCTGGTAGGCGATTATAATTAATTTTTACGCAGTGAATTGCATTCTAATGGTGTCGCAGACAAAACTAATAAGGGAAATATGGAATAATAGTACGGAATCATCATTTGATACAAAAATCATAACTGAAAGCATCGAATACTGAATACCAGGGAATTAATTAACTTTAGCCAAAAAAATAAAGTCTGACGAAAAACACAGCTAGATAAATACACGGAGAAGAAAAGGATTTTATCGAAAAATGTAAAACCACAATCGGCAAAAGAAGGAAAAATAAGGCTTAAGCATGAAATAAATGAAATATATATTCTTTCTGTTTTTCAGGAAACATTTCCAGAAAAACATCCTCTGATCAAGATGGATGTTGTTTGTCTTACCACAGTATTAAACCCAATAAACGGTTGCCGTGGTTACTGAACTGTCAACAGAAACCATAGCAATGACCAATCTTTGTATGACGTTAGTCCGTATCTTATGGGATAAAGAGGGGAAAATATCTTCGGGAAGAGATAAAAGGGATGTTTAAACTTTAAATCGAATTCATGACCACATCATACTATTGATTACTATCTGGGAAACGTTTTCCTTCTGCTGAGCTGCAGCCATTCACATTTCTGTAACATTCCGAATGCAATGACATTGAAACTTTTTGAATCTCTACAATGACTTTCTCTATGCCTTCTCCCCCCTAGCGCAAAGATTTCTAGGGAACTCGGCTATAATGAGGGGGTTCTATCAATTCATAGTTAATCGGTAAAGCAAGATTAACATTTAATAACTTATGTGATAAGAAGGCTTTCTTTTAAGTTCCCTGCAATTCTATTTATGGAGAATCATTAGTCCACCAATCCCACGCACTGTCCAATTTTTATGAAATCATTAAGGCCTGTCGAAAAAAGTTCGTAGTTGTAAAAGTTTTTTTTTTTTTTTTTTAAATCCAAAGAGATTTCTTTCTTTGAATCCGATTTTAAGGACCAATCCAGCAACCAAAGAAATATAAAGAATAAGGTTATCACAAAGAGCTTATCAAAAAGATAGCCCAATATTCTACGATGGATTCTCTAATTGAAAAAAATTCTCCATTAGGCCGATCAATTTCATTAAGTTACGGTTCTTTCATTTAGATATGAATGCATTTGCTACCCGAACACTGAATAGCTGTTGCCATTTTATTTGTTACATAATCAACTATTTGAAAACAAATATTACTGTCTCGATCTCTTTACAAATTTATTCTTTATCATATCATCACACTACAGCAGTATTCATTTCTTAGCATACTACAGTACTACGCAGCCGTCGTAACTAGGAATCTAGCAGAAAGGCGTCTGCCATCACAGTTACCCATTATCCATTTCTTCTTCAGAACAATGTGTACCTCTTTCTCGCTGTTCTGAAATTAGTAATTTTTAATAATGTTTCATTGACACTTGACGACTAATTAGTGGAAGGATATAAATCGTCATATATTCATTGGCCAAAAAACATAGAAACCATTATTCAATATCTAACAGGATCACTTTTAACCAAATTACAGTCCGTAAACATCGTGTCTTGGATTCCACTAGGTGTCTGAAGGGGGTTTAGCTCTACATTTGACCATTCTTCCAACACGATATTCGTCAGTTGTATTGTGGTCAACTGCCAAGTCCAACTGTCCTTTCCAACACAACCCAGACATTCTCAATTTGATTCAGATCTAGAGAACTAGGTGGCCGGAGTAGATGAGTATATGTTGGAAATCTTCGGAATGTTATTATTATTATTAATAGCTATACGGTGCAAGGAAGCCCGAGGTGCACCAGCCAAAAAAAAAAAACGATTCTGAATTACCCTGAGAGAGAGAGAGAGAGAGAGAGAGAGAGAGAGAGAGAGAGAGAGAGAGAGAGAGAGAGAGAGAGAGATTAGTAGGGGGGAATCACCAAGAAAGAGAAAAATGATGATATCCAGCTCAGGACCCTGGGTGTGCCAAGGCCATGCTCACCAGATGTGAGCCCCTGGTTTGTTATATTCATCGAGCCATTCAAATATAATTTTGCACGATGGATAGTTGCGTTGTCGTCTTGAAAGAAACCATCGCAATCCAGGTAAAGATTTATATTATCGGACCAATTTCACTTGCAGGGTGAAATTGGTCCGATAAGATAGAAGAATATTCATTGCAGGTAACAGACCTTCTAACGTTATGAGCCAAGTCCGTACCAACAGAAAATCCATCTTTCATACTCCATATTATGATTCCATCTCCAGCCACTTGAGTGTTGGACACACGAGAGTCTGGATGCATACATTCGTGAGGTTCGCACCACACTTTTATCCTACCCTTTGTGCAATAAAGTATAAATCGCGACTCGTCAGACCATATGACCTTTTTCCACTCATCCACAGTCCAGTCTTGGAGATTGCCTCACCACTCGACTCAAACTTTCACATTTTTACAGAAAGAAGTGGGTTTTGTATGAGGATCGCCTGTCTTCCCCATAACCAGATCGAATAAGAAGCTCCAAAAAAGTGTACTGTATCTATCTGATACCATGGAACTTGTTCATACCATGTAACAACTTCCATTTGCATACCGTACATTTAATTATCTTTTTACACCAAATGCAAAAGGGTTTCTAAATTTTTGACCAGTGAGTGTAGAAAGAAAGGCATGGTTCACAGGGAGATCAAAGAAGAATACGCCCATCTTCGTAATAAAGGAAATTCCACGAAAAAGTGAACTGATATTAAGAGCAAGTGTTCATTTACTTTCTGACAAACAGTGTTTCTAATCGCTGTTTCGCCTTATTAGAGCCAATCAGGGGAAAAATGCGTATAAGAAGAATTAATCACAGTTCGTTATCTGGATTATTGATTTGTCACAGAGAATTATCCCGAAGGAATGAGGATCATCTCAAGTCAACTTCAGCGTGCAGTTCAAGAAATATAAAATATTCCCATCACATATTTGGAACAGTGAGAATTTAAAGGCCTTCACATATTTGGAATACTAAGAATTTAAGAGTTTCTCCCTCGTACTGCATTGCGCACTAACCAAACGATTATCACGGGGTGTTCCCAGATGGAAAACTGTGAACGTGGTAATTAAATTTCTAAAAATGATCGTCGTTAAGATCACACGTAGAAATGAAAGGATTAGGCAGCGAGATAGGAAAGACGTGTCTAAGGATCAGCAGTGTGTGAAACTAATTCTAGAAGCCTCATTCGCTATTGATCCACTCCGAGGACTTTTCAACTGCAGTCTAACTGGTGAGAAATTTTCACGTTGGCAGTCAGTCAAAACATTAACAACTATCAAGATTAAAGTAAAAGCCTCCAATCCACGAAAGTTGATTGGACCAATTTAATCCCCCCATCCCAACAGTAATCTAAACAAGTATAAACTTAGAACCAAAAGTGTAAAAATAATGTCCCTCAAACGGGTGCTTCAAGACGGATTTAAGACGACCTCGAGAATGTAATTACGGCTGATTGGGAATTTATGTTCATCTAGTTCACTGAAATAAGAATAAGAATGGTGAATCGAAACAAGGAGTTAAAACGAAAATTAAGTTACAGCCGCCATCTTGATTGATTTTTTTTTTTAAATCATCAGCACTGTCTATTAGACGTACATATGAAATATTCATGGTAGGATTTCTTTGATATGCGTCGAGTAGATCAAAATGCTTTCGAAATGCCAAGGAAGGCTTAGCAGCGGGTGAGAAGATAAACCTCATATTCTTTTGCTTTATAATTTATTCCCAGAACTTTCTTCTAGGTATCCGTACTGTTCCATTAACTCGAACTTCTCCCCCCTTCCCTTCTGGTTCTCGAATTCTAAGAGACCATCACAAAGTATGTAAATAAACTACCATTATGTATTCATGTAAACTTATTTTTCATTTTGAGACTTTTTAGTGCATTGGGCCTTTCTGTTCTTTACTGTTAATGCAACAAGGCAACAATGGAAGGATTTTCCATGCTCTGAACTGCTTTTGACGTCACTAAACAGAAGATGTGTCGAAGGATCAGACTGAGGGTGGACAATTCCAATCTTCTTCTCCTCTTAACAAATCCATTACCAGTTGATTGGCAATTACAATCAAAATATGTTCAACAAGGACTAGGCTAATATTGTGAATTCGCACCCTCAAATGTAACGAGAACTCTTGCGTGGCGTCTATTAAATCCCCAATGCTGTTTTAATTATAAAAAAAAAATGGAGTGCGTGCCGAGCACGCGCGGTAGACGGTTTTATGTGAAATATTCTTCGCGTTTCTTTTAGGTATTTTGATTTGTATATATTTATTACGAAATAAGAATGGAATATAACGAAAATTCAAGACGAAAAAAGAAATTGTTATATTTGTATTGTTGCAGTCATATGACAAATACTTGTATTGTTGCAGTCATATGACAAATACTTGTATTGTTGCAATCATACTGTTCAACAAATGGCTACAATCAAATGGGTAATTAGGATATCGGGTTGGATCTTGCACCTCTGGCGGAAGTCGCGGATGACATCACTTCCTTGATGCATTTTTCGTGACCGATAACATTTAGTCGGGTGTAGGTGGCCCCAAAAGGATGTTATACATCAAAAATTAATTTCTGAAGTGAATATTTCACTTTGCGTCTGCCAGACACAAAGTGAACGTTTGTATTTTTGTCAGCTGCTTGCATTTAGGCGAAATAAGATTATTACGACAAGAATAGACAGCTGTCGCTGGCGTCTAACAGACACCATGTGGGAATGGGAGTTACCATGGACTCTTTTGTTCAACTGGCGCCTGTTAAACGCCAAACAAAAATTTAATGTCTCATAATTCATAGTATATAAAAGTGGTCGGAAAAGGTACACGGGAAGATTTGATTCTATTTACAGATTTTAAGTAAAAAAAAATTTTAAAAAGTGGTCTGTCAGCTAGCAGATGAAGGTTAATTGTAAAACTTGAGGATGTTAGTGCGGCAATGGACGCATGTAAAAGCCATTATCCTGAAGTCGTGTGTGCGTGTGTTAAAATTCTCATAGCAGAAGAACTACCCCATTCTTCGGATAACGGAATTCATCGTAGCACACCGTATTACATGCAAGAGTGCGCTAACAGAGAAACCTCTGGCGCATAATGTTTAGAAAACTGTAGGAAAGGATTTCAGTGAAGTGGATAACCAGAAGCAAAAGATTGCAAGAGGAAAGTGTATAAATTAGTGACTTTTTTTTTTACTAACCGTAGACTTTGGGTAGCGTACTTTGTTGATGTTGTGCCACACTGTGGATACAGCGGCCCTGTCAATATTACATTCAGGCAAATATGACTTTGCCGGAGTTTCTTTTTTTCTTTATTTTCCTCCCTTCATTTCCTAAATTAGTTTTGTTAAGAATAAACACGTAAGGAAGATCTTCACAACAATAAAGTTCTTCGAAATTCGCCTCAAGCCAGCTTTCTCCTACCGGCATCATCGTGTTCAGCGTCTCCTTGCACAACAAACAGACAGCCCTGTTGTTTGTCACCAGAAAAATTGATTCGAATAACGCGTTCTTAAAAGAGAGGGGGAAAAAATTCTCGGTAATTAATTGTGCTTCGACGCGAAAGTTAAAATGCCTAGCGGCCTGCGTTGGAATTTATTAGCACTGCCAAGAATGAAACCTGTAACATCCCTTGTGAGTGATAAAAGGTTATTTTCTTAGCACACCCTTGATAGCAGGATTTAATTAGGATATGGATCTTTAAGTATTTTCTCAGGAGTAATAATTGTGCCTAAAGGGTTAAGGTGTTGATTTATCAATAAACACATTAACCTGTGGATGTTTCGGCGGAATTAAAGACATCCTTTGTAGTTTGTTTAAAGATGGTTCAATCAATATCGTGAGAAGTAATTAAATAAATTCAATTTTCACACGCGGTACATTTACGGGTATATAAACATACTTATTACAAAAATTAAAAAAAATAATAATAACTGTATTAATAACATAAATTCTTTGAATTTGTTATTAATACAATTTTTAGATAAATTTTATGTTTTATAAATATTTATTTAATTGGAAAATTAAGTGCTGCAATATGGTGGAGCAATTACATCCAGCAGCTATAAAGATAACTTTGAGCAGTATATATCATATTTTGAAAATTCTATACATAGAATTCATCTCAAATATTTTATTTGGATTAAAAAGCTATTTCTGTCTGTCCTGTAAAACAATATTATTGTGCAGGATAAGGCAGCAATAGTCTCACTTTTGCACGTGGCTATAAACAAACTGTGTATTGCAAAATCCATCATATTGTAGACCTTCACTACGAGTTGCCGCGGTATTCCACTACACAGTTTAAATAAAACGCACTATTTCAAAAGGAAAAGTATGTCACTGTTTATTTAAAACGCGAATATGTGTGGTGTCTTATGTAAGGTGGCCCCTAAACGTAATTCAACTTCGCCATGGTTGTCTGTGATGATATACAAAACTTTGTACAATGGCCAGAAATGAGTGTAGTGCTATGTTTGCACACTATGTGTGTAAGGTAAGGTGTAAGGTGTATTTAGTGTCAGACGGCACCAGGGGTTTCCCCCATCTCCGTGTTGCTTTCATTGTGGGTGTACCAGTTCACTGGGAAATGCCAGAGATTTAAAAGTGTGTGGGCTTTGTATCTGTGTGATGTCGTGTACCGTTGTTCATCTGGTCGTTTAGCCGCTGGACCCCTGCTGAGGCCCAACGTTGCCCCACCTTCGCCCCGTGGAGGCAGACCAGGAACCCAGTAGTTTTAGTTTCACTCTGGCAGGTCCTGCCACCTAATTTCCTGAGATTTCAGAGGCTAGGACCTAAAAAAAAAAAAAAAAAAAAAAAAACGCGCGCGCTCTTTTATATGCACGTATGTACAGACAGAGACATATATCCATCATCGTCGGTTTGATGATCGTTAGGTGAGGGGGATAATGCTTGCATAATAAAGGCCGAAAGAATGGGCGAACGGGAATTTTGACATAATTACGTTTTTGTGTGTGGGACATTCACTAGCATAAAGATAGAGTGGGTGGGAGACTGAAGGCTGGGGGGGTTAAGGCAGAAATATGGGGATGATAGAGTAGGCAACCCCAGAAGTCAGTGAGGCATACCCATGCCTCACCAGGAGAAAGTAGGGGGCGCCGGGGGGACCGGCGCAGGGGAGGGGGTGGAAAGGCACCAGGCAAGGGAGCCCGGTGAGCTGAAGAACAGATGTTCTTTGGTTATAATGGTAGTGGGTTGTGGGCTGCGGCCATTTGGTTTCTCCTCGTCGTCCTCCTCGTGAACAGTGCCTGTGCATAATCCGAGAAGGCTTGATACTCCTCCTTCGTGTCTAGGAGGTGATGTTCTTGTCCCTGTGGTAAGTAGTGGATTCTGGTGAGGAAAACACCACGTAGGTCTTCATAGAGCCTGCAGTCATACATTAGGTGCTGCCAGCTCTCCAGCCCCCCGCAAGTGCAAGTTGGATCAACCTGAATCCCAAGTAGAGACAGTTTGGCATTTATAGCTCCGTGTCCAGTTAAGAGGTACGTTGCTTGTAGACCTAGGGAGAACCAGTTGGGTGAGGTTGGGTAGTTTTGTTCAATATTGGGTAGAAATTTCTTTGTGATCTCTCCCTTTTGAGAGTTGCTCCACCTTTCCTGCCATGCCTGCTGCAGGTGAGTTTGTATCCTCTTCTTTTCCACATTTCTGTTGCTGGCTAGGTCAATAGTGAACCCCAGAAAAGTCTGTGGGGTGCCTTTGTCTAGGTAGTATAGTAGGCCGCGTTGTATGATTTCTAGGTCCAGCGGGAGAGTGCCTGCGAGCACTTGCAGGGCGTGGGTGCTCACCGTGCGGCAAGCGCGAGTGATGGTTAGGAGGATGGATCTGTGAATTTGGTCCGTGATACGTCTGTTTACTGCTGTTGTAGTTTTTTGAAACCATGCACCGGATGCGTAGGTGACGATCGGAGTGAAAATAGCTTTGTAGAACAGTTTGAGGACTCGCTTTTTCAAGCCCCATTCTTTACGCGTGACCCTGGCAACAATGGCTGCGTAGCGTCTTATTTTTTTACGGAGATATTTCAGATGGTCCTGAAATGACAGGTTTTGGTCCAATATCACGCCTAGGTATTTCAGTTGGTTAGAGAATTTGATTGTTTCCTGCCCAATTTTTATTTGCGGAGGCCGCCTAAGATCAAGGCGTCCCTTTAGTAGGATGGAGTTTGTTTTTGTGGAGGATATTTTGAGTTGATTTCGGTTTGCCCATTCTTGGAGAGTGGTCAGGGCCCGATTTGCGAGGACCTCTAACGCAGCTCTTGAGTTTGCCTGTATTGTGAGAATGAGGTCGTCCGCAAATGCCTGAGATTGTACTTCATTGAGATCGATGTTAAGAAAGGTGTCCAAGACAATATTCCACAGTAGTGGGCCAAGGACCGAACCTTGAGGGCAGCCCCGATGGACATGCCTGGAGAGTGTGCCATAGGGGGTGGTGACTTTGATGGTTCTGTTGCTTAGGTAACTTTTGATGGTGTTATAGAGGTTTTCCGGCATGTTGGCTTCGCGCAACCTCGCCAGGACGCTCGGCCACCAAAGTGAGTCGAACGCCCCAGCGAAGTCGACGGCTATCACTAGGAAGTACTTTGTATTACATCTGTTTACCTTGGTCAGGAGGTGAGTTAAGGCATCCACGGCGGAGGTTCCCCGTCTGAAGCCGAATTGGTTTGCTGAGGCCAGGCCTGCCTCATCATAGTAATGTTGGATCCGTGTGTAAAGTAGTCGTTCAAATAGCTTACTGATAACTGTCAAAAGTGCAATGGGCCGATAGGAGTCTGGAAGGTGTGGTGGCTTTGTTGGATTCTTTAGGATGAGTTTAACGTTTGCCATCTTCCAGGAATTCGGGAAGATACCTTCTCTGAGACAGAGGTTATATAGGTTTAGTAGTAAGTTCGGAGCGTACTCTACCGTTTTTTTGATAATTTCGGGTTCCAGAAGGTCCGGTCCAGGGCATCTATTTCCCTTTATTAGGTCTGCTGCATTGCTGATCTCTTCCATGGTGAAAGGGTGCTCTTTTGTTGCCGTTTGATGAGTCTCGTTGGCTTGGCAAACTCGGCTCTGTTCTGTTGTCATTGTTTGTATCTCTGGATGAAAGGCAGCGTCAAGGATATTGTTGATGGTGTGTTCCCAAGTGATAGTCAAGTTTCCTTCAGGTGTTTTAGTGGCTTCAACTACTTCCCCTCTGGGAAGTTTGTTGGTGACGATCTTGTATACAAGTCCCCAAGGGTCCTTGTTTCCAGTGGTGGAGACCAGGCGCTCCCAGGATTGGTTTTTGCTTTCTCTAATTTGTGCTGTATAGGCGTTTCTTGCCTCTTTGTAGCTCTGTCGTAGGGTTTCAATTTCCGCCATCGGCCAGGAGCGTCTGGCTCGCTGGAAGGCCTTTCTTCTTTCCTGTGCCTCCTTCCTGAGTCGCTGGAGGTTTTGATTCCACCAGGGCACTTTCCCTGGTGTTGGATTTTTCTTCCTGATGGCTGTGTCGCTGGCTTGTTTTATGATTTCAGTCGTTTTAATTTGGAGGATTCTTGGGTCCTCGATACGTTGGAGTTCTCTCTGTCGTTGTTGTATGCTATTCCGTAGGGTGGTCTGGAAGAGTTCCCAGTCTGCCTTTGCTATGGCATATCTATGGGCAGTTTGTCTGTTCACAGGTACTGTGGCCAGTGATTTGTTTAGACTGAACGTAATGGCGCGATGATCAGACGTTGTCCAAGCCTCACGGACGGTCCATTTGGAAATGTTGTTGGCAGCATTCCTCGTTGCCATGGTAACGTCTATAGTGGCCTCCCATAATGTGTTGCAGAATGTAGGCAGATTGTTGGGTAAGTTTAGTACAGTTAGTGTTGAGGTTGCCAGGAACTCTTCCAACTTGGTCCCGTTTCTGGTACCCTGTCTATCTGGAGTATGGCTGTGCCACATTGGCGACCGGCAGTTAACATCTGCTCCCACGATGATTTTTGCATTTGGGAGCATATCACTAGCCAGACTTAGGTACCTTACTGCGAAGTCGATGTCCTCACCCGGACGGCAGTAAAGGGCTATGACATAAAACGCGCCCAAGGCCGTAGTGAGTTGGGCACATGCGGCCCAAGATGTGCATAGCTGAGTGATTTTGGTCACCGTTATATCTGGGTTTCTTACCAAAATCGCTGCCCATGGGGTGTCATCCCCCGTTTGGACACTGTGTGTGTGTGTGTGCATTGTTTAGTTCTTTCTGGCGCTTAGGTACTAGGAAGCAGCGATCACCAGGAAGACTGCTTGCCTGTTCCCGTCCATGCCACGAGGAGGTGGGCCACGACTATACACGTTCTAAACTAAATGTATTACTCGTATTACCAGCGCCCATAGGAAGAAGTGCACAAGTCGTATGGGTGCAGCATTCTCCTATATTCAAGTACGGCTATGAAGACCACAAATAATCCAGCATCCTCTGGAGATAGTGTAATACCAGTAGATACCAGCAGTTCCCGTACCCAGGAAGCCCAATGGGTACGAGCTAGCATAAAAAAATGTCCCAAAGGGACTAACATAAAGTTTCAAAACGAAAAAAAAAAATAATAATAATAATAAAATATTAAAATAATAATAATTATTATTATTATTAAAGAAAAAGAAATAAAATAATTAAGGGGGAAAAAAGAGATATAATGGTGGTATATTATTTGTGAGAAGGCGCATTGTCACGCAACAGCCACCAACAAACATTTCAGTACCCCTAAGATAAAAGGATCCAGTCCGTGTCATCATGGGAGCCGGCCATAAGGCGATTAAAATATTAATTAAGATGTCTAGTTGTAAGATTGAAGAAATGTAGTGCATGTTATATGGAATTAAACTTAAACTAAACAATTTTAATTTGGAATAAATAATCTTGAAATAAAATGTAAAATTTTTTCCCTCTGGAATTTTTTTTAAAAGAGATATGATATGCCAAGGATTTAATTCAATTGGCTGCTAGTAGAGTCTCTTCCTCTACTAAACACTTCTGCAGACAGAAAGTGTATACTTTGATCGTCAAGCATTTGTAAGCAACCATATACCAATGCAATAGTGTCCACTGCATAGTTATTCCAATAGCACTTTCTGTGTGTGTTTTTGCCTTTCTATTAAAGTATACTTAGCGTGTTGGAAAAGCGACATTCGTTCTAGCGATTGTTGTGTAGCCCCCTGCAGCTGTTTGTATGTCAGCGAAAGTCAAGAAAATGTGCGTCAGCTGGTGACTTCTAAATTTGCACTCTTCGTTTTCTTAGCGGTCGCGCAAGACGCAAAAAAAAAAAAGGCAACAAACACATTACTAAGTGCCAGAAACAAAGTTCTAACTATAAGTTAGTAGTTTGTTTCATAACCTTTTTATGTACTCGTACTAGTGACAAAATTTATTTCTGTAGCGACGAATATGCCACAAAAATTCTTTTAATCTGCGATGTTGCTCGTGCATTTTTGAAAGTTCCATGATGTTGTATAAAGACGCTTGGAAATTGGCAGAATGAAATTGCAAGATCCTTATACTTTTTCCTATTGAGTATATTGTAATAAACCTTAAACATGAAATTAACTGTGTATTTTTGAAGAGTAATTTCAAAATTACACAGACATCGTGGCACTAAAAGTCAATCAAAAGTAATTTTTACTTCGATTTTACGGATGGCTGAGCATTGCAACTCGCTTGAAAACCATAAACGTCTGCACGTCCAGACCGTTTCAAATCTTGCTGCATGCGCGATTCTTGCCAACAAACGTTTTAATACCTCTGAGTACTAATCACTGGCAACAGTCTTTCCTTACTTCTGGAACAAATCCTTATGGATTATCCCTTTTTGATGGAAGAATGTAATCGGCATGGTTTTGATACCCGATTTCTGGAAACGAGCCTTTTTGGTCTTGGTAACCTTTGTGATTGCCATTCTGCACTTTGTCCTTTGGTTTCAGTATCATACTAGAGGCACCAACTGTCGTCCCTATTAATAATGCTGTTTAGGAAACCACGTTCTCAGTGTGGAACACACTATGTGCAAATTTTTCTTTTCCTCATGTCTGTAGTAATTATGACCTCATCGATTCCTTAATAATGATATAAAACTCACTTGCTAGCATCCTTAGAGTATGGTATGCTCTCTGCCCTCTTTAAAACGCTTAAACCATCGAAATGTTTATGGTCGGGACAGAGCCTTATCCATACAAACTGTTCGTAACATTTCGTGTGTTTCAGTGGAACTTTCCCCCAGATTTTCACAAAACTTGATCAGTTGTGCCAGTCTCTGGTTTTTGACGGCGAAGTTAGATACGATGCAAAGGCCAACTGGCGGGACTGCAAGGATAATCACACCTCTGGGCTTCTCTCGCACCCTTTCTTGGAGCGATACTACCGTTAGTCTCATCTGGATTGAATTAATGATTATTGTTGATGATGTGAAAATTACAGTTGACGGGGGATTAGATGTAGCATTCCAATGGAGGACTACAACCTGTAGTGCATGTCGCCTGCATAAGTGAATTGAAATTTCTCAGGTGTCCAATTCTTTAGCCAAGTGGGTGGCCCGCACAATTCAGACAGGAAATCTTGGAAAAAATTATAAGTGATCCAGAACTATTAATAAACATTAATGGTTTTGAATTGAAGAAGAGAACATAATCTATGATTAGTGTTTAAAGTACTGGGGCATAAGATGGCAAAGCTAGACAGAGAAAATTTCATTATTAAGATTGAATAAATAGAGAGAAAGTAGAAGAGATTAACTGAATGGCAATTTAATGAATAATAGGCATGCTTTTATGTGGTGTCGTAAGAGAAAGCATTTTATATTGGCAAGATTGCGTGTTATACGTAAGAACTGAAAAGGTATGTTGGAGAAATAGAGTTTGTAATGATAATTTCATTCCTTGAGAAATTCAGCGAAATGGAAGTGTAATGAATGCTTGAATAATAGGTATTAACGTTACTGGTTTGATTGCAGTAAACAACGCAAGTTTTGACAATTTCAGCGTCATTAAGAGGTAATTAGAATATTGAATTATGAAAGACAGGAGAATTTTGAGAATGCTAAGTAGTTGCATTGTGATTAATTGAAGTTGCAGTGCAACGTTAAGAGAATTTTAAATGAACGAAAGAAGTGAATCATGATTGGAAATTTAAATTGATCATTTATCAGTGATAACCACCACTCGTGTATACGTAGGCAAATAGCCTTGTTACGTAATAAATGTTTCGTTATTCAATTTTGTGCATCTACCTCAACTGCTCTTCAGATATATACAATTCTGCCAAACACACATATTTGTATAGAAAATATCCCTCAGCGCCTAGATCTCATTCAGTATTAGAACACTGCAGTCAGGTTGCACTGTGGATCTTATTCCTTTGAAGGGAGCTGTTGTCTCAAAGACAGGCAACAACTGTGGGTATACAGAAAAATACAAATAGAAAGGTAGAAAATAAATTCGAAACGTATTGAACGAAAAAGTGATTCAAAGAATAATAAGAAACATATACTATCCGGTCAAAATATCAAGACCACGTACCTAATCGTGGTATGTCTTTTTCTTACCACCAGTACCGACTCCAGACGGCGGCATGGACTTTATAAGACCTCAGAACATTGCAGGAGGTATGTTGTACCACGGATACAATGCAAGGATTGCGTAACGTAGCTCTGAGATAGACCATGGTGGAGAATCCAAACGTCAGATCTGTCGATCGACGTAATCAGAGATGTTCTATGCGATTTATATCTGGCGAATTCGGTGGGCAAGGCAGCACTGAAAGTCGCTTTTGCATCCGGAGAACCACGCTTGAACAATACCAGCAACATGGTAGGGTGCATTATCCTGCTGGAACATACATGTGCCATCCTGAGAAAGACAGTCACCATGAAGGGGTGTACTTGGTCAGCCACAATGGATAAGTAGATTTTAGCATTCAGAGTGCGGTCTAGGAGGTAGGAAGACTCTAGGAGGAAAACATCCATCCAAACCAAAACATTGCGGTCATCGGCCTCTTTCTGTTGGACTAAGGC
Organism: Mastigoproctus giganteus; assembly: GCF_048544385.1. NCBI lineage: Eukaryota > Metazoa > Arthropoda > Arachnida > Uropygi > Thelyphonidae > Mastigoproctus > Mastigoproctus giganteus. Next base: position 30,048,917 of record NC_143581.1, on the reverse strand, counting down.
ATCGGAGTGATTCCTCTTCCCAGTTTGTCGCCGTACCCTTCATCTGCCGACCATACGGCATAGCAGGAAAAGCGATTCATTGGAAAAATCAAATTTTTTTTTCCAGTCGTCAATTGTCCAATGGCGCTGTTTAGATATAAACTATAGGCGCCTACTCAAGAGGCTGGTTGGTTGGTTATTGGAAGTTTAATGGCGCATCAGCATCTAAGGCTATCGTGCGCCAACTCAAGAGGCCAATATAGGGGAGGAGTTGTTAGATCGTGACCTTGGAAACACCGCTAATCGTCCCCTGGTAAAAGTCCATGGTCAGCAGTTCCATCATATTCCGTCTATCGGCTCGCAAAAGGCGAGCCAGCCTACGTTCATCAACTCTGTTAACACTGGTATATATTGGAGATATTATGGATAATTATAGCTTATATACGCACACAGAGACAATCATATACACGTGTAATATGTTATATACTTGTAGAGAAAAAGATGCATGAAATTACAATAAGAGACTGCGCAGTGCAGCATGCAGATTGGCATACTGAATGAGTAATAATGCTAACATGAATACACGTATGTTTATTTGTAATACAAATAAGAATACATGTAAGCTTTCAGTTTTTCATATATGCTTCACAATTAGTACAACATACGAGACGCCCACTGTTTGTCCTGATGGCCTAATTTGCAGTCAAAATAAAGATCATTTGCTTTCTTTAACATTTTCACATAATCACCTACACATATGAAAAGCAATCGGGTGAATTAACACCCCGAAGTGGCACATTTTTAAATCACGTTCAGCCGCAACTGATACCAAAAACTATAAAAAGAGCACGGGTTTACTAATATTTAAGAATATTATCTCAATACACTTATAACTATGACCCTGTGTGAGAGATTTTCTTTATAAGTCTAATAAACAAGAAACAGATTGGGGGGATTGAATTATCTAGAAACTATTGGAAACTGACCACTGCAACAAGATATAGGAGACTCCTGACTCCAGAGTTTCTCAATCAGCAATCGAACTAAAATGATCTACAATTGTCTGAAAAATAATACTTTTCCCAGTGAGTGGAAGTAGTCCCGAATGAGATCTCACACAAACCGAAAACTTCGTTCAATATGTAGCACTTCAAGCCTACTATAATTAATAGAGATGACAGTTCTTTGCCACTTCTCACTTCCCATCTTCTCTGGGAAGAAAACCTCCATATCCATTACTCTATACCGAAGCGCTCAACAATTACCAACTTGCCCCTCAGTATTGGACATTTGCTGTTGGAAAATCCCATTTGCTGGACTATGCTCGATCCTATCATCAGGAGCAATCGGCCCACCAAAATATCACAGATCGATTCGTAATACATCAAACGCTGCATCTCGAGCATAATCTTGATGTGGACTTCAACAAGTTCGCCGCTAACCGTACCTGCAGGAACAGCATGTTAAAAGCCAGCTGCACAACGCCTCTAGTAATAGAAACATCGAACGAATGACTCATACCAACGCTTTCGTCACCGGACCTTCTAAATAAGAACACAGTGCTCAATTTTCCAGCCAGCTTGGTCTGTGAATGCCGCATTGTTGTATGGTTTTAGGCGTATCAGCAACGCAGATCATATTGTGCGGTATATGCCTGTAAACTGCGTGTGTTCTGACCGACGAATTCGGCCACGTTGTGAAAAAGGTCCATAAAAATTCCTCAAGTCATCGACAGGATTCGAGGCTGGGCCTTTTCCACCTGGTGTGGAAAAGACCATGATTCTACCACCTGTGCTAACCGTGAGGGCATGAATGCTGAGAGCCGATAAGATTACCGTGCCAACACCACTATCTCCAAAAATGGCTTTAATGATCTTTGAACTTTCGATAATTGGAGTCAGAGTGAGTAGACAGCTATCAAAAATTTCCTAATAAACTAACAGCAACTGTGCCCATAAGTAGGACTTAATGCCTACATATGATCGAAAACTTTGCATTTCGACAGAAGTTTCAGCCTGATCTGTTATTTATCCTTTCGATATTTTGACCACTGATACACAACATAACTACCTTATAAATATGGACAGAATTATTCTTAATTATATAGGGGAAAACAGTCTTTACAGGCGAAGACTTTTTTGCATCAGATAGATACATAAGGAATGTACCGGTTAATAGGGTACCAGATATGATTCTTTATCTGCGTTACATCTTTACAATTTGCATTCAATGGCCAATTTACATGTTTTGCGGGATGAAAGGCACGAATAACTCATGGGGGAGAAGAATCTTACTTACGCTGCTAGGGATTACCTAATTACAACCTTGACTGAAGTCTATGAATTCCTCCAATCTCCTACGGGATTAAAATCCAGACCATTGCAAATGAGTTACCATGGATGATAAAAATAAAAGGAAAGGCCTGCTTGCTATGAACGTTAGCTATTTATCCAATCTGAAGTGAGAATTTTCTCGAAATGGCAAAGGAAAATGAATTAGAGTAATTCAGTTAATTTCGCATTAAAAGAAGGGAAGGAGTTTAATATTGTTCAAAATTTCTGTCTATTCTTTTTCTGCTAAAATGCGATTATTAATTCTGTCAGGGATACAAAAGACCAAAAAAAAAAAAACACGTGACAACAGGAAAACGTATTAAGTCGCGTGGCAGGAAGGACACGTGTTGTTCGTGTTTGCTCCTTATCAAAAGAGCTGTGCACGCGCTCGCAGGAACACGTGCATAAAGACGCAATTAAGTAGCTTCTGTCTCCCCTTCCCCACCTTCTCGAACAGTAAAAAGCGAGAGAGCAAGTTAGAGAGCATCCTTTAATTAAACCTTCCTTTTATAAATTATTTTACTGTGGAAGTGGCTGATTGAACCTCAGTTGTTTATTCGGCCTAAACGTTCCATGGACACTGCTTTCGTAAGATTTGAAACAGGTTTATAGACCACAATTGCTGGGAAGAGCTTATGGACCTGCGCGTACAGTATTTCGTGATGTATTAAATGCTTGGAATCTCTCGGGAATCTGAACATATACACAGATGTGGCCAAATAAAATGATAGGCTATTAGTTGAGCAGTTTAACTCTCGAACAACCCAGCACAAGCGAGTATAAAGCGGTTAGTTATGAACTGGACAGCTTATAACGAATTCGAATCACGCCAAGAACACCGGGTGTATACTGATATTTCACCATTTACCAGAAGTTGCTTCCGTGGGAGTCTCTCAACGTTGGCAGAGCCGACAGACGCTTGTCTGAGAACTGGGTGTTTGCGTGGAGGGCGCAATTTGTCAAAGCTAATATTCATCAGTTTGGCATGCTTGGAAGGGGATATGCACGCTCTCTGTGCGGAGCCGAAAGAAAGCATCGTCCAATTGACCAAAGAACCTGCACAAAATCATGCTCCATTTTGTTCCTCCTATTAAGGAAAAAATGGTCTAGAGGGCGCTTCTCAGTGCCTTCCATTTTTTACGGATGTGGACTAGAGTCGAGCAGCTCTCTTCAGAGGTAAGAACATTGCACTTCTTGCCACAATGGAGTGAAGACTCACCTGGTAGACAATCTCTGGATTCGAATCAGTCATCACAGACAGGGATACCATCAAAAATTTCCGAGATCTTGTGCCACATTACACAAAGCAAAGACCTGGCTAGTCAATGGCTTGCTGACGAAGTAAACAAATTTAATTAGCAGTGATGTTTACTTCAGCAGATATACCAACGCAATAGTTAACACTGAGTCAAGAATTTTTCGTAGCAGCGTACCGATCGATCTCGCGATGTTCGTACAGTGGTCTACGTACGTTAGCCCCTTTTCTCTTCCCTCGGAATGTTCCTTAAAATGTGAGCACTGCTTCTTGAAGATATTTTAAACAGAAGTTAACGTCACTGGTGTCTGCGAAGGAAGTTTTCTGGACTGTGCTTCGCTTATTTTAACAAGAGCTACTAACTGCGCAAGACAAAATAACAGTAGAACATTAAAAAAAAAGAAAGCATGTGTACCCTGTACGCATGAAAGAGGTTTTATATGAAAACATACTTGGCTTGGAAAAGGTAAGCGAAATCCAAGCCAATAGCCTAATTAGGAAGTATGGTTGTTGCAATTTATGACTGCAACAATATAAATTTTTGTCAACAATTACTTTTTTTTCGTCTCGCATTTTTGTTACATTCCATTGTTAGGTGTCGCTATAGATGTTTTCACATCAAAATTAGCAACTCAACATTGCGTTTTCTTAATAACTTAAGTATTCGTTACTTGTGTGATGTCATACAAATCGGAGTAAAATGAGCACTTGCCAACTTACCAAAATAATCTACCTAAAAAAGAATGTACATCCCGTTTAAAGTTTAAACTTACCCAGATTTTAATAATAACGGATATTAGTATTAATAAGCCTATAAAAATTCATATTAGGGCCACCCGAGAATCACTTAATCCAGCCGTGCGTATTACGTTTGTAAATTGCGCGTGTTCTCTGGTAGGTTTGCATATCTTGCTGGATGAAAAATCCGAGTTTCCAGGAGATAAGACCTTGCTATCCTCGCCTGAGACCGCATAAAAGTTCCTCGCGTCACTGATGGGATCAGAAGTCAGGCCTTTTCTTCTACCCGAAGTGGAAAGGATGGTGCTTCTAACCATAGTGCTACCCGCGAGGACAGTCTTCGGCCTAAGTGCCTTTGAACTCGTAAATCTGCTGAGCTAACAGTCAGCTGTCGCAAAAACTAATACAGAGAAGCCAATTCACTAGCGGGATAACAGCAAGGCACATCTTTTAAATTTCTGCTGCTTTACAATTCGTCGATTTGTTTCTCTCGGCAGCAGCATCGGCATCCTTGACTATCTATATCTGCGAGAGTCTACCCAAGGTTATTTAAGTTTTTCTCTACAGTCTCTGAAAATAAAGAGATCGTGATTTCAAATTCCTACATTCTAAACAGCAAAAGTATTTTCAATCAGGAAGCGGAAGCAAAACTTCCAAACTCTGACGGTACACTAGAGCCTACTGACCTGAGGGTATTTGGGGACCAACGTCAAAGAAGAAAACAGACACGACAAACTCCTCAGAGAAACTTGTGGACTCGGAAAGTTCACATAGTCAGCATCCAGAAAAAAAATATTAATCTCACGAATACCTTTGTGTATTTATATTAAAATTCCTTTTCTTATCTTAACGGATGAGCTTTCTTCTTTTTCCTCCTTTTTCCCTTGGAGTCCCACGAGTTATGGAGAAAATGAGATCTGGGAAATGCAGTTTGTATGAAAGATCTCAAGTGCGGGGGGGAAGAGGCAAGTTCACAGAGAAAAGGTGAGGAGGCGTCTACAAATTATTAATGTTTGCGTAGGGAAATCTAATGCATCCGAATGCGATGATGAATTGTAAAGCAAGAAAATTTAAAGGACGCCCCGTGCTATTATGCCACCGGTGAGTTCGTATCGCAGTGGTAGTTAGTGCGTTCTGAAATACGTAATGTGGTTTTCCATCTACGTACTAGACTGAAGTAGGAAGTGCGTCTCCTATTGTCTTTTTTTTTTCCTTTCTTTTCTCTCTCAAGCTTGGAATCTCTAGGCCTTTTATAGTCTGCTGTTCTTTGGTGTTGTTCAAGACTACTAAAAGTGAACTGTTTGAACTTTATCAAATGTTTACCCGCAGAATTAAGTTTCTCTCCGGGTACTCCTGAGATAGTACCACTCAACAGAAAAACTTATTCTGCAAAACGCTTATGAAAAGAGAAATAATTCGGAAATACTATATCTGAAAATAACTTTTGTTAGATATTCTTATATCGATTTATTAAAATGTAGTAGTAACATTTTTTTTTTTATGAAAATCTCAATCATGAAAGGTATTAAAATCTGCAGTACTTAGCACAATGCATGGGTTGAAGGCTGAGAAGATGAAGCAAAATACTTGTTGACATTAGACTTGAATTCATGTAGACTGCAATTTTCACGAAATACGTTGGAAGGGAGGTTTTTCCAGAAAACCGAAGGTGAATGAATAAATGAGGAAGATGAAAAGTTGGATCTGAGTTTGAAATTGAACAGTAAATGGGCGTTGGCTGGTTACAGCACATGTTCAGACTGGTTTGGAAGAGAGAGAGAGCCAATTCAGAAGAACAGTTCCCATGAAAAAAAAGGCATATATCAGAAACAGAACGACTATGAGTCAGAGAGTGGAGAGATTTTGTACACGAGGGATCATTAATTAACCTAATCGCCCTCTGTTCTGAATGGAGTCTTTCATGGTAGGGCGGATTTGAGATTTGTAAAGGGTAGCAGTTCAGAAGAAAAGTGAATCCGAGAAAGAGAAAACCCAAGTTTTTAAATGCAGATGAAGCAATATTTGTGATGTACTTATGTCAAGAGAGATTAGAAGTCAGAGTAATCCCTAACCGAGATGTGTGATTTTTTAAATAGATTCTTACGTGATCTTTTTCAATAGAGATGTGCGATCTTTGTTTATGACGGGTTATGACGCAACCATCAACCATTCATGAAAATACAGAGAGAGATCCAATAGGAAAAAGTTAATTTGTTTACAAGAATATTTACAAGGGAAGCGTCAGTAAGTACCATAAACAAACGCAGCTCCATAAATACGCTAGATGAATGATTGCGACTTTTTAAGCAAACCGGGAGGGCAGAACATTCCACGGTGGTACAAAGCGCTGTGTTATATGCTCTGTAGCATCCTGGTTAACCCTTAACAAAAAAAAGTTTAAAACAGCGCTGTCAGCAAGAAAGGTAAAGGCGACTGTTTTTCTAGTACCATTATGGAGCGACAGTACAAAAAGCCTGAAGAACCGTGAATTCATTGCATTGCGCACTTCCGAAAGAATCTATACACTCAAATCGCAGAAAGCAGCCTGGGCTATTGAGACTTGAAGTACTCGAGTTGCAAGATAAAGCAAAGCCGCATATAGTTCATACAACCGAATAATTATTTGAAGCAGGAGGAGGAACCTTTGAGCATCCTTTGTACAGCCCTGACCTGGTCCTTAGCAATTTTTATTCGTGTGGACTACTTAGGTAGCGGGTTTCTAGAATTTGATAAAGCTATAAACAGGAGTATAAATGTGTTTTTTTTTAATTCTACGTTCGGGACAGTTTTTTTTTAATTCGTGGCTTACTTAATACTTATCACATTAATGGTTGAAACACGATGCAGACATGTATGACATATTTCAGTGCAAGTTAATATAAGTCAGGAGTGTTATTCGACCTGCAACTGACAGACTTCTGCAGAGCATGGGCATCCCGATTGATTTCCAATCCGTTTAATTATCCGGCCCAGGGTAATCGAGAGTCGACTGCGTATGTAGTACTCATTTACAACATAAAAGAATTCGTTACGAGTATCTTTTATACCTCAGGACAGGATTTTGCTAGTTTCAGACAAAATACTGGCCAATAGTAATTTCTGAAATAAAACATCCGGCTTTCAGATGTTCTGACAGTTGCAGAAGTGCTTTACAATCCTCTCTTCTTCCCTCATTTTGCGCAGAATAAACGTTACACTTACGAAATGTTGTTCAACTTAAGTAAACACACACGGGATAATTAGAATTTGTTCGTTTGTTTGTTTTAACAATTGAGGGTTTATCTCCAGTGGATTCGTGTATCTTGTTACCAGGAATTTGTTCCAAATCAGTGCTCAAAGGGATGCTTAAAATGGGCAGGATTCTAACAATAGACCTGCCGTCAACAGCGAAATCATCGCATGCTCTACGGCTACATTTTTACAGCTGGCAACCTCTGTTGCTCATTAATTATACACAGAATTCCTAAAATGTCAATTAAATTGTAATTTGTAAAAGGGCTAATTCCTGAATGAATCCGCTGCCAGCACAACTCCGATTTAATGTGGCCTAATTGATTATGGCGCTTTTAAAAAAACATTTACCATCTCGGCGTAATGAACAGATGCAGATATGTCCCGAGAAGCAACACGCGTCGAGGAAACAATAGATTTTGCCCTTAGGGATGTTTACCAGCAAAGGCTGTATTTACTGATGTTAATGATTTCGAGCTGTGTGGACTTTTAAAAGCTTTACAGTGTTACGCGAATAGAATTATGAAATATTTACATAACGAAGTCAGGGCAGTTTCTGTTTTGGAGCGACACAGTGCACGAATACGCGACAGTTATTCTGTAATGGAACTACAATATTTATCGTCTCTTGTTAGCAGCATTGGATGTACTGATTTGTGTGTCTAGCTTTAATATTAAAATCATTTGTTATCCACTAATGCCCCGTGTCCAAATGATAGAGGGCGAGTTTGATTATGAGAGCACGCTGTTAGTTGTAATTTACTGAGCTTGGAAAAGAGAAGAAAGAAAGAATTAAATACGTTCAGTTTCTAATCTTCGAGATCCATTGACTTGCATACCGGTGCAGCGTTTCCACGGCTTTGCAGACATCGAGAAGCAGGATTCTATATCAGCGAGACTAATTTACAGAAAGAAAAGAATATAGAAAGCCGATATTTGGAAGATAAAATGAACTCTCCTTTACAGTCCAGGATGACCACACAGGATTTCAGGAATTTACAAATATAATGATTTACAAAAATATTAGCGTATATTGTGGCATCATACGGACTGGCACAAAGGGAGTCCTGACCTTGCACCTGCTCACTCGGCTACGATCACACCTGGAGTCAAAGAGTTTCGAAGTTTTCCCGAAGTGACTAAATGGATCCTCATATGGCAGATCAGTCGACCAGATATATCGCTCTGCCTACACCTTGTGAAACAACCTCCGGTGCGTTAAATAATAATTAAAAATACATTAGAAGTGTCTATGTGCATGCATGAGGGGACATGCACGGATATACGCAGTGAATGATTCGTTCGCACATAAGTCCTCCATCACTTCGTGGAGGACCAGCAATAGATGTACGCTCTTCTTCCAAGTCATTTTATTTTTAACAGCGTTTTAAGATGTCGCAATTTGTGTGCTTCTGAGGAAGACTTTCTCAAAATCTTTAGACACGTTGGAGAAGACTACAGCACGCACGGAATGTTTCCTCAGACTCCAGTTAAAAATGATTTCTGAGTTTTAAAAAGGCTTAAATGAGGATAATCCGTGAGTATAAAAGCTTTACAGAGAAGAGGTCTCATAGCCTTAATCACCTTGGCGCAGGTCCTAAGTCAATTCAATCCATATAGGTCATCTTCATTCAAAAACTGTTCAAATTATCGCTGTCGGACGTATGTATGTATGTGACAGGATATCGCGATATGATCGTTATTCAAATTATAATATCCTCTCACGTGCACCAAGAAAACTCATTACAACGAAGAGAACACAGACACGCGTCTATTGTCTGCATATCTCTATACGTGTCAGAACGAATCATTAACTACGAAGAGTATATCCCCGAATGCAGAGATGGGCGCAATGAATGCAGTTCAAAATTTCACTTTTCTTGAAAGCCAAAGGACTTTTAAATAAAGGATGATGATGAAACATTCGCATTTCCTCCTTCGGCGACTGCTCAAAGAGCAGTCGCCGAAACATTTTGACCCTACTACTACTTATATTATTATTGTTTTTCATGGACAGCTCAAGCACGAAGGGATTGTGTGATTGATTGAGAAGACTGACTAATGATGTCGGACTTGAATTTCAGGAAATAAGCTGTTATTGTAATCTTTCTGGTATACCAAACAAATTCTAAAAACCGCCAAATGTAAAGTGGACCTTTTTTAGTATGCCTACCTTAGAAAGAATAAACGAGGAAAAGTTAATTCGGCTAGTCTAGAGTTGAACAAGGAATAGATTTTTTTTTCTAGGTGAGACCAGTATTCGAATTGACTTGGAAGAAAGAACTGGAATTACAGATTCCAATTCTGAAGAAGTGTCCGTGGAACCAACTATAGAAAAAGCATGCAGCAGAAACTGAACGTCTGTGTGTGACAGAGAGTGGAAAGAGTGTAGTTGAGCAATCATTAATTAAGCTGACTATTGTCTTTTGCTTCTCCCAAGATTTGAGAACAATATTCCTACGTAAGAGGGATTCTATATTATGGGGAACAGATACTCAAAAGAAAAAATAATGCTGGGAACTAAAACCTGGTTTTTGGATGCTCATAAAATGATATTTACAATATGCTTATGACAAAAAAAAGTTAAGAATTAGGTTTAATGAAAATAGAAACCTCTGTTCTTGTTTAGGAACTGAATGTCGCTGAAGACGAGAAATGATGAAAGAAGACAGGAAAAGTATTTTTTATTAAAGTTAGGAAACACTTGAACCACAAAATAAAGACAGCAAATGAATTCAGTAAATACAGTGATTAATTCAACCAATTAATTATTTAAAAATAAATAATTGCTTTCGCCTCATCCATAATCCTATTAACAGCAAATTAATGCTGTTAATAGGATTATAGATGCGGTCAGGTGCCATTCTGCACCTATTAACTTAACCAGCAACCTTATAGAATAATAAACAAATAAATAAAATAAACATAAAAATAACATTAAGAACAGAAAAGAGGAAGATTAAAGCAACATTCACCCTTGGAGGAGAGAACACATGCTCCTTGCCCAAAGAGACTAACGCCTACACCCCACCGCAAAGAAAGAGCGCTACTTAAATAGTTCAAGCATACCATACCACACATAGAAATAGTGAGCCCACAAGCAATATCTGTTCAAGGGATAGCAGCAGCGCTTATGAACTTCAAAATATTCTTCAAAAAATATTATTTCTGAATAAGGCGATAAGGAAAATTTTAGACGGATTGAAGTTGACCAAGTCCTCTTCCGGCTGAAAAATGACTTGGAGATCAACACATTTAAACAATCAGAGTGGTTGTTGTAGCAGCAGTGATTAAAGCCATATTGTTCCGTGTGTATTGTTTGTGAATCGCGTGTGTTCTAGGGTCGATTTTCTGTTTTCCGGGGGGAAAATGCTATGCTACCATGCTACCCTCGCGTGAGACCGACTAACTCAGCCACATTTTTAAAAAGGCCCATAAAATTTCCTGCAGTCATCGACGGGACTCGAACTCAGGTCTTTTCCACCCGGTGTACGAAGGACAGCGATCACACCAACTGTGTTAACCACGAGGGCAATCGGATCGGAGTGGAGCTACCTTAAAAATTCTTTATGGAAAACGTGATCAATAATTGCTTGTTAAAGTTCTATCATACTATACAGGGCCTACCAAATTTCACATCTTTGAAAGTGATAGGGCAGTTAAAGGACGAAGCAGATAATATCTACCAAAACTCTGCTACTACGCAAGGCAGAAACTAATAACACATTAAAATGACGCACTATTCTCTCTCTCCAACACTAAATCTCTGCCGCTTGATTTATGACATCCATATTAACACGAATAGCTCTAATACCCACTTGGAGTCCCAGTTGTATACGTGCATCATTTTCCTAAACTTCGTTACTATTTAACAATACCCGGACAGATCTGAATTTATTTTTATTATTTCTGATATTAAAAGCACCAAAACAAATGAAACAGTTCCACAATAAATTCCACGAAAACTAATTTATGACTCTTGTTATTAAATTCTCAGCACCGCTGCCTAGAGAAAACATAAAACAAAATAATAAAACACACTGTACTTTAGAAACAACAGAAAATGTAAGGGTATGTATGTAGCAAAACACTTCAGCAAAACAAACGAGAGCGAAAATCCAACCATATATGTGCACTGCTAAACAACCTCACAATGCTCTATCGAGTTTTAATTGTGGCTCAATCCGTACACTCATTTTTTTTAAACAAACTACCGCAATCACCATTTTTATCTGATTTAACGTTTAACACAGATCATTGAACTAAAGCTGACCCTCCTTTGAACATTGTTTAAGATATCAGCTTTAATCGACATTATTTCCTGGATCTCTCTCTCTCTTCGTCACACCTCTGGCAATTCAAAAAAGTGACCCCTGATAGATCGATATTTATTCACTTAACGTCAAGGAAGATAAATGAGTGCTTAAACTGGCTGTACTAATTCTGTTTTTATTTTCTAGCAATGCGGTAAATGTCTTCTGTAGAACCTTCCAAGGAAACACAGAGCACAAAAGATTACGGCACCCACCCGCTCGGTGGATAGCGGAGTGTAAAGTACGATCGTTTTCAATTGGGGATTTCCTCTTTTTACCCTTCCCCCTACCCTCCTCCTCGCACTTTGCTCTTGACCTAGGGCAGTCGGCAATTGCTCAGCAATTTCCAGGTCCAAAGACGATCAATCACTACATCTCAGATAACTTGACTGCCAACTCATCTTGGTGAGTGGCAGAAGGGATTTGCTACACTGACGGAAAAGGTTATATTTTTTTTAAAGTTCGGCAAAATAATTCGACTATTTCGTATTTTTATGATCATTGGTACCATGCACTTGAATTCCTGTGGAACGCTAGTGCAATTGTAATGTTTATGGTTTTAAATCTTTAGATTTCATCGTAAGACGTGTACGTAATGTTTAAGCCCGAAGCCAACTGGCCAGTACTAGACGTTAAGAATAAATATTTCAATAAGAGAATTTCCGATTCACTTGCTCTCTCTAGTCGAAGGGTTTTATAGTCCCCCATGCTCGACAAACACGGATCGAACTTGCCTGCAGTTGTAGAACTTCCCTCATAAAACGGACATAGAATTCCACGCCCTGTTCTCCTCTATTGTTCTTTTAATCTAGAAGTGTTCTGCGCTCTCTTCTGCTATTTTCCTCTCCGATCATTCGGCACTCTTTATTGCTTCAAGATGGCAGCTTCTATCAAGGCCATTCAGGGAGTTTACCGTTATCCCATCGTTCAGGTGTACAATGTAAATTCTTCGCGTAACTCCAATTTCTAAGTCCCTTAGAAATCATGCCTTGCGACAACTTTATAATATATAATCTAATAATATTAATTAAAATATAAGGCTTTGTAATTGCGTGACAATTAGCAGACAATTTCCAGAACAGAAAAATTATACTTTTCATTAACAGTCACTTCCAGTTTTGAGCAGCCGTAATAGACAAAATTGATAAATTGAGCGTTGCATTTATTTCATTTTATATTTACTTTTAAAACATCAATAAGCGTGAGTAAAGAAATCCAACAAACGATTGCTGTGCTCTGTACTCTGCCAAGGACTGTGCAACTTTCAACAAATATACAGTACGATGGACTCCTAGTATGGACGCTAAACTATCGACAGATTAATTTACATAATGAGTCTTACTGGTTGAAAGAATGACAAAGAATAAAAGCCCAATCAATCATACTGATTTTTATCAGGATTGGTTGGTTGGTTGATTTAGAGATTTCTAAGGCGCATCGGCAACATGGCCATTTTATCAGGATAGCACGAAAACTGATAGAGAGCAGTTGGTAATTCAACAAACATACAGCAAACTTTATCCTTTTTTTTAATTGATCAGGGACAAAAATAAATAATCATGGCTTGTTCATTCGTGAAGATATTATACTGTTTATCTTATTAGACTTTGCTCGGACGCACGGATGTTGTAAGTCGGGTGTTCGTAATTCGGGGAATGACTAAAATTTAACATAAAAAAGTTAATCACGTTAAATCAAGTTAAATTATTTAAATTTTTTTCTATCCTTTTAAAGTTCTAAATCTAGCTGTCAATGTCTTTCAATTTAGATGTACCTTCTTTTTCTAGTTAACAACCGGATGAGAACTGTATGCACGTAGCAGATTATAATTAATAGAACTGTATATACATAGTAGATATTGAAGATTGTCTCCTTTATGCTCTCACAAGTAGTGAGTGTTTAGGACGGTTGTTTTTCCACAAGGAGAGGAAAATACTTGGGTTGGAATCCAGTAGAGAAGGGAAGAATTTTTATCGACTTCCACATATGGCTTAGTTAGTCCGCATCGGGCAAGAGTGCATGGTACTTTCCTTCTGAAACAAAGGTTTTTCATCCAGAAAACCTACCATAAAATACACACCATTTACAGAAATTATATATCGACGCCTCATAGTTTTCGCTGCCCCGGGGCTATATATTAAAGAAACAAACACGCCTACTTCATTTGTTAAATGAACAAAAAACATTTCAGGTTTGCTGAAATGGTAGACAACCTGTATAAAACAAAAAAAACTTAGCTGCAGCTCAACAACGCTTAGCAGAAAAATAACCCCCCCCCCCCAAGTATAATCGCCAAACAGTTTTAGGCGATAAACGATTTATAAAATTGTTCAATTCCGTCCATGTCATGAAGACTGGTAGACCATGTCTTCTTTACATTTACAACAACGGAGGCCAATATCTTGGATTTTTAGGAATAAGCAACAGACCCATCGTAAAAACTACGCTGGTACGTTATTAACGCTCTTAACCATTAAACTCCAAATCACAAATTTCTGCTTAATAGCTATATTTCTGTTAATTTACTTCGTATAAGTTGCAAAACTGTACTCAGCAGGAAGTTACCACAAAGAAAGGCGAAGTGGAAGATTATTGGATTTGGTGAAACTGAAGGTCCAACTTATATCATATCGATTAAAATTAAATGGTTTCTTCGTACGGTAAGATACGTAGCAATTATTCAACAGACGAGAGAGTAAAAAAAAAAAGAAGTTCATAGAAGAAAATCATTAAGACACATCTGTGTTCAGATATATATTCATCTTGGGTAGACGTACGAAAAAAGGAATTTGTTTCACAGATTTCTTTCCAGTCGTCTCCTGGGATATCTATCTCTGTCAAATTCACTGGGAATGCACACACAAAAAAACATATACCAAATTTGTTCCCTTTTCCTGTTCTCTGTTTGGAACTCAGTCGTCCGAATCGAACATTCTGTACAGACAACCAGCACAAATCGATTTTTATCTTCAGTAGTGAAGCAAAGAATTTAAAGCAGGGTGTACGGGGAAAAAATATTTTGTTTCGCTGTATTTCCCCTCTCCCCCCCCCCGCTTGGCTCTTTCTCAGTGATGAAAGAAATGTTGCAAATAAATTCTTTCCAAAGATGTTGATTGTTCATATAAGGTCCTTTCTCAGCACACAGCGGATTGTGTCAGCTGGTGAAGAACTTGGTAATGGGTTGAGTTTTTATACACCATCTCGGCCTGTAAGGCTGGAAATTTTGTTTGTGGTAAGACTGGGGTTAGGAGAACTCGTTCTAGTGCAGATTTTTTTTTTTTTTGCCTTTCTGTAAAACAAACTGATCCAAACAATTTTGCGTCGTAGTTTTAATCCCAACCTTTTAATGTTTATCTGAAAGTCGACACAAGTACGAACTTTTAAAGCCCTCGCTAATGGTTTCTCTTAGAAACAAATCTCTGTAGTCTGGATTTTAGCAGTTCTGCTGACGCTTTTACAACACTTTACAGGTAGAGTAAATGACAAAAAAATAAAATAAAATAAATAATGGCGCTTGTTCCATTTCATAAAAGCTAAAGCGAAGATGTGATGTGGCTTTCTGAAGATTTTCTCAGAAATTGGAGAATTTATTAGCAAAAAAAAAAAAAGAGAGAGAAAGATCTGAAAAATAGCGACAGCAGACTGTAAATCCCTGTAACAGTGTTTAGTATGCGATTTTTGTTCGTTAATAGAAAAGAAATCCAATATTATTTATTCGTTTTTCCTTTGGAAGTTGTTTTTCTACGCGTTGTCACTTTGATTTCAACTGAGAATGAATTATCAGAAAAAAAAGTGTCAAAACAAAGCATCTCAGGCCGTACAAAAGTTTACTTTTTTACAGTAAACTCTCTAAAATCCGGTACTCTACAATTTGGAATTATTTAAATCCGACATATTATACAAAAAAAAAATCAACATTTCACAATAAGAAAACATTAAGAAAGCAATCCGACACTCGCATCAATGATCGCATTTTTCTTTAATTAAGAATTCATGCAAAAAAAAACAGAGTGATATTTTTTCTTTCTAAGGTGCTTCAAGGCCTATTATGTCCTTTCATTTGTTTCTTGCAGCCAGCAGGATTTATAAACTGCATGTATAATGCAATGGTCTTAATTCTAACAGAAGAACAAATTGGCCTGTGCAACGAGGTTCCCTGGTATTGCACTATTTAAGACGGATAACCTCGCTGAAAGCTTAACTAACCATTTGGTTAAAAGATGAGACACTCCTATGACAGCCTGTTTCAAGACTGACTGGCTGGTTCTTCATTAAACAAGTGGCCTCTAGTGACAAAATCCGGGACCTCTCAATCCCCGAGGGTGTCGTATTTTAAAGAGTTTACGGTATTTACTTTTTTTGTTCTTCTAGTAGTATGATGTATAACTAGTTCCATCAATCGTTTCTAAAGCTAAAAAAATCATATATACTTTTATTTTACTTTTAATGCCTTCCCAATTATTTTTCTAAACGAACCCAACGTTTTCTTAATCAGCCAAACTTGGTCCTATATTTCTTGTCAGGGGTAAGGTTTTCTTCACAAACGATTCGTCGATATGCATGGAAATGCATATCGAAATGCATAATAATTCGAGTCTTAAGAATGATATAAGAGAGCTGTTTGAAAGCAAGTCAACAGATATTTTTGGGAAAATTCATTTAATCAGAGAAGAAAGCACAACACAAAAAGGGCCGACCCGGCTAGCCATGTGGGTAAAGTGCCTGCCTGGCAACCCAAAGGTCGCGGGTTCGAATCCCACCTCGGGCTTGGATCAAAGTACTGCAAAAACCATGGGAGGTGCATTATGGCCACAGAAGCCGATGCGCCAACAACTACAAAAAAAAAAAAAAAAAGTTATCCACCTCGGTAATAGAGAAACAACACAACGTAATTTTTTTCTCAATACATATATCCTTCAGTTCAATACACGTCCTCCATTCTGAAAAGGGGAAATATCCAAAAAATGTCTTTGTTATAGTCTCTGAAAAGGCCATTTACAGTTTCCTTGAGATCATCATCACTTGAAAATCTATGCCCACACAGTCGTTTCTTCAGAATCTGTAGAGAAAATAATCAGTAGAATCAAGTCTGGACTGTAGGGTGCGTGCTATTAGTCACGGATATAGCAATCTCTCAGTTGCAATTGCAAAATGGGACTTGTACACAGCACTACTGTCATGAAAAAAAAAAAAAAAAAATTGAGTTAATTTCGCTTTTCTCAGTTCATTAATGGCGTCTTAAATTTGAGAACAGCAGCATAAGAAAATCCAGTGATTATTTTCTTATGTGGCATGCAATCCATTAAAAGAATTCCATCCACATCTCAAAAGGGGAAAAATGGTGGAAATGACCTTCCCAGCGGTTGGTTGAACCTTGAATGTTTTTGGAGATGGTGACCAAAACCCATGGCGTTTCCACTGCATGGATTGTTGTTTTTTTTTTTTTTTTTTTCCTCCGATCCTAGTAATGAATCCGTGTTTCATCACCAGTTATGCTAATGTCTTCTTGTTGAAATAGACAACACAACACCGACTACAATACAGGGATATTCAGGGATATTCATGTGTTGTTGTGGCGGATCCCAGGGTTTCCCCCATAAGCCGCTATTGTACTTCTTGTGTTGAAGCTTATGCCAAGACCGGCCAATTGTATGTAGTGTGTTGGACGTGTAAGTGTTATGATGTGTTCTGTTGTTATATTATCGGCCGGTACCTGGCTCTTAGCAGGTAAGAAGCAGTAACACCTGGTCACTACGTCTTACCCCCCATCCCCGCCACGTGGAGGCGGCCAGGATCAATTATCTCCTGCTGGGCAAGCCCAGGGCATAACACCTGAGAGTGCCCGAAAAAGAGAATGAAGTGGAAAAAGAGGAATACAGAGGGAGAAGTTTGGGATCTGGGGAGGTAAATGGATAGAATAGAGGAGAATCAACAGAGGGACTCTCCAATAGTTAGAAGTGAGAAGAAGTTAAGCAAGAATAAAGTAGGGAGAAGTGGACTAACTTCTCTAACCATGGAGACCTATCTCATGGAAAATCCCATCCTAGGAACTAGGATCAGCAAAACATCTTAATTTACAGTTTGCCTAACCCCTTGTAGGCAGAACGTCTTCAGTTGTTGAAGAAATAATTGATATTCTAACAAAAAACACAGTGAAAGCAAATCCACGAATTCTGAAAAGCTCCACAGAAAGACACTATGTGCAATATGTACAATATCCTCTTCTTCAGGAACACAGCAGAATATACACTATGTACAGATTCGTCCAATGTAATGCCAGGGTAATGCCATAACCTGGCCCAATAAATAAAATGTTTCAGGGTTAACGCAAAAGTAATATACATGTCCAAATCCTAGATGAGATCACATTTAGGCAGGGTTCAAAATTATGTTTTAAAAAGTTCTTGCCTAAATACAAGCTCTAAGAGAGCCCAAAAAGTCTAAGATAATCATCCAAGATAGTTGATAACAGAGTTACTAGGAAAAGTCTGTAATATGAAAAGTCACAGTGGTCACATGTCACTCACAAAGAAATATTAATTCCAAAAACTATGAAACGCTCAAGGCCAAATAATATCTCGATGAGTAGAGCAAAATTCCTTATACAATAAATACCTATTCTGCTGAAAACAGTTCCACATCAAGAACAAGTCTATTATAAAATCCAGGAAAGTATAGTGTAGCACTTAATGATACTAATCAGTTGCAGATATAGAATCCAATCAAAAATGAGAGATATTTCTTTCCTAATCCAATAAAGGATCCAAGAAATCGCAGGAACAGTAAAACTAGGACCTAATTTCGGTTCTTCTTTTAAATGCACGAGAAGCAAACACATTCATAGCATTAAAAGCTGTCTGGGACTCAACCAGAATTTTATTGTTGCTGGAGTCCAAGTTAGGAACTACACTAAGTAGGTCACGTCGAAGATCGTTATAATAATGACATTGATGAAGAATATGGTTAACAGTTTCTTCCTGGCCACACAAACAAGATGTTGTTGGTGAAAGTCCCAGTTTGTGAAGTTTAGTATTTATACTTCCGTGGCCAGTTAATATAAACATACCATATAAGCCCGGCGAAAACCACTTTAACTCCTCCTTTTTAATTTCCCTTGCTACAGGCAGAAAGTCCCTTGTGACTGCACCAATATCAGATGAAGACCACTCCTGCTGCCATTTTGCAATAAAAATTTGCCTTAATCTTGTCTTCTCAGTCTTAATGGGAGCACTTAGATCTAATTGGATGTTATCATAGGTCAATGGTATTTTCTTCAAAAGGTGATACTTAAGGTAGCGGTACTGAACTTCAAAATGGACAGGTAGTTTCCCAAGCAAAACCTGAAGAGCCATCGTGGAGGTAGTTCGACATGCTCTTGACATGGTTAGGAGGGCAGCCCTCTGTGCTTGTAACAGTTGCTTTACTACAGCAACTTTATTAGCTCTAAAGCCCCATGCACCAGCTCCATAAGAAATTATCGACAAAAACACACAATTATAGTGAAGTCGTAAGGTTTGACCTCTAAGACCCCAGTCTTGTCTTGTTATCTGTTTAACCGACTACAATACAGTCATTTCCATCTCCTTTCCTTAAATTTCTTCAAAGAATTGTTGCAGAGCTTTTTAGGCACATAAGCAACTTGAGCCATATTGCGCCGTATATACTGTGTCTGTAAATTGCGTGTATTTTGTAGTCGATTTACTTGTCTGCTGGACGAAAACCCACACTTTCTGGGAGAAAAAACCACGCTCCCTTTGCCTGAGACCAACTAACTCAGCTACCCTGTGAAAAAGGTCCATAAAAATTCTTCACGTCATGGACGGGATTCCAACTGAAATCTTTTCCACTCGTTGTGGGGGTGTTTAGACTGGATTGCAGAAAGTTTTATTTTAGCCAGCCAATTATAAATTATTGGAATAAGTTACCTACATGGGTGGTAGAGGCTGACAGTTTGGGGAAATTCAAAGGTCAGCTGGATAATTACCTACTGGGGAAGGGAAACATAGGTTGTCTATTTCCTTTTCGTTATTAATTATTTTATTTTTTCTCCTTTTTTTTTTTTTTGGCTGGTGCAGCATAAGCAGCTTAGGCTTCCTTGCACCATATGGCCTAATAAAACACACGAAGCACTGATTGAAAGTGGTGGCCTTGAAGTTTTTTATGGTGATTAATAATCAAGCTCACAATTACAAAAATCAGGGAAAAAAATTAAATGAGCAAACAATGAAAAACTCAGCTCAAGTCTTTTATAATTTTTCGCAGTTTCAATTTTCAATTAAAATGCATATTTAGTGTTTAAATCATAAAATAATCCAGATATAGGCAGCCTTTGTATAGATTAAAAACACTTTGGCTCCAGTAAATCCAGACTTAGCTGAGGCCGGTTAACTCAGACTTATTGCTGTTACAAATGGAAACGCTGAAGGAGAATCACTAAGAAGGGCATTGAACTACCAAGTGCAAAACCGGTTTAAAAAAGTCTAGAAGAAAGATGCCTCCAAGAAAATACATCCAAAACTAGGTAAAACTATGGTCGACACCACAGTCATATATCAAAAGGTTGGATTATATCACAATCTTCCAGTGCCATGTAGTGGGTTGCGTTTACGACAACGACAGCATAGCGCTGACAGGTGTGAAGGATTTGCAACTCCCACGGTACTCGCCTTTTGTGGCTCCCCACTCAAGGATCTTTCCAGTATAGTCAAAGCACTCATGTAAATTGTAATCCGTATATAATAACTCGTAGGCTATTAATCTACTCAGCGGATTCGCTGGATTAATCCAAGCCTATAACCATCTGGAAGATTCTGTACAACCGGATTATGTGCATGACTGGCAACGCTGTTCACACAAAACATAATCCAACAATCAAACTTCTTTAAAGTCTCTGGCCTCCTGTTGTGGATACAGGGTATCAAGTTCAGTTAGGATATAAACAACCTCTAAAAAGTCCGGTGAATAATTCGCCCTCTTTCTCGATGCACAATTCGGGAAGTTAAAAACGCATGCTTGAATAGCCAATTTCAACGGATTTGGTCGCTTAAACCATCGCCAAAGCTATCCACTTAGGAATTATTCAACCACAAACTAAGATTTCATACTCTACAAAAACTCCATCTATTAAGCTTAAGTCAAAATGGATGGATTCATCGCTCCTACAAAGAATCCACTGACGGTTCACTGTAAACAGCTTGCGACCAATCGCCTCATTGCAGTCTAAAATTATAAAATAAATGGCTGCAGAATAACCATTTGGCACAAAATCTCTACGAATAAACAACTATTATTTAAGATACTCAGTTTCCTATCGATTTTAAATATCTTAATTCTGTGTAAACTTCAATTCGGTAAGTTTTGAAATGGAAAATTTGGTCTGATCTAACATTTTTTTTTTCTCGAATAACTTCCCTTTAGTAAATGCGCTGCTGGAGATTATATTACCATATAGATCTAAAATCAAAAAATTCTAAAAGACTAGTCAAATATGTCCTAGTTTAATACGAAATTTTCTTGTCGGCATCATTTTACCAAGTAAAGGAAAGTTTGTCTGTTTGCAAAAGCAACAGAAGAGTAATGTAGCGTCAAAAACTCTTTCTTTAAATATCCCGCAGGAAATGATCTGTGCTACCTGACTTTCTCCGTAAGCTGTAATGGCCCTCGGAGACTGACGCCGTCAATTTACGTAATGGTGACATTTTTATGTTGACATTTGTACTTTCAACGAAATCGTGTGTTGCCTGTTTGTTATGTTGCTGTACGAGTGTGGCAAGAACTTCGAATTTATTTTACAAATACATAGAGGGAAAACAAAGTAAGAAAAAGGGAGACGGAAGAACATAATGAACTTCTCTGGAATATTCGACTACGGTTTTACATCAGCGTAAAAAAATAAACAAAGAAAAGGAAAAACATCTTTTCTTTCAGTGACGTTTCATTCGTGTTTTCAATGGCTAACCAAAGACAATTTGAAATGACAATAATTCCATTCGCAAAATTTTAGTGAGTCAGAATAAATACTGAGTATCGAGTTCCCTCTGGTGATAACTTGCTAAAGCAGATTATAAATTTAATTGAGATTAATATCATTATTTTATGAAGTGGGGCACTTTAATAACAACAGCGTTCGGTTAGAGTAAAACTGACGTGCTGGTATGACTATCTTGGAAGTGCAACTCTGTTGTGCTTTTCACGTACGAGTGTCTTGGGTGTATCCAGATTGGTCCATGTACCAAATAACATCTAGCTAAGGGCGATCTTGTAGTCAGAAACAGCTCGTTGATACTAGAGACCAACGGAGGCTGACAGGACTTGGCAGGGTAACCAAAAGGCAGAAAAAAAAAAAACAATCATTACAAAAGTGGAAACCAAAGAGACGTTTCAGAATGCATAACTCATAATAACTTGTCAGGGGTGGAGTACTGCAGCCGAATCGGGCTCACTCCTGTCAGCAAAAACAAGAAAGTATGTTAAGACAGGCTCAGGAACACCAACACTGAAGGATTTGAAAAATGTTGTCTGCTCTGACAAATCCCGGTTCCTGCTGTTTCATGTTGACGGGAGGACCACCATATTATGAAGAAAACAGCATGAATCCGTAGACCCATCCTGCCAGATGTCAATAATACAGGCTAGCGGTGTAGATGGTGGCAGTGTAATGGTGTGAGAAGTGTTTTCTTGGTGCACATTGGGCCCTTTAATACCAGGTGGAGGAAATTTTGAATGACACGGGTTATCTGGAAATCGTCTCCGGCCAGGCGCATCCATGAAGGGATGCGCCTGTTCAGAAAAATATATAAAGCTCTTCGGAATAGGGATCCATAACCATCCAATTTGCAACAACGGTGGGAAACAACTGAGTCAACAGGACCAGCACTCCTTGTGACATGCGTTGGACATGTCACAAGAAAATGTTGGCAAGCGACGCGCCAGGTGGCGTTATATTTAGATGCAGTACTCAAAAACCCTATCTATAATTTACAATCAGAAACCAATCCCTTTTTTGAAATACTTTACAGTAAGTCATGTTTGTCGTTATATTACATTTTATTTTATTTATGATGGGAAGAGTTAAGTCAACATGGACAGCATCCAACCCCCGTGACATGCTTTCGACATGTCGCAAGTAAATGTTGCCAAGCGACTCGCAGATGTTTACAATTTCTTTGCACAGAAAATATGTTTTATTTATCCAGAGAAAAGTTCCATAAATTACTTATTAATTTCCGTATGACTTAATAAAATACGACTTATAGAGATTAATAAGATATTCTATAAACAATAGCATGGAGTGGTCATAAAAACCGTTATAAATACTGAACATATAAATTTTGCTGCCACGTTATGGTAGCAGTTTATAAATACACAGAAGTCTAATGTAAATACGAAGAAAATAGTTAAAATATCTTTAGGTTCTAGGTTAGATGCTTTATAAGAATATCGAGAAGATTTTCTGCAAAAAAAAAAAAAAAAAAAAGGTTCTCAAAGAGAACTGCTAACATTAAGAATCGTCCATAAAACAAGAGACTCCGAAACAGCAGAATGACAGTGAACGGTCTTTTAAACAAAGTACTGGGCAGAAGTCCCATGTCTCAGAAAGAGAATTCTTTTTGGCACGAAAACTGAAATTTCTTCGAAGTCATAAGAGTAAAAAGGCAAAAGCCCCTAGGCATAACGCTACTAGGGAGTCTTATTTAAAGTAAGGCTTCCGACATGAAAATGCACTAAGGACCTTTCACAAGCAAAGAAATAATGAAACTCGTAGAAGGCATACCATTATAACAATCCCACAATAGCGAGTTTCAAGATGGAAGGGATAATGGTATACACAATGAGGAACAGTGATTCTGTCACTGCTACCATGCTGGAGGATAAAACGTGTTTCGTTTCCCTCGTTCTAAGGATATATACCGTACAGAGAGAGAGAGAGAGAATTTATTGAAACAGCTTACGCTCTATACTCTATATCTATAGCGTATATGGAACATTGCACTGAGGCGAATTTAGGAGAGAGAGAAAAAGAGATGTGTATTTTACTTTAACACAATCAGAAACAAAATGGCGTCGCTGTCAGGGTTTCTCGTCCGTTCAGAAGCCTGGGTGAATGAATTCGATCCTCCTCAGACAAGTCTTTCTGACTCTTATCCAGCCGCATCTCATCTATGGTATTCTTGCATGGAGAACAGCAAGCCAGGAGAACATGAACTGGATTAATACCATCTTAAATCGTTGTGTCCACTCTATTTTGGGTCTATTCTGGAATGTAACCGTTTCTACAAGGTATAATATAGCAAAACCCCTTAAACTTCAACTCCAAAACTTTCTCCATCTCTCTCTCTCTTAAAAAATATAAGACACTGTTGTGACAGAATGTTTCAGAACTAACTGGTCACCAACAGATTGTCCTTAGTAAAAGGCACCATGAAAGAAAGGCCTACAAATTTCCTACAATTTATCTGAAGCTATATAGAGCTATATTATAATTTTGAAGCTCTGAATTCATATACCGCGTGGCAGGATGAACAACTTCTTTATAACTTTACATGCGCTATGTTTTGTCTGGGTACTGTCACCAATAACCACTTGCTACTAGATGACGGACCAATGAGTCCTGTAACAGGCTGTCACTTTTTTAAGCCAATTACCAAGGTCACCTCTTTAAAAGTGCAATACCAAGGCAACTGGTTGCAAATGCAGAGTTTGTTCTGCTGTGAGCATTAAGACCATTCTATTATCTATGCATTTTTAAATCCTGCTGGGCGAAAATACACATATAAAGGAACAAGACAAACTTCTAAGGTTTGAACATATCGATAATAGACAGCATAGTATGTACAGGGTGTTCAAAAATAATAGTTACGCACTATCATAGTGTTGGGCCACCCCTTGTCTTTTAAAACAGCTTGTATTTCACGCAGAATAGATTCAAATAAATTTTGAACTGTCTTGAGAGGAACATTGGACCATTCTTCATGGAGGAACGTTTCGAGCTCCTTAAGTGTAAAGAAGGTGGAGGAAATTGCTTCTCACTCTCCTCTCCTAATATGTTTAAGATAACGTTTAAGACTGGTGACAAAGTAGCTTCACTTCCATGCTCCTGAAACCAAGATCGGACACATCCAATTAGCATGAAAGTGTTTAATTTTGCCCTAAAATAGCTTTAAAAAAGGTACCTTTGGGGTCAAGTTCTGTCACTGAGATTATTAATTAAACTTGAAAGAAAACGCAAAAATTCATACAGTGGTCATCTAATTTCTTTCAGGCCTGAGGACAAATTTCACAAGAAACACAGAAACGTTGTCAAACTGTTAAGTCGCCATTTTGCGTTGGAAATAGGATACACACCTAATTTTTTTAAAAATAAATTCTACTTAAAAGTAATTCGCGTGTTCTGCCAGCGTTTCTTCTTTTTAACAAATGATTCTTTAAGATACGCCGTGTAATGCCCTCCTCACAATGCCTCAAATTGTATCCCTTTATAAATGCGCACAGCAGTTCCGCGACAAAACGAATTCGGACGTAAGAAAACATAATTAATATTCAAGATTATAAAAAAATTACGTCCTTTCAAGCATGCTGATAATGTTTAACTGAATGGAAGATCATTTCGAAGCTAGTGAAATGAGAAAAGTTCAGTGAAACCACCATGAATGAAAAATACAACTCAAATTCAATTTACATGCTTCATTCATCTCTTCACTGTTTGAACTTTTGATCCCATCATTACCTTATAAGCCTTCTATAGCTAGTCATGACATGTCCTTCGTAAGCAGTGTCTGTTATTATAGTAAAAAAAAAAAAACACACACACACACACACACAGAAGGCTATTCGCGTAGTTTGATGTTTTAAACATAAAGCAAACACTACACGTTGTCTGCTCAATGCCATTTACGCCATACTTGTGTGATAATTCGATTTCGACTTTGAAGCGCGCCTTTAGCAGCAGTCCCATGTAGAAATAATGCAGAGCCTCACGGTGGCTGATGTGCGCAAACAAAATAAACTATAAATGTGGCAGCTTACGTGTGTACAGCGCCGTATAAACATTTAAAAACATCTTTCTGAATGGCTGCTAGTTTGCACTGTAATGTTTTAAAGTGTCTGCCTTGTGCACAACGAATCTTATCTTCACTATATTGTTTGGCGTATCTTAAAACAGCTTTCTTGAAGATAATTCGCGACAAGAGTGTCTCGGAGAAAATTTGATAGTGCTATTCACTTCAATTACCGGCTACATACGTGTCGGAATGGGGTGGAAATGTTCGATAAGAAAGAAAAATGGTTGCCCATCAAGGATGATAACTGAAGTTTTTCTTCAAAGAAATTTCTAAGTGTCTGCCAGAAGGAGAGACAAACTTTAGTTATTATTTTTAACAGGGGACTCTTAAAGACGTTGCATCAGCTAGATTTGAACACATTAAAGGTAATTTCAGGTAATGTTACTGGAAGGAATCGGAAGAACAGGATAAGAAATGCTTACAAAAGATCGCTAATTCAAGTGAATTCGTTGGTTATTTGGATCATAAAGAAAGCGATTATTGGAAAAAGAAAGCAACCTGTGAGGGATAAAAGCAGAGAAAAGATTCTGATCTAAGGATGCCGTACCTGCGAGCTCTTAATGGAATCAAATGTATTTTAGCGAAATTTGATTTTTCGAAAATTCTCTGGTCCTAAGTATGTCACTTTAATACGCTCGAGATAAGCGGTTGAAAAGAAAAAAAAAAGAAAAAAATAAGTTAAATAACTAACTAGAATTATTCGACTGAATTCAGTAACATCAAAAACACATTTTGTATACTGGAGAGATTAAATAATTCTTAACAATAAGACTACTGGTCATTATTTCAATTATTGTATTCGAATTTCATATTTAATAACCTCATATGGATGAAATGAAAACTCGTTGTTAGGTAAATTAAACCGCTGCATAAAGAATGACGAAAGATCAAATCACTGTTCCGTAAATTTTAAATGCGAACCAATGAAAATGCGGGTACTTCGAGCAAAAGAGTGCTAGAGACACGAAATTCACAAGTAACACTCTTTATTCTGTGGTGTTGCCATCTGACCACGGCCTGTAAAATTATGAACGCGCATTCACGGTATAAGCAGTAAATGAATGTGGCATTCAGCACAGAAGAGCGTTTCAGGGCATGTTTCACCATGCTCATGGTGAAACATGCTAGAAAAATTGAAGGAATGCCATCAGATGTTGCACTGGACTTTCTTCTCCGATGAAGCGTGGTTTCATCTGATTAGATATTAAAACTGTCAGAATACTCGTATGTGGTGGACGGAAAATTCCTTGCACTGTGTGAAAATTGAGGCGTCAATGACCCGACGCTGAATTTTTCACAGAAACCATAACCGCTCGACCGACGTATTCCATGAATTGTTGGGACACCTCAATAAGGAGAAGATTCTTAAAGCGCGGTTTCAACAAGGTAACGCAACAAGTCACACTTCACATACGTCTATGGGCTCAGCCATCCTTATTCGGAGATCGCATAATTTCAAAAGGATTTTGGGCAATTATCAGACTTCTTTTTTGTGAGGCTATGTCAAAGACAATGCCTAAAACAATAATCCATTCACTCTGGAAGAACTGAAAAGCAGCAAAGTAGAAATTTTAAATGCAATCAATTGGTATAGGAAAAAAAAGCAATATGAATACTGTAATTTTTAAAATTTTCTTCTCTTTGGCATTTACAAACATGGAAAAATAATAGGCTTACAATCGTGAGCTTCAAAACCAGCATAAAACAAGGACTTCCGTTGTGTTTAGCATTTTTTTAAAAAGTCTTTTAACTGGCTTTGCAATATCGTGTCGCAGGTTACAAAAGGAATCCGAGTTCTATGCAATCGCCCTGTTTATGGCTTGATAGGAATTAATGTCCTGTGAGGGATCTATTATTGCGAAGCACTTGTCATCCCCAAGGTCACGAGGAGAAAAGGACATAAAGCGAGGCTGCGTTTTGGAGGAAGTTTGTCAGTGATCACTGCACATGACAGGTGTTCGGCCTGTCCTCTGCTGGAGCAGAAAAAGAACTGGAATTTATAGCGGCAGCTGGGAACAAGCGTCCGTTTGCCCATGTTTTTACGATTCTGCTTAAGAGGCAATAATAATGTATGAAGCTGGTTTTAATGCGGGGGATTTAGCGTAGGTTCATAAGAGAAAAAAAATGTTTTGTTCTTGTCAAGTGCAGCAAAGCTTCCGAAGAGACATTTTATGACTCGAAAAGGCTGCGGTTTACGACTCGAGAGTTGCAGCGTTTAAGCCTTTCATTAAGAATTCATCATGCAGTAAAATGCAGGTGATGGACGCCTTGCTGTCGATCCTTGGACAAAATATTCCACCGGAAGACAACAAACTATGTTAACCGGGAATTGGGCCTCGCTGGATTACTGCTCATAGTATTTGACTTTGGACACTTTCTTCTAAGTGTCCAAAGTCAAATTAATCTCTTGGTATTACTGAATTACATTAATATTGATTAATATGTTGATATGATGCAGTACTATGTGGCATATTACCGGATTAGTGAATTGGATGATTATAATCTATTGTGATTTGCCTTCCTCAATCCGAAACAGGGAAGGCTTTTTTTTTTCTATCTACGTTAAGGAATTGAAGCAGCATGATAAAATAAAATTATTTTATAAATTCGTTTATTCGAAATTATAAAATATTTTCATTAATTGTAAGGGGGTGCTACGTGATTATTAATCATTTGAGAAACAATTAATAACGCCACACTAATATATCAGGTGACATTAAGTTGTTTCAATTTAATTGGGACAGTTAAATAAAAAATCTATCACGTGATATATGATGTGTGGCATTAATTCTTTCTAAAATTAGAATTATTTTTGTCATAATTAGATAATAAAATCCGCTGAAAACTTCTGTTATGAATGTAACTGTACGCATTTGATAGTCGTTTTGCATGTTTGAAGAATGGAAATCCCATAAATAACCATAAAACAAACGTTCTCCCCCGAGACCGACTAATATGACCACACTGTGGTGTGGCCAAGAATGGTCAGAAAACGTAGCTAAGTTTTAATGCAGCAAAATGCATTGAAATTGGGAAAGAGCAACCCCAAAATATTTCACTTATACATTTGGTGGAGTTGAATTAAAAACTGTGGTGGAAGAAAGGGATCTGGGAGTTACGATACTGGCAGATAAGAAGTTTTCTGAGCAGTGTAAACAGGCGGCCAGAAAAGTCCATGGTGTCTTATCGCTGATAGTTTTAAGAAATTTAAAGGTGAACTGGATAATTAGCAACGCGATAAAGCGCATAATTTGTATTCTCTTATTTACTTTTTTTTTTCTTTTTTGCCAGTACAGCAAAAGCCTGTGACTTCCTTGCGCCATATCGCTAATACTAACTCATGACGCCGGAGTCTACATCCTTCGCGCACAGTGTGGCAGACAGGTATAACCACTACGTCAGCCATGGAGCTGACTACTGTATTGACTTAAGGCATTGTACAAATACCAATAATTGCTATCGATCAAAGTAATACAGAAAAGAATAAATCGATCGGAGAGATCGGTTTATTCAGAAAGATGATATCCAATGTGTACTTGGCTAACATCCCATCCCGGGATGTTAGGCAAGAGTATTTTCAATATGAAATTCCAAAAGATTTTAAAGATACTTCGTGGCAAATAAATTACCATTCAAAATTGCACCACGTTAAACCTAAAGCACGTGCATATATTCGTAAGACTGTTTGAGAAAACATCTAAGGAATATCGATATCAAATGCTTAGCTAACAAATAGCAATCCACTGAATAGTAACGGAATCCGCAGGCAACTTACTATAATTAGCATATTTTCCAGGCAAGGCTGTAAACATGTCTTATTAAATTTCGCTGTCTGCTTCCTGGATACTATACGTAAACATACATTTACTCAAGTTTCGACAAACGTTGAAATTAAGCCACCCGGGTCTCCATTGTTCACTTTCAGCGCGTAACACCGCCTTGTTTGAGATATTCATCTGTCCGCGAACAGAGTTCAATCGACATCGGCCACAGTGATACGCAGCATTTTTATCTTAATCCGTTACGTTCATTCCCACAGACAGCACGTTTAAGGATTCCGTTAAGTTATCAAATCTGGATCTCAGAGAAACAGAGAAGCTAGAGCACGTTGTTCGATAAATCTCATCGTACACAATTAGCAACAATTCTGTTTGCAATTCAATTATCTCAGAGAATCACAATTGATTCGTTGAGCCCAATAACAGCCGATTCTGTCTCCTGATTAGTCTCTTGATATTCTGATATGGTCCAGGATAACAGAAGAACATCTTTCATACCAGCCTTTGTTGTGCCTGCAAGTTTAAAAGTCTAAAGATTACACCAGATTTTGTATTAAGATGCAAATGCAGGATTAAACTCGCCTACGAAAACTTTTGAAGGATGAATGAAATACCAATATTCTTTTCGGAGACCAATCACGTTACGCTGCGCACAGAATGCCAAACAAAAACCTTTTGTCTACGCGAGTAAATACTACAACGAGTTTATCGTTTATATGTGGATTAACAGTATTTTGTTCCCAGGGAAAAGGCACAAAGCCACTTTAGATAAAATGACTTATGTTCATATATAACAGAGAAAAGCATAACTGTTTGAAACAGTGTCAATTGAGGAGAGTTCTAGAAAATAACTCCAATAAAGAAACCCTTAATGTACGACAGAAGGAATTGATGGTGACGCAAGAACCTAACTTACGCACCAGCCTATCTAAGATTTTCCTTTTACAAATTCAAGCAGAAAATTTGTATTCCACATTCTAATTATGATATCCCAACAAAGCCTGATTAGTTTTAAATAGATTTCGAAGAGTGGAAACCTGGATTGTTTAATTCCTGTAAAGCTTCATTAAAAAGTCCATCTCGGGAATACGAACCACTGTTCGCGTGCTGAATGCTTTATTGTATCATATCATCTTCTGTGAAAGAATGGCCATGAGGGAGACGTCAGAGCAAACTTTATGTGGACATATTTTTCGTCCCAGCGGCTTCCAGAACCCGAGGTAAATAAAGGCATTCGCTCACAGATAGTTTGTACATCCCCAGCGCTTCATGGTGTTCGTGGAACGTGCTGCTGGGCCAGCGATGTGAGCTCACGCAGCAGTAGTACAAGGTGGTCCCAAGAGAACTCATATTTTTCATCGAGTCAGATAGGTGAGATCTCAGCCAGGTTGACACACTTGGCTTCTCAGAACGATCTACCAGCTGGCGCTTCACCGGTCGGAGAAGAGCACGGTGGATGCGCCGAAGATGAAACCCAGATTGACCAAACTTTCACGCTGTGAGGATAAGACGAAGATGAACAGCTTTCTTTTATTTTATCCTGGATGTGCATCACCGTTGGGATTATTACGAAAACCGTCGGTAAATATTTATTAGAGGCGAAGGTAAACAGACTTTAATTAACATCGTGTGTATGTGTGTGTGTGTGCGAGCGAGAGAGAGAGAGAGAAAATTAATAGAAAAAAGTATCAGAAAGAATGAGCGAAGCAAAATGGTGGAGATCTAGAAAAAGAAGGGGAAAAATATAAATATACTGAACAATAAAGATGAAAATAAAAAAAAATAACAGAATCATAATTGAAAAAAAAAATGTACAGCGAGAGATCACACTACCTCATCTAAGATAAAATCAGATGAGATAAAGGGAAAAAATCAGTTGAGAGCAAAGATAAGATGGAAATAAAAGTTTTGTGGAAATTTAAAATACAGCGTCATATAAATGCAGAATGAACTTTCTGACAGGATAAAAAGCATTTATAATTCCGTTTTCATTCATAAAATTCGTTTCAATATATTTCTTTTTCTTTTCAGTCTGTATTATACAAGCAAAATCCCTTTTCTGTATAACACGGATGTTGTAATATGTTGTTAAAGAAGAAGACAAAACTGTATTGCTCTATACTTGCCATATAAGTCTACCAAACTCGCTTATTTAGCGAATATTTTTTTATAAAACCCTTCTTCAAATAAGAAGAAAGAATTTAGAAAAAAGGACCCACAGACCGATCAACTAATCCGAAACCTGTTAACGGAAAACTAATGTGAAGCATATCTCTTGTTCGCAATTTGAATTGCAATCGAGGTCAAAGAGTATTCCATTCCAACAGATTTCTTCTCCTTTTTTTGAAACTTGACCCAGGCCATCTAATTCATCTTTCTTGCATCCTAGTGCCTGCCTGGCAGATATATGTATTATCACGGCGCAATCCATCATCATTCTATTTCCTCACTCTGACGTTCAGGTGTACCATTCATGATGGCCGATGATGGAATACCGTCTTAAACTTATTCGATGCTGCAGACACGATATTAGGTTTTTATTTCGATTGAATTATTACTGCATTAACAGCAGTTTGCTTCGAAAAATTCTGAACGCCTCCCCATCAGAAATTCAGATTGGATAATCCGATTATGACAAATTATATAACTGAATTTAGTACATAAGAACTATTATCGAGAGTCATTAATTATTATCCAATGCTACTCAACGTTTTCATTTTTGCTTAAAAATTGCATGATTTCTACAAAATATATTAATAACATTTTATCGATACCTTATTAACCCTATTTTTCTGACTTATGCGAAAACGCCATACTTAGTTCTTTGAAAATAAAAAACTCCAATAAATTAGAATTTCTTCATAAATATAAATAAATTTAAAATGGAATCGTTAAGGGACCTCCTTAAACTGATAACTATTTCGATTATAATATTGACTCCCAAAGTTATAGCTACAGCAAATTCTGTCCCTTATCTAGAGGTTTTTCTTTATCCCTGTTGATAAACAGTTAACATAAGTAGTTATTTCTTAATAAAAATAAACAAAATATGTTTATTCGAATAAATATTTAATAAATACCATCAAAATTAAAGCGGTAGCGATACCTCTAGTTAAAAACAAATTTTACAAAGCAACGTGGTACTGTATCTACAAGAACACATATATGCGAGCAAATATAATGAAATTTTTAATAACAATTTATTAGCTTTTCTTTCAAAATATAAAAAAAGAGTTATCTCTAAATTAGAAAGAGAGAGAAGTTCAAATTTCGAAAAGTTGGTAAGTCATAAAGCGTGCTCATTTCCTGCAAACCGAGTCCCATTTTTTATATTCATTCCTGAAATGAAAACGTCTCTTGGGAGAGCCTTTCTGTTCTCTAATTCCTATCTATTATTCAGATTTGCCCCTTCCACTCCCGTCTAACTCAAACCTTGCCGAAGCTATCACTGTATTTAACAAGCCGACATCACACTCCTTGCATATAGAACAGGCCTGGTACTAATACCTTCTGTGTATCACACCAGGGAACCCATCAGAGATCTGCATTGCGGCAAACTTAATTCAACTCTCTCTCTCTCTCTCTCTCTCTCTCTCCAGCAAATATAATTATAGGCCTTTCTCTCTTTTTTTTTTATCATTCTTCCAACACAGCAATGAAAATTGGACAATGGAATGAGTAATGGTTCTGTGGCAATAACTTTAAAGTACTCATTAATGCAGACTTCACACACCCTTTAGCTTACTTGCATGCAAAGGATAAAAAAAAATCGCATTAGTTCGTCAGCCTGATGAACTACTGACAAATCCATTTTCGTAATTATTAATACATCCTTCCGGGTTCTGGGAATCACTACTCCTATAAATCGTGTCGATAAACAAGTTAAAAAAGAAACGGTGATATGAATGTGGAGAGTTATGAGAAAAGCAATGCTTTTTATATATAAGAAAACGTTAAGAAATGTTTAAGAAGAAGGGAGGGGAGGAGGTTTTGGCAGGAGAGAACAATAATTTAAATAATGATCACATTTAATATTAGAGCGAAAAGGAAAATGTGGTCTGGTTATAAATTGTAAAAGGGATTTCTGGTGGCACGCGAGAATCGCGAAGGCCTTGAGAGATACGGATTAAAAATTACTCGTAGAGGCTTTTAAAAAGATTAAAAATTGCTACATTAGACGGATTCGGTGTATTACATCATGGGTGGGTAGTGAACTGCATTTATTTTCGTCATTGGGAATGTTAATGGAAGAGAATAAAATTAGGAATCCGGCTAGATATTCCTTTACGTATCTCATATCTAATTAGCGAAGTTAAATATAACTGGTAAACTCTTTTAAGATTTCTGTCAAACAACTCAGGATCTGTTTTATTTATTTTTTGATAGCACGATCAATGAGTTCGCCATTGACCTCCAGTTTCAGGAGTATTCAGTACAAACTTGGCTGATACAAACACGTGTGCTCATATACGACAATTGACTGGTGCTGAGAGGTTTATTTGCTTAGCAAACTGCTGAAACCTCCCATAGTTTGACGTGATTCTTCTCTAAGTAAATATGTCATGCTGGTTCGTGTTACTGATGCACGAGGCAAGTCTGCATTTCACCCGTGTGTGTGCAATGAGTAATTAAAATAGATGTCATTAGCAGCATCATTCTTCTATTTTGGATGGTGCATTTTGGCAGCTGGGATTTTACAGGCTGATTGTTATCGGCTTTATGCTAACTTCGGAGAGAAATAGTTAAATGATCGAATGATTTTTTAAGTGATACCCCGAGGATTAATATCCCACAAGGACAAAGTGAGATATAAAGTTGAAGAGGTATAAGGATGTTTATCACGTTCATTAGCCATATCTTAATTGCATCTTTTATTTTCTCATATGGATTGATAAATATTTAGCCGAAAACGATACAATGAATACAATGAAACAAAAGAATAACTAGAAAGCCTGCTTACAATTTTCTGTTTCCAAATATGTCAGGAACTAGCCATCTGCGTTGGTAGTTGAGGCTGACAGCTTCGAGAAATTCAGTAGCTGAACCTACGTGGGGAGGGAAATATAGTTTGTTTATTTTCTGTTCATTTTTATATATTATTATTTTTTGGCCAGTGCAGCAAAAACGTGAGTTCCTTGCACTATATGGCAAGGAACTAACTATGCAAAGTATTTAATCACGCTTTATAGACAAAAAAAGTGCCCGCGTAAGTCATCATCTTTTATAAAGAGCATCGATAGCTTAAGCAACAGGAAAGTCACGCATATAAAATTATCCTCCTAAAATTCAGCTCTTCGAGAGATTTTAAGAAGGCACAGCCACTACTCATCTCGCATAAAAAAGGGTGTACTGAAGATAACTATCAGAGAAACTACGGGTACGAGGCGTTCATATACTGCGCCTGTAATTAAGTGTATCCTACGGTTGGTTTGCAGTTTGGTTTTTCTCCTTCCCCGGTAACTTCAGTTTCCGGGGGAAAAAACATACAACCTCATCTGAGACTGACTAACCCAGTCCATTCTGAAAAAGCTCACAAAAATTCCTCGCGTCACTGACGGGGTTCGAACTGAGGCCCCTACCAACCAGTGTGGGAGCAGGGTGATGATCACTGTGTTAACAGCCAGGTCTAACTCATCGGAACTGACACCAAAATATATATTGTGGTCCAAAACATGGCTGCTGCTAAAGGAATTCATAACAGACAGATAGAGCACTATGATAACCCAGAAAACTAGGGTGGAGCTACACCAAGAAGAGGAAAATTGGCTTGAGATTAACAATTCCTGCAAAAAACAAATCCACAACAGCAATAAATTCGAAAGACGATGTTGCCAGAATGTTGGCAAAACTACTGTACTACGGAAAAAAAAAACATGAATCGTAATATTGTATTTTACTGCAATTATCAATTGGATTTGATTTTGTTGGATAAAAGAGTCCGTAACGGATAGCAGCAGTGGAAAACCTGCCTAGTGCTGATTCAGAGAACGATGTGATGTTTAGCTTACACTCACACGAATCTCTCTTTCTCTCTGAAAGTTCGAATTGATACAGTGAAAAAGTATGGGGTTCGTGGCATACATTTCTGGGAGCATTCTAAAGAACTACTTCCATTTTTTCCATATATAACACACGGGGTAAATATGTGTTACCCAAACCGTAGATCAACAACCTGAAAACCGAAGAAAACAAAAATGGACCAGCTGAGAAATTCAGAAACCATTATTCTGAAAAAAAGTGCTACGGCTGACGGTCAGGTAATGCAACTACTTGCAGGCTACTTTCCAAGACAGATGCTTCATCCCAACACAGGTGTTGGGATGAAGGTCTGGAAGCCATTTAAAGGAAGACAGAAAACTTCTAGAGCTGGCACAAAGAAGGGAGGATATATTGGTGAAGAGAGCTAAGCATTACCCCTATGAGAAAAAGCTAAAAATATGTAGTCTTTAGAACACACACACCTTGGGAGGGATTTGATTGAGGTGTATAAGGCCCTGAGGTAATTAGTAAAACGCACGAGGGAGGAATATTCTCACTGTTGAGTGAGACAAAAACCAGAGGGAACCACTATAAAATCTTAGGGAAACAAATCTTAGACTAGACCTTACGAAATTTA
The DNA here is from genome assembly GCF_048544385.1 of Mastigoproctus giganteus. NCBI lineage: Eukaryota > Metazoa > Arthropoda > Arachnida > Uropygi > Thelyphonidae > Mastigoproctus > Mastigoproctus giganteus. The sequence goes on along the minus strand of NC_143581.1, from coordinate 30,012,613 downwards.
CTTTCGGACAATATATTGTGGAACGCTGGAATAAGATGCCTGCAAGGATGGCCAAGGTGGAGAGTTTGTCAAAATTCAAGGCACTTTTTTTGACGATGGGAATAACACGATTTCGTTTTTCGGCAGAGGCGGAATAAGTTCACTTCTCTGCATAATTATGCCATTTGAATATTAATCAACAGCCTTCCATCTGCTATTCAGCTGAAAGGTGGACACATCACAGACAGACCATAAAATTCTTTCCGAAATGAAGAACCATTGTTCTTACCTTTGCAAGTCGTGAGTTGGCCTGAATCCACGTGCCACGGACGGGAAAACAGAAGTTTACAGTGTTGTGTAGTCTTCCGGGATAAGAGGCTAATCATGACAACACATACAACGAATTATGACATTAAACAACAGTACAAGAACACATTGTATTGATATGCCTTTGCCATGAACGGCATCTCCACACTCACACTGCGAGTTTGTACGATGGGCCCGAAATCTACAATTTTAGAAAAAAATTACCAAAATACAGTTATTATTGAAGAGTTGTTGCGTTGGAAACCATTTTCCTCTCAGCTTAAACACGTTGTGAAATCCATAACTCTAGAACAGCAGTGTCAAACACATTTGGGCCGCGGGCCATTTCTCCTATTAGTGTACCTCACGTGGACCGCACACGACCTACAAACCTTGCCACTGCTAAGCCTAAAGACGCTTTTTAATTGCTCAGTTGTTGCTCGTTGATACCCGCAGCTGAGATTGCACTAATAACTAATTGAAAGGAAATAAAAGTCTGAATAAACAACAGAACGAATAATGAAAAGCATATTTATTCCAGATAATATAAGATTTCAACAAGGGAATATATATGAAATTAGGTAATCTGGGCTTTTTTGCCAGAAACTTGACTTCGTTTGCTTGTAACCAGCTTCGCGAGATTTGGAGTCTTTTTGAGAAAACACAACCTTCATTATGGAAGAAAGATTGGCGTCGGTTCGCCTTGATATCTGTGGGCTGTTTTATTAGTTTTCATACGCGAAAAGTTGTCCACATAAATATGTGCTCACAAAGTAACATAGAATTTGTGCGGTAAACTTTCTTATCCCTGGTTATGTATACCCTAAATACGAGTAGATTTGTGGGATCCAAACTTCTCGGTATTTCTCTTTTAAAATTGAGTCGTTTTGCAGATCAATTAGTTCCATTTGTATGGAAATGGGAGCTCTCTCGACATTAAAATGAAAAGGACCCGTGAAAAGAGAAAAATCTTCTTGGTGCTCCCTGAAATCTTTAAAAGCGCCTATCAAATTCGTCTTTAATCTTTTCTATTCTGTCACAATATTTTGAAAAGGTATAACTTTGACTCTAAATGTTTCCTGTTCCCATACAGAAAAGTAAGCCATAGTACCCTCTTTTAATTGATTTTGCCACACAATTCAACTTTTTTTGAAAACTAGCCAGTGCATCATGCATGTCTGTTATCAACTGATCTTTCCCTTGTAGTTTGATGTTTAGATCGTTTAGGTGATCTGTAATATCTACCAGAAAGGCCAGATCTTGTACCAAAGACTGGTCCTTCAGAAACAATACATCCTGACCTTTCATTTCTAGGAACAGTATTATTTCTTTCAAAATTAAAAAAAAAAAAAAACCCTCTTTAGTACGTTGTGGCATGTCTTGCCAACGAATCTGTGTGTAGTACGGCAGCCCTTCAAATTCACTTTCCAAGTCCTTAAGAAGGAAAGCAAACTGGGGGTGATTCAGTTCTCTGGACCAGATGAAGTTCACAGTTTTGGCCAGTCTTGAGCACATAGTCCATTTACAGTATTTTCGAATGCAGTGGAAAGATTGCAATTTTTGTTTGTCTGGATACTCATCCTTCAGTTTTGCTTCTAGTGGTGATACAAATCCTTTGACTTTGCCTGTCATCGCTGTAGTGCCATCGGTAGTCACAGCCACGAGTCCCTTGACATGAAGTTTGTATTTCTCCATACGGCGTCACAAATGTCTTCCCCAGTAGTAGTTCCATGGATGGGAATCATTTCCAAAACTCTTCAGTTACTTTCAAATTGTCATTGCAGGCTCGAACAAACAGTGCAACTTGCGTCACATCTTGAATATCGCTACTTTCGTCAAGTGGAATTGAAAAACATTGAAACGTTGCGGATGCTTCCTGCAGTTGTTCACGCAAGTTGTCTGCTATCTCTGTTATCCTTTCAGCCACTGTGTTTCTCGACAAAGAAATTTCTTGGAACACTCACATTTCGGGGTCAGACATTTAAAGCAGCTTTTATCATGCATTCCTTAACTACGAAGCCTTCACTGAAAGGTTTGGAATGTTTTGCCAGTAAATAGCTGATTTCATAACTGGCTTTTACTACCTTCGTTAATTTTTGTAATTACATTTTGCTGCCTTTGAAGTGAGTTCTTCATATCCTTTAGTTTTTCTTCTCTTAATTTACTCGCGAAGAGGGAAAATTTTTCTTTGTGAATTGTATCATAATGTCGTTTAATATTGTAGTATTTGACGATACTAATCGATTCATTGCAAATAATACACACGATTTTACCTTTTACCTCTGTGAAAAACTAACTGAATTCCCATATTTCTTGAAATTGTCTCCTCTCATCAACAACCTTTCTTTTTCTGGTTGGCTTGGAAAGCGACATCACGTCGGAATCATGTGTATATAAGAGTCACAACACAAAACTGTTTGTTTACTGACTTTATTAAACAGAAACGCAACACATATATTAGCTCACTCGCATTACGATGTAACCGACTCGAACAGTATGAAAGCCGCAGTAAAACTAACTGTCAGCGCGCGAAACGATCGCTTAAATAGGAAATGGAAAATTCTGGAAATTGCTCGATCACAGAAAGCGGTAGAAACATTCTAGAAGCGTCATTATTTTCCATGGAGGCGGCGCGGGCCGCAAAAAAAACCCGTCGCGAGCCGCCAGTTTGACACCCCTGCTCTAGAAGAATGTAATGCTTAGCGGAATTTGAAATTTCCAGGTCTCTGAATTTTTTTAAACACTTTTGGGATTAACAATCCCTTCTAAAACGCCAAGTTTTAACTATATCAGCTCGATCTCATCCCGTGTTGCACGTATAATTCCCAATAAGAGGCCTTCGTGGGTAGTGCAGTTGGTATAATCACCGTCCTCCCCACACCAGTGGAAAAGACCTCAGTTTGAATATCGTCAATGACACGAAGAAATTTTATGGTTCTTTTTCACGAGGTGGCTGAGTTAGTATCAGTATTAATGCAAGAAAGCAAGTTTATACAGCACCAGATAAAAAAACAATTCTATTTCACATATCTATCTCCTCAAATAGTTTGTCTAGTTCTTTGAATTTATTCAAAATACCCATTTCCACAACACCAGATAGAGGCGTGTTCCAGCAATCAATCACCAGTTGGCTGAAGCAAACTTCCGCATACGTTTTCTGCAACATCCTACCTCAATTTGAATTTATGCCCCCTCATGTACATAGTCTAACAAGAGAAACAATCAGCACTGAGTTTGCTCAAGCCATTCAAAGCCTTAATCATCTCAATCAGATCACCTCGCAAGTGTTTTAGTCTCCAGACGCTGCAATTTACAGAACCTTTCTTGGTAAGAGTACTCCTTTGTTCTCCTCATCAATTCGTTGCCCTTCTCTGTACTTGTTCCAGCAGCTCTACATCCTTCCTAAAATGAGGCCGCCAGACCTGAATGCAGTACTCACGATGTGGCCTGACCGCTGTCTTATACAATGGGATAATCACCTCCTTATCCTGCTAGAAAAATTCCTGTATATCATTAACAAAGTCCCATGAGCTGTCCTGGCAGCCTGTCTACACTGTTCAGAGAACTTCATATCAGATTGCACAATTATCCCCAGGCCCTTTTCATTTTCCAATACCCTGAGTATAGCATCACACAGTTGATACTTTATTCTGGGATTACCACTACCCATAAGCAGTACCTTGCAATTGCCAAACTTCAGTTGCCATTTCTCAGCCCATCTGCCTAATTTTTCTAGATCTTGCAGCACCATACCTTCATTACTGTTATTAGCTACCCTTCCAACCTCTTCATAACCTGCAAACTTAGATATTAAGCTGGATGTACCCTTATCAGTATCATTAATAAATGAAGAAAACAAACAATGAGCCCAGCACCGAACCCTATGGAATTCCACTAACAACGTTAATCCTCGAAGAGCAGTGTCCATTGATAACCACTCTGTTTTCTCCCGCTCAACCATCCCTTTATCCACAGCAGCAACTTTCCCTTAATGCTACACTGCTCCAATAGAAGTCTCTTATGTACAATACTATCAAAAGCTTTCCTCAAATAAATAAGTAAATAATATCAAAATTATTTTTATATTTTTAGCATTCAGTTCCTTTGTCACTGCATCATAGTATCGAATCAAACTGGTCAGACAAGATCTCCCCTTAACAAATCCACGTTATTCGGTGTCAGACACAGAGTAGCATAGTTGTTTTCTCAGAAACTCGTATTTTTCATCCAGCAAACAGCAAATCGACAACAGAAAACACGGAATTTACAGATATATATGGCGCAATATGGTCTCCAAATTTCAGATGCACCTAAAACCATACTACTACTACTACTACCGCCCAAGAAGACAGAGACCACAGAAATTTCCAGAACTAGCGTGCAAGCTTTTTAATGCAAACTGTTTGCACAACAACTTCTGACTGGACGACTGAAATTTACCCCTATCTTATGTAATCGATCACTTTCAAAAGTAACTAGAAAGATCGATACAGCAAACTGCACCTAATCAGCGACGATCTACACTACAACAAAAAACTGCCACTAATTAGTCTCGATTAGAAAAAGGTCTCTGACAGAAGAGGACACGATTAGCTGTTCGAAGTTGAGAGAGCTTCGAATACTGTCCCAAACGTCTTCCATACAATCCGTCATCCACACAAGAAGCAAATTTCCAAATCAAACTAAATAATCAGCTTACTCAGAACATTCTCATACTCCGAAAAAAAATGGAAGAGCCTGTGTGGATGATCCAACAAACTTAGCCATTGCAACATTTCAAAATCAAGAAGGCTAAGCCAACTTTTCAAATCCGCGATTACAGAAATATTCCAGCAGTCCCAACATTGTCGATTAATCCACAGTTTCAGATCAGTTCCAAGTGCTACTTGTTCACTATATACAGACACCAATGAGGTAATAAGTTGGTTTCATTCTATAGAATGACCCCAACTTATTACCTCATGTTCATGTGTACTGAACAGATTCTTACCTCATGTTCATGTGTACTGAACAGATTCTTACCTCATGTTCATGTGTACTGAACAGATTCTATAAAATGACACCAACTTATCACCTCCCACACTTTGCTACTAAAACTTTATAGCCACAGCCATTTCCTTAACCCCGCAACGCTTACAGAAACCATCTAACTTCTGACCCTGTTTATGATTCGTAGAATGCGTTCCATGAGTAGGTGCGGCCGACCAGACTATTTTGTTGCGGCATCGCGCCTATGGTCTTCATTCTTTGAGAAACATCCGCTACAGTGGATTTTGGGAAGTTCAGACAAAGCGCAGTTTGGCGTAGTGAAGTCTGCAAGTTCCAACTCCGACTCATTCTGACTTCTATCATACTGCTTCTGCACAGGAACGAGATTTATATTGGTTTACCCAAGATTTGGACAATTATTCGGATATCCCTCCTATATATACACTATATAACCAAAAGTATTCGGTTGTCCGAATACTTTTGGTTATACAGTGCATGTATGTATCTAGAACGCATAATACAGGGCATCGGCGCACTGTAAAAAAGAGAAAAATGGAAAAAAAACTAGGTTAGAATATACATTATTATTAACTTTAAAGAACGCCTGGAGCCAAACAACAACATACAGATCAATATCCAACTTAAACAGGTGTTAGTATATTATCATAATCTAAAGATGTGGGGCAATAAGAACAGTCTTGAAATTATGTCCTCATGTTTTTCTCCCATTGCCGACCTGTTCTTCTCTTGTCTTCTGGGAGACTGCGAGTGTCTTCAATGAATTCATTCCCCCCCCAACTTCTCCCCCGTCTCGTGTGCCCAAGCGTTGCCATGTGTACTGAACAAATGTGGATAGATAAGTGCTCGCGTTAGTCGATATTCTATGAACAACGAGCATGTTATTCAGCTGGGAGCCACGCGCAACTCGTATCGAGTTTCACCATAGCAACGTTGACGTAGGGACAGAAGCCTTCAGAATGATGCGGTATCCAGAGCAGCAATTAGATTATTTCATATATTTTGTTAAGAGGGCTTTCATAAGCTGGTTGTTAGGCGCATGTAGTGACATCTATAGTGCTAAATAAAAACATAATTGAACAAGCGACACAACCTAGTTTTTCCAATGGCATGGCTTAATTTGTGTCTCCGTGCTCTTTAAAAGAATCTGATCAGTGCTCGTTTTCGGTGGAAAGATGATATGCTTCTTTTTTCAGAGTTAAACCAGACTATAAAGGAGTTAACATACTCACAAAGGGGAATGACAGTTATTGAAGAGATTAGCCTGTCGTAGCTAGTGAGTTGTTGTTGAATTTTTTTAGGCCATATTGCGCCCTATGTAATAAAACGCAGTTTGGTGACTGCTGTTTTTCGGACGAAAAACCCCAATTTCCGGGAGAAAAAGCCCTCGCCCGAGACCGAATAACACACCACACTGTAAAAACACCAATAATTCCTCGCGTCATTGACGGAACTTGAATTCAAATCTTTTCTACCCGATGTTGAGAGGACAGTGCTTATACCAACTGCGCTACTGAGAGAGCGTGAGTTATAAGATCAGGTCAAGAATGTACAATGTCATCAGCAAATGATATCTCTTATCAAAAGGCAAGTAACTCCTCCATGAGCGGAGAAAAATAGCAAATAACAGAAGTATGCGACATTAGTCTTCTCTTCTTCCATCTCCCAAAAAAGTTGACTCCTCTTGACTGGTGAAACAGCAGTAATTTTGATAATCTGTAGTACTTCCCGAAAGGGGAGACAGGAAAGAAAAGCAACTGCACAAAGTCAAAAGCTGTTTTCGGAACCAAGAAAATTCCGGGGAGATTGAGACATGTGAAACCACAGTATAGTTGGTAACTGTGATTAAAGGATCACATACCTATGCATCTCGAAGTTCTGCAGCCACCACAAGAATGCCAGCAAGGGACAATCGATGGATCGCTGTAAGGTACTGCTCCACTACTTCATGGGCTTTAATGACATCGATAACCCTCTAGGATACACTTTATAGAATTTTTGTATGTGGGGGACTGAGATTTTTTCACTAATAAGTCTGCTACTACTTCTCTATTTGAACTGCGATGTCTGGTTCCTAAACATCCTAAAAAAATGTTCCGAAACCCCAGTTTCGAATCTGAGTTTCGGGATAAAAACGGACAGGTTCACATATTATTCTTCTCAAATTACTACTGTACTGACCATGCCTTATGATATGGAGCGTTGTTATGGTGATACAAATGCTGTCTGTCTATAAAAAATTTCTACCGTACAAGTTTTTCACAGATAGCTGCATCCATCGCTTTGTTGATGACAACCAGTGTATTGAGTCCAAACCAAGCAAGCAGACCCGTACCGTCAAGCAACCACCACAGAACTTTCGATGTTGTGTAACAGAGTCTGGGTAAAACAGTTTTTGGAACAAAGCCACGCCCAGGTGCTACTTTTCATGCCTGGACTGTGCGTAAGACGTTTCCGACAATTCAGTTTCACGCTCCTTCTGCTATCTCGTGAATGTACATGCATGCTTACGTGACAACCTACCATCACACCTCTTATGAAGGGAAGAGGGTTCTTGTTTCGCTATGTTTTATTTGATCTATTGTAACTACTGTCCATGCCTTTCATATATGACTTTTAACTGGTAGTATATAAAAAACATAGCAATCACATGACCTCTGGATTTAGCCATTATATCCAAGGATTGAATGGATCCCGTACAAGTTGGAAGATAACATGCCTTGGCAGTGTCTCCACGATATGAAGATATGCTCCCCTACCACATACGGTCATTATGCTCCCCTACCACATACGGTCATTATGCTCCCCTACCACATACGGTTATTGGCCTATTGCGAAATGAATACGTCTAGGACGTGCACTTACTTATGGCTTTTTAACAATTCAAACTTTACCGGTTATTAAATGTTTATTGGTAGAGTGGAGACATGTCCACCAGGAATGATGCTCTAGCTTCCGCGAAGTATAGAAGCCTATATCCTTTCCTAGGGAGGGAGGGTATATGAAATTATGTCCCCCTCCCCAGGAAAGAATTATAAAAGAGAAAGATAAATATGTTGAAGACAAAGATTTCTTTCTGTCTTCAATATATTTCTCTTATATACTTCCTCCAGCACCAAACCAATTAGATACTTTATAAGAATTTTTTAGGCAAGTTTCAGAGTCGTTTGTGCATAATCGTCTTGACCTTTGCACAAGATAAGAAGCGACGTTCCCTGAGTGCCTCTTTCAGTTGCCAGAAAAGGTGAAAATCACTCGAAGCTAAGTCTGATGAGCTTGGAGGGTGAAGCGGCAACACTTCAAATCGAATCTCCTGCATCATCTCCAGCATAGAATGAATGCTAAGAGGCCGGGCGTTGGGTTTTCAAAATTTATCTATTTTTTATCGATGCTTTTGAATTATTCACCCATTCGTAGACTTGCTGGTGACTTATACATGCTTTATCATAGTGAACCGTCATGCTAAGAATAAATTTCGGTTTTACCCCTCCACCGGTATTCGCTTCAAAAAGCCAATTACAACTCGCATCTCAGTCTTCGTGCATGACTGCAGAGAAACCACCATCTTCTAGGGCCTACTTAAGGATGACACCAGCAGAAGGAACGTGCACAAGTTTTATTATTTTGAAATAATGAAACTTCTGAAGTTGCTATAATTTTAACTCATTCTAATGGATTAATTTCGATAAGAATTACTGTAAGTAGGTCATATGTTTATTGGCCTAAATATCGTATACAAGTTTAGCTATAAAATCCTTATACATTTACGCTCTTACACGACATAATTCAATACCACTTCAACATTTAAATATCTTAGAACATTATTATCATTGTTTTAACTGCTTCTCTTCTTCCATCTCCTTCTCTTCAATCTCTCTCTCTCTCTCTTTTCAATGGATTGGCAAGGGTATACAAAGTTTCGGTCCACATATTCCAAATCATTCCTTACACACTTCACTACTGGGTTTTAGTTATTCTGACTTTCAGGTTGGGTGATTTTATTGTCAAATATGTATGGGATTCTGACTTTCCAAGAACAGGATCTATGCGTATAGATGTCGTGCATTACTTTTTTATTGTGTAAAGTTTCTTTACTGGCAGAATTTCAAGTTTTTAAAGACTTCAGAGCTGTCATAGTTTTTGCACTGTGCCAAGACTTTTATCCCTTTACATGTCTGCGATGTGCATGATATGTTTCATGTCAAACCACTATTACGTATTACTCGTATTGGTACGAAGTTTAAAAAGGTTCATTATGAATTAAGTATCGATTAATTTTTAATTTATTAAGATATCTGAAATAATAACAATTTGCCCTTCGCTCATTTGTTTTTAGATGTTGCAGTCTTTCTTGTTGATCTGTTCCATTATTCATATTATTCGAATGTATACATGGTGTGGCTAAAAAGTTCCCGAAAAGATTCATCAGTAAGTTAAAACAGAACGTACCAATTACACACACTGGCCAAAAAATACGAACCTTTATTCAGTATCGAATCGGGACCCCTTTCTTTGGAATAACAGGAAATGTGCAGCGCGCCATGGATTCTGTAAAGCGTTTTAATACGTTTTGGCAAAAACGTATTAAAACGCTTTCAGCAAAATATCGCGTGGCTGCGAGAGAGTTGAAGGAAAGAGGCCTTCATTGCCGAATAGCTCTCTCCAGCATATCCCACACATTTTTATTGTTATGGGGGTTTGATGGCGCATAAGCTGCTTTGGCTATAATGCGCCTATTCATTTATTGTAGGAATAGACGAAAAGTTTTCATAACGTCAGAAAAGGCTGAGATCAGAAATGATTAAAAACTCCAGTTTGCTTTAGAAAGTTGAAAAATTCAGAAACATTTGCATTGTCATCGATAAGATTCTCTAGATTTATTGGTTTCCGAAGGTTAACCAATGATAGCAAGGTTGAATTTCTGTCTTGTTTATAGTATGGGCATTCAATGAGAATGTGTTTCACAGTCAGGTTTATAGAACAATTTGGACACTGGGGTGGATCATCTCCTGTTAGTAAATGAAGATGGGTCAGATGTGTATGACCTATTCTTGCTCTTTAAAGGACTACTTCTTCTCGTCTAGATGTACGGACACTGGACCGCCAAATTTTGGGATCCTGTTTTAGGATCTCAAATTAATAACAAGAGCTTGTTATTAGTTTGAGAGCGCTAGATTGCTGTCCATTCTGATAGGCATGCGACATGAACGATTTGTGCATAGTCTGATGCTGGCACAGGGATATTTGTTAAATCTAAGGTAGTTGGATTTTTTGCAGCTTTATCAGCCAGTTAATTATCAGATATTCCAAAATGTGCCGGAATACAGCAGAAGGTGACCAGCTGGTGGCGTTCCTCTGTCTGCAGTAATAATCTTCTAATTTCGTTTAGAACAGGGTCAACTTTATCTGAAGAATTACATAACGCTAAGATTGAGCTGAGGGAGTCAGCGTAAATGACAATTTTAATGAGCGGTCAGAACAGAGATTTTCTAAGGCCAGTTTAATTGCATATAATTCTGCTGAGAAGATACTGAATTCAGGCGGAAGGGATGCTTAAAGAGTGGTATTTCGAAACACTGTTGCTGCTCCAACGTTTGAGTTGGATTTAGAGCCATCTGTATAAATTGGAGAAAAATCAATATATCTGCGAGTGTAAATTTCATGAAGTTGTTTCACATTTGATGCTTGTAGAATATTTTTCCCCATTGGTAGAGGTAAGTGTCACAGATCGGTAGAGGAGGAGGAGTCCATTCCCACACATTCTTAATAGGACTGAGGTAAAGTGAACGTGGGGGCTAGGAAAGGTGGTGGATATCCGTGTAATGTTCTCCGAACAATTCTTGCACGATGACGGCGCATCGTGCCAGAATGACATAGACCTTCCACCGGTATAAACGGCCCCAGTCCGTGCCAACAAAACATTCCCCATACCATGATACCACCTCCAGAGAAGGTGGACTGAGACCACCAAGGGAGAAGTGACAAAAAAATTCCTACCGGACATCCGCAAGATATATCCAAAACAACCGGTGTGGTACTTCCCAGGGTACCACATGACAACACTGTAAACAGGACATGGCCCCTACAATGAAAAGCTTTTCGGGCTGGGTCTCACCGACGATCCCAGCTGTACATGCGGGGAGAGAGAAAGCTGGAGCCACATAGCTTATGAATGTCCACAATATGAGGACCTCAGAGGGATTCTCATAACAAGAATCAGATACCTTCCGAAGGGATTGGTCCCACTTCCTGGACTCAGAGGAAGAATACAGGGCGCTCTCCCTCTTCGCGCAGGATCTATTCGCTAGGAGGAAAATGCTAACTGCAATCTACACCAATCAACACAGAGATTGACAAGAAACGCTACCAGATGAAACAGAAAATCGAAATTCGCGGGATACCAGACTCGACCAAATGGAACGCTGACAACTGGAAGAGACGTTAGGACAGGGATTATTCCATGAATGACATTGAAAACAGAGAAGAGAAAAAAGCAGCATAACTGCCAACAGACTGACGGCGACCTGAAGAGGGCACTCCAGCCACCTTCACCTTTTATTCCCACATCCTTGGGGAGGGGGGACGACCTTCGCACCCTCCCCTTCTCGCCACCCTACATCTTCTACTCTGGTGGGGCATGGGCATGCCTCACTGAAAACTGGGGCTACCTACTCTATTGGTCCCATATTTCTGTCTCTCACCCCCCCAGTCCTCTGTCTCCCCCCCACTTGGCGCCTCCGTAGCCAGGTGGGAAGGAGCAGCAGTGCGTAGCACACGCTTCTTGATTAGACCGGGGTTCGAGCCCGTCACCACCAAATACGGAGGATGCGGAAAGGTCAGGGAATGACCACCGCATATTCCCGGAGCAATATGGCCTTAGTTGCTAATGCTCCTAAAAACCAAACAACAACAACTCCCCCCACTTCTATCTTTATGTTAACGAAAGCCCCACACAACAAAAATTAACGTGCCAAAAATCCTTTGAGCCCAAATTCGGCATAACAACCTTAGCGATCATACCTCCACGCCAACGCATATGTGTATGTATACATGTGTATGTAATTGTATATGTGTGTGCATCGTCACTAACCTAATGGATTTATTTTAGGTCCTAGTCGCTGAAATCTCAGGAAAGTAAGCGGCAGGACCTGCCAGAGTAAAACTGAGTCTACTGGGTTCCTGGTCTGCCTTCATGGGGCGTAAGTGGGGCAAGGCTGGGCCTCAGCAGGGGTATAGCGGCTAAATGACCAAATGAACAACGGTACACGACACTACACATGAACAAGTCCCTCACACTTTTAAATCTCTGGCATTTCCCAGCGAACTGGTTCACCCACAATTTGGAAACTAGACACCTTAGAGGAGATTTGATTGAGGTGTTTAAGGCTCTGAGAGGCATCAGTAAACTGAATGAGGACAAAATTTTCAAGATTATAAATGATGCTAGAACTAGGGGACATAAATTCAAGTTACGCGGGGAAATGTTTAGATTGGACTGCAGGAAGTTTTATTTTAGCCAGCGAGTTATAAATTACTGGAATAAGTTGCCTTCATGGGTGGTTGAGGCCGACAGTTTGGGGAAATTCAAAGGTCATCTGGATAGTACTTTCGGGTAAGGGAAGCGCATAGGATGATAGGATTAATTTCCTTTTTATTTAATTTTTAATTTCATTTTATTATTTTTATTTCTTTATTAATTATTATTATTTATTTATTTAATTTTTGTTTTTATCATTGTTTTGTTCGGATTTTTTTTTTTTTTTTTTTTTTTTTGGCTGGTGCAGCATAAGCCATAGGCTTTCTTGCACCATACGGCCGTTACTAATACTAATACTAATACTAAAAAGCAACGCGGAAATGGGGGAACCCCTGGTGCCGTATGACAATAACACACTTTACACTTTACCTCCTTCGACCTTGCTGGTGCCTTCGATTCCCTCTGGTGGCCCAGCGTCCTCGGCAGGCTCCGGAGGGCGCAAGTCCCAGAAAACTTATATGGATGCATCAAGACCTATCTCCAGGACCGGCGAGCTGTCGTGTCCGCTCCCCACTGCAGTGTTTCCAGACCAGTCTTCAGGGGATACCCTCAGGGATCTGTCCTGGGGCCTCTCCTCTGGAATCTGTTGCTGGATGATTTCTTGAACACCAAACTCAACAATGTACAGACCCAGGCCTATGCAGATGACCTGGTCATGCTCTTTTCTGCCAATAACAGAGCCCAACTAGAAGCAACTGCCAACCAGGCCATCTCCACCCTTCAAGCTTGGGCAGAGCAAAACAACCTAAAGATCTCCCCAGAGAAAACCAATTCGATCCTACTAAAGGTACCCTCGATTTGAGAAGACCGCCCCAAATCAAGGTCAATGGTGTTACAGTAAAACTAAAAACAGAGCTTAAATATCTAGGTTTGATCTTATACAAAAACCTTTCCTTCACTCCTCATCTAGATCAACTCAGGATTAAGATCAGGAAGTATGCTGCCCAAGTCTCAAGAGTTGCCCGGAAGGACTGGGGCTTAAAGAAGAGAACGCTGTCCCTCTTCTATAAGGCAGTTTTCATCCCGGTTATCACCTATGCCTCTGGAGTCTGGTACAAGAAGGCCAATACAGTAGTAAACAGATTGCGCCTAGGAACTATCCAGCGCTCTCTTCTCCTTCTGTCCTCGCGTGCCTGTCGCACTGTCAGCACCCATGCGCTCCAGGTCCTCACTGGATCTCTTCCACTGGACCTGGAGATTGTTCGTCATGGGTTGCTCTATCAAATAGCCAAAGGAAGAGCAGTTACCTGCGCAGGTTTCACCACTGACCCAGCAAATAATAGAAACGCTGAAAAGAAGAGACTTAATGAACATCTAACAGACACCTGGCAAGAAAGATGGCAGACCTCAACTAAAGGCGCTGTCGCCAAAAGATTCCTCCCGGATGTCAGGGCCTCCTACCCCTTCACACCTGTCTGGTTTTCACCGGGACTCTATGCTACCTACCTCATCACTGGACATGGCTCCTTCCAGAAAAAACTACATGACTTCAAAATTTCAGACTCACCCCGCTGCCACTGTGGAGAGGATCAGACATGGGAGCACCTTATCCACAGCTGTGAAATCTACGAGGACTTCCGGAGGATCCTGATAACGAGACTACGCTTCAACTACCAAAATCAAGAACACCTCACCCTAAAGAATGAAGAAACTTACAGAGGCCTGACTCAATTTGCAATGGACCTATTTACCAGGCAGAAAGCGCTACCACCACCTTAACATCCGAATCAATAGGTCATGACAACCATGACTGCCAACTGTTGTTGAGCATCATTGAGCCATGGATGCTAACGCCCTGGACCAACTTACACAAGACTTGACCAACAAACCATCCGGAGTACAGAACCCAACTTGATCCCTCACATCTCAAGTAGTCAACTGGTCTCCCTACTTGGCTGGGACAATACTAGCACTGCAATCAAAGACAGGGTCCACACATACCTTGACAAATTCCTCATCATTGATTCCTGGACCAACTTCTCCCGACCAGACGTGACACATCTCATCAAGAAGAGACCTACCATCGATCCCTGGACTTGACCATCATATCTTGGACTCCCGGTTTTGACCACCCCACTATTCGTTATCATGGACTACTGGACCAGCCTTCAGTCGGGATGTGACAGACTCACCAAATGGAGTCCCAATGGCGACACCTGGACTAGACCTTCCTGAACATGACCCATCCACCATAGCAGCACTCACACTGCTGGATTTCCACCAAGTGTCGGCTCCAACTGACTTGCCGTACTAAATATATATGCCCCACAAGTCTAAATCTAAATACATCAAAATTATTGCCCGACTTATTTGGCCCTAGAACACGTTATCAGCGAACAACCCTACGCTCCGTTAAAATTACAACCGTTGCTCAAGAAACACCGATCATTTCATTCTCAAATCTGGTCCTAGCCACTGAAATCCCAGGAAAGTAGGTGACAGGACCCGCCAGAGTACTCTAGCATCAGTGGTGCACCCGGTCAGCCTCCCCGTGGCACGGTGTGGTAACGTCGGGTCCCACTAGGGGCTCGGCGGCTAATAGAACAGAGGAACAAAGGGCACAACACAATATACAGCACATGACCCCCACATACTTCAAATCTCTGGTCCCGATACAATGTACACTCGCGGAGATGGGAGAAATCCAAGGAGCCGTTAGACACTAACATACCTTACACCTTACCATACACCTCCAGATTGCTGGGTTGTCTTAACAAGGAAAGCATGGTCTATCGCTTCGCGAGGCTCTCGCTCCATTCTCTGCAAATCAGCAAATCTTACCATCAGTGCAAAACAAAATGTTTCGTGATTCGTCTGATCACATGACTTTCTATTATTGTTCCACTGTTCAATCACGACGTTCTCGACACCACTGCAAGCGAATTTTTCTGTTTTTCTCTGAAACATGTGGCTTCCGAATAGGCAGGCCAGTTGTTTCAAAGGATTGTTTCTGAAGCCGATACCTGATTTTTTAAATTCCCTGCGCATAATATGGGAATAGAACTGCCCTACTTGAAATAGGGCAGTTCTGGGCGTGGTTGAATTCAGATGTTATTTGCAGGACACTGGAGTCCTATTTTCCGTACAGTCATCCTCAGAGTATGACAGCTTCGCTCTTGAAGTATTGTTTTTCTGCCACATTTACGCCTTTGAGATGTGGAAGAACCGTTTGCTTTCGAATTTTTAAAAACCTTTGAGAAACCAATTATGTCTTTCGTTTCTTGAATCGTGGCTCCTGCTAAACGTGCTTCCACGATAAGAGTTTTTGCAGTGTCTGAGAGATCACGCGTTTTTTCCATGCAGCTTCAGATTACTGCAGTCGAACCATCTGTGCAGTCTTTATACTTAACGAGGCAACACGTCATCACTCCCCACGTCACAGCTTTCTTTGCATCTATTTGAATTTATTTCTGTCTGTGACTGGCTTAATACAAAGGTTCATATTTTTTTGGCCATTGTGTGCTTTGCCATTATACCGTTCAAAGTAGTTCCCTTGGGCAGTTCTAAGTGAAACCATTCTTTACTTCCATAACTGGAAGCATTTCCAGAACTCATTTAGACACTGATTTAAGTGACATCGCTGCCGAACTTTAAAAAAAAAAAAAACAACAGAATTTGTCTCTTTTCAGAGCATTTTTATACTTGGCTTCTACTTGGAATTTAGCTCTCTCTTTCTATTTCGAAGTACTTCGCCCTCAGAGACACATTTTGAGTTTTGGGAGAAAGTTCAGCAATGCATATAAAGGGCACCGGAATCGATTATCAGTAAATGAGTTCCAAAAATACTTCCCAATGTGGCAGAAGAGAAAAGTTCCATGCTGAGTTGCCCAAGGGAGCTACTTTGAAGCGAACAAAAGCAAATAATTATTAAGTCCAGTTTTAACTTACTCAAAGTCATTTATGGATCTGTATAGCCACACCTCATATTCTACTACCGGACTACCCACTCACACTCGTGTGGTGTAAAATATTCTTTGTAGAAGCGAACATTTTCAAATAAATTCTCTTAAATATTCACTTAGACTTGACTGGCAAACATTAGAGTAAAATTACTGCCAAAAATCAAATAATTATTTTAAAGAAATCTTGCCAATCTTTTGAAAAAAAAATAATAAAAAATTCCGCTGTTACTTTCATAATGTAATAAGATTGTTTACATCAAAAATTCAGAGAATTTATTTAATATATACATTTAATATTTATTATTAAATAATACATTATTTAATACCTTTAAGTTAGAAACTCAGATAACATACGATTTACTTGAAAATTTCTAGACTCTTCGTCCGAAAAGACCTTCAAAATGTATACGAAGGGCGTTCAATAAATTATCTACCTAAGGTACTTCCAATAATTATATTTCAATGATTCATGATTGTCTTGTTCCTACATATCTCAACTTGAATCACACTAATTTTTATCCCACTATGATTTTAGGTTGCGTTGCTGTAATGGAAAGAAGAAAGACACCTGTATCAAATTATGAATTTGCTGAAATCGGAGCATCGTTCAATCATCAAGTTTCTCACCAAAGAAGGAAATAGGCCAAAGGCCATTCATGAAAGGATGGTGGCTGTGTATGGCAACAGTGCACCTTCACAGTACCAAGAGAAATTTGTTAAAACAATTGTAGTGGGGTAGACAGTCCATCAAATATGATACATGTCCCGGAAGGTCTGTGACAGCGACCACTCCAGAAATGTACCCAGCTGTGGAAACCCTTGTGCTGAATGACAAACGTTCAAAGATATCCTAAATGTCTAGGGAACATGTTATAACCATCCTCCATGAAAATTTAGTGATGACTAAGGTCGTGCAAGGTGGGTTCCCAGATTCTGACTCCCGTCCAGAGCAATTCAGAGTACGGTATTGCGAAGAGAATTTAGAATTTTATTGGAAGGGATCCTGAAAATATAACTTTATACACAGAAAACATGCAATGTTTATTTAACTTATATTGTTTGAAAAACTTAGAAAATCCATGGACATCTCTCCCTCTTCCCCAAAGACAAAAATTCCCCTCTGATAGTGTGCCAAAAACATTATTCCGTTACTTTATAAACATCGGTTCTCAATAATTTAATAACAAAAGCATAGGGGATTCGATCTCATTACTATAAAGAACATTTGAAGTTTGGTGTAAAATCTCTGTTCCCAATTCCTGAACACCTTACATAAGTTTTAATCATTTTAGCATCAAATTTTACTTCTTCGTCTCTTTCCAGGCCGGACTAAAGCGAAAAGTAACTCATTTGTCAAAAGATTACCGAAATCCTTCAGAAGACAGTGCAAAGAGCGAGAAAATAGTTGAATATTTCAAAGACAGAGAGAACTCCCCCAGTCCCCCTACAGCCGAAATATTACGGTCAATGTTTCGTCACTTCCTACCTGCTATCTAATCTCACGAGACATAGAGGGCGTATTCTAATTTCCTAATGAGAGCGGCAGAAGTTCGTCCGAAAATTTGTGCCCATTCATAACAAGACAAAGGTGTGGCGGCGATGACAGCCTTATCTGATGGCACTGTTCATCATATCATTACGAAGGTACGACTGAATGCATGAACTGAAGCGGCGAAAAGCAACGTGCCCCTGAAACACCTAGGCTTTTGCCGTTCCTGCTTTATAATCCAAGAGAACCCATAGCACTAATTACGTATGCCACGTGCTCTCGAGGTGTTCAGGTACACGCGAGGAGACAGCGGGCCTCCAATCTGAGGACAATGCATTTTCGTCCGCTGTTAAATGAAGCAGTTGTAAATAATAATTACTCGGGGGAGTCGGACAACCGGGGGGAAGGCTTGAAAGGAACAAATGGGAGGTGTAATTAATTCAGACACTTTTCAAAGCGACCACAACACTACTTGAGAAAGGGAGAAGGAGCTAATGGAGCTCCTTTGAGAATCTGGAGAAATGCTTGAGAAACAGAAAGTTCGCGAGTAAACCAAAATGGACAGAAGGAAACTGCGCAAAGAAGACAGATAAAAAAGTCATAAAAATTCCTGAAATTGTGGCCCAAACAACGATAAATATGCAATTAATTAAGCTAACGGGTTTATTCCGCGCGCTGATGTGTTAAAAAGAATGCTCGTTCTGTATGAGCGAAGTTCAGCTCTTTAATCACCAGGTAGCGCCAGTAGTTGTTTTTCTATTTACTCGTTTCCAGGTGAGCGTATTCACTGGCAATGTATCAGATGGCGCTACAATAGTTGGAGATAAACGTTTCTGACAAAGTGAGGGCCGATTAATTCCGATTTCTGTTCGTTATGCGAAGGTCAGAATTATTTTGTTACTCTAACAAGAGACATTTATCAACGTCATGGTGGCAGGAAGCAGGCTGTTTTGCATATTGCTCGCTGTCTATAAGTGCTTTTAATTAATTTAGAGATAATCTATCAAGCATAATCGGGCTGCAAGGGAAATGATAAATGAGCTCATTCATTAAGAGATAGTTTTAATTACCTTCTGATAATTGGCTGATATATTTTCTTACTGATTTTCACGGTGGTCTTCACACGACATTAAAGATTTCGTGTTGCTTTTTTTTTTTTTTTTTTTTTTTTTTGATCAAGGGGTTTTTTGTTGAAAATGAGCCTTAATGAAAATTGCAGAAGAAACAGTACTTGTTGCGTGTCACGAGTTCCCTTCAACAAATCTTTCTCTCTTCAATTTTCGTCTCTGTTCTCTCCTCCATCTTGATCTGTTTAATTTTATCTAATTAATCTTAATCTGCCACTTAATCCGTTATCTATTTACATCTCCATCTTAAGCAGTCAATTTTCTGTTCTCTGTTTATTGTTCTTTATTCTTTCCGGCCCTCCATTAATTTGTGAATTTTCTATTGCCTGGTTATCTACTCTACGATGATCCCTTCTCTTTTTTTCACCTTTCATCTTAATCTCCCTCAATCTGTTCTCTATTTAACTTTCTGATCTCTTTTTATCTTTCCCGTAATCTGTTAATTTTCTGATATCTTTTAATCCGCTTTCTACAATGCATTTTATTCTATTTTCTCTTAATGTCCTCTCCTCCCTTTCTAAAGATTCTAATCTGTAGAAAGGGAAAAGAGGAGATTCCTACCCTCCCACCCTCTTAATATATTAGTATTAGTAATGGCTATATGGTGCAAGGAAGCCATATTACTAATACTAATATATTAAGAGGGTGGGAGGATAGGAATCTCCTCTCTTCCCTTTCTACAGATTAGAATCTTTAGAAAGGGAAGATTGTAATAAATAAAATAATAATAATTAATAAGGGAAAATTAAATAGGCAACCTATGCGTTTCCCTCCTCCCGAGGTGCTGACCTTTACCCGTGTAGGTAACTTATTCCGGTAATTTATAACTCGCTGGCTAAAATAAAACTTTCTGCAATCCAGACTAAACATCTCCCCCCCCGTTAACTTGAAATTATGGCCCCCTAGTTCTAGATTCATTTATAACCGTGAAAATTTGGTCCTTATTCATTTTGCTTATGCTTCTCAGAGCCTTAAACACCTCAATCAAATCTCCTCTATGGTGCCTAGTTTCGAAGCTCAGCAAACCACCTATTCGAAGTCTTTCCTCATATGGACGCTCTTTTGCCGATCTCACCAGTTGAGTTACTCGTCTTTGGACCCTTTCAAGAAGAACAATGTCTTTCTTTAGGTGCGGTCTCCATACTTGTTCTATCTGTTCATCATGTTCTTTCTCCTCTTAATCTTTCTTTTTTTCTTAATCTGCTATCTCTCTTTCTATATCAATCTGTTTTCCCCGTTAGTTTTCTTCGTTCTCTCTTAATGTTCTTTCTCTTTTCTCGTATTCTGCCCTTTCCCAATCTTCTCTCCTCTCTTAATCTGTTCTTTCCATCTCTTTTAAGCTGCTCTTTCAATCTTGAGCAGCTTTCGCTTAGTATGGCCTTAAAGTTTTATCTTGGCATGCTCTCTTAATCTGCTCTTCCTCTTAGTATGCTCTCGTGATCTTTTACTATGCTCTCTTAATCTGTTCTACCTCTTAGTATGATCTCTTGATGCTCTCGTAGGTAGCACAATTGGTATAATCACCGTCCCACACGCGCCGAGCGGAAAAGACCTAAGTTCGAATCCTCCCGTCAATGACGCGAGGAATATTTATCGGTATTTTTAATAAGGGGATTAGGTAAGTCCGTTTCAAGAGTAGTATGGCTTGTCTCCCGGAAACTCCGGTTTTTCGTCCAGAAAACATCAAATTGACCACAGAACATGCAATTTACAGATATATTATAAAGAGAGCCCTATGGCTTAAGTTGCTAATGCGCCTGTTATCCTCCTCTTAATATCTTCCTATTAGTGCTTTTCTTAATCTGTTTCTTCTCTTCTTACTAGGCTCCTTCAACCTATTTTTCTTGGTATGCTCTCTCTTAGTATACTCTGTTAACCAACTTTCTCTTTGTATGTATTCATAATCTGCTCTTCTTCTTAGTATTCCCCCCTTGATATTCTTTCTCTTATTATTATTATTATTATTACCTAACAAAAAATGGAGAATGATTTACAACAGGATGCAATGCATTTACAAACTTGGTTGCGCGATAATAAATTAGCACTCAGCTTTGAAAAAACGAAATTTTTGGTAATAAGACCTCCTCATCAAACCTTGGACATTCAACCCTCTATCAAATTGCACAAACATGATTGCCTACATGATCAGAATTTCAAGAATTGCAAATGTCTAACTGTGGAAGAAGTTTCAAATCATTGTTACCTTGGGTTATGGATTGACTGCAGTCTAAGTTGCGTAAATGTATATAACAAACTTGTACAAAAAATGAGATTTTATGTGTACTTTTTCTACTACATTAAGAATAAGTTAAACCTTAGAACAAAAGTTACCTTATTTTATGCATTAGTGGACTCCCAACTCAATTATTTAGTAATTATATGGGCACGAGCAAATAAAACAGAAATAAGGGCAATAAACAACTTAATGAATAGGATTCTGAAACTTTTAATGGGGACAAACTCTTGGAATGACCTGAACAAGAGAAGGCAATTTTTGTTGAAACATAAAATACTGTATCCCGTTCAAAAACTGAAGTTAAATCTATTCTTAAAAAATCTTAACACTATTTTTGAAGAGTCGAATCTGCAAAGAAATGTCTCACAAAATTTAAGGAACCCAAAAGCAATTACTTTGCCTCACCCTAGGATACTAAACAGATTTGGAGATAGGCACACAATGAATATAATAAACAACTTGTTGGCTAGCATTGATTTCAGGCTCAGGAGAAGTTACCCCATCTCCAAATTAAAATTCCTAATAAGAAAATTCTTGATACTCAATGACACAGTAGATTAGAATTGATATGCAGATAAACTACTACCTCTGTTTACAGTGTGGAATATACTATGTGTAGTGACTTCATAGTCTTTTCTGTAAGATAAAAAATTTGTACAAAACTGTTGTAAAGGAAGAATTACAACTTGTTGTCAAGAAATTTACTTTTCTTAACAAGTTCATTTATTGTAAACAAATTCTCTTGATAAATAAAATTGTATTGTATTGTATTATTATTATTATATTAATATTTCTTGGTTCTCTTAGTATACTTGCTCTTTATCTGTTCTTTCTCTTAGTATATTCTCTCGATGTGTCGTTTTTCTTAATATGCTCGGATTAATTTTGCTTAGTATGCTCTCTTAATCTGCTCTTTCTCTTAATCTGCTCTCCTACTGTACTCTCTCTTGATTTGCTCTTCTACTCAGTATGCTCCCTCTCTTGATCTGATATTTTCTCTTAGTGTGCATTCTTAATCTATCTACTCTTCCTCTTACTCTTAGTACTAAATCTGTTTTTTCTCTTCTTAGTAGGTCCTCTTAACTTGTTCTTTCTCTTAGTACGTTCTATTACCCGACTTTCTCTTTAGTTTGCTCTCTTAATCTACTCTTCCTCTTAGTGTGCTCTCTCGATCTGTTCTTTTCTCTTACTATGCTTCCTTAATGCTCTCTCTCTCTTGGTTTCTTTTCTCTCTTAATCTGTTCTTTAGCTCAGCTCTCTTTCTCTCGCCCTCTCTCCATTTTCTCACGTTCTCTTTATCTATCTATTATACACAGACATACGTACGCAGACACACAGATATAGATCTCATTCTCTGTCCACCTACCTATTGTAGCATCCCGTTAGCGTTATTAAACGAATGATTAATAGTATTCATTTTACGGCTGTTACTCTCATTGTTAGTGTTTTCCTACTTTTGTCATTAACTCGGTGTCAGAAACACACCGCGGGATGTTCCGAATGATACATAGGGTCCTAATAAAAGACGGATATAATTTAAACATAGTGGCATGTAACAGTGGCAAAATATTTGTCGCGAGAGGTGTATTAGATAAGTTCTATGTAATTTCGTATGACCTCGTATATTGCCGCTGCAGGCGTAATGAAATTGTTAGTGCGCTCATTTAGACTGAATTACGCGCAGGCCACAAAACTCCGTCCCCCCTACTGTTCTCTGCAAGAAGCCGATCCATTATAATAATTACCTCGGAGAATAGGCCCACTGTTTTGATGCATTAGCTAAGAAATGACACAGTGCAATTGGATTAACTGTGCCATTTATTCTTAGTTTATTTTATAGCGCAGAGTAAACATCAGAAATAGAAATTAATTTCGAGGTAGTCTTAATTGGTTAATTCATCAACACGCGTTACACATTTTTATGCTTATTTTTACGACATCTATTGTCTACATTTGTTTCCCCTGGATACAAACGGACACATTTTAAGTTGGAAGTTTCATCCCAAGATCTTACGAACGTAGGGCACATTTTTCTTTGACATCTCATCCAGAATTATCTACAGCAAATTTCTAAGAGAAAAAAAATGGGTAGTTGGTTTTAGGTGAAACATCCTTCGCGTTTCTTTTAGATATTTTGATTTGTATATATTGATAACGAAATAAGAATGGAATGTAACGAAAATGCGAGACAAAATAAGAAATTGTTGTACTTGTATTGTTGTATTCATAGTTCCTGCAGGAAGTATGATTGTGACGTCACTATTCAACAAATGGCTACAATCAAATGGGTAATTAGCAATTGGCTTGGATCTTGCGCCTCTGGCGGAAGACGCGGATGACGTTACTTCCGTGATGCATTTTTCGTGACCGATCATATTTATTCGGTTGTGAGTGCCCCCCCCCCCCCCACAAGAAGGTTTCAAATCAAAAACAAACCCTACGAAGAAAATATTTTACAAAAAAATGAAACATTTTCTTTTGTAAAAGTGAGCAGCCACATAAAAGAGTATCAGTAATAACTGGCAGTATATTTTTTGTTCCACCGTGCAGATTCCAATACACAAAGAGGATGCTTTAAATAGCAACGCTACCACTAAAAGAAATACCAGAAAAAAAGTATTTTTTTTTTTTTTATGAAACTCGCGGATGAGCCTGACTAAAAACGAAATGAACTTTTTGATTCAGAAAATCCTACTCATTAAAAAATTTAATGGCTAGGTCTTCCAGAATGATCTTTGGGTCATCGCATTATATTACTAGGGGGGGTTCTCGTAAAAGGTAAGATAATTCTAAGTATTCTGTAAAACAGAATCAGTGCATGTACTCAAATCTCTCTGCACGGAACAGGAGTCAGAAATCGAACCCACACACACGAGAGAGAGAGAGAGAGAGAGAGAGAGAGAGAGAGAGAGAGAGCTGAGAACAAAATTGCCACCCACTTTGTAATGACAGGTTGTTCATAAATCAAAGGTGTCGGTCATCTGTAAAGCCAAGCATTAGCTAAAGTGTGGAAGTTCATTTCTTTCTAATTAACCAAGGCTGAAAATTGCTGGGTGAACACCAGAGCCGTGCCATACTGGTACTGTACAAATGACAACTCTGCATTAGTTTCCATAATTGCAAATTAAAATTTCGACTTCAGTGCCCCTAAGATGAAATTATCGACACTAAGAAGTTCCATTAATTTCACGAGCGTTAACGGTATACTCGGAGAGAGGAACACACGTAATTAGTCAACCGTAATAGAGCGAATAAATAAGACAATAGCAGAGGAATTAATAATAACAGAAAGCCGCTGCTACACATGGTGCCGTAACTTGAACGGGGAAGTAGTTCCGGAGAGGGGAATGGGATAAGTAATAATCGATCAACATCGTTAACAGAATAATCTTTTGAAATAACGAACTTTAATTAATACTTTGGAATAGTCATTACTGCGAACTCTAATATCGATGGTAGGTGATTACTCCATTTTTCAAACCAGCTACTTCCGAACAAACTTTGCGAGCAAATATTTCTTCGCTTCGTGTCACCTAGAAGGTCAAAGCTATTGGCACATCGACCTCCGTTGGATACCACGCTTCTATTTATCACCATCATTATTTTTTACTATTTTAACCCGCCCTCGTATTTACTGTTAATAATCATTATTACCTGCATTTTAGCTTCGGAACAGTGAAGCTACTATTTAGAACAGTGTAATTTGATTAATTAATTAAAAATTATTCCTATTCTATTTTTAATACTCTATATATCGCTATTGCCAGTTTTCACTTAGTCTTTTCTGAAGTTTAGAGCTTCATTCTTCTTTTCCCCCGCTGCCTTGGTTTCGGTCTCAAGGACAGCAAGGTTCCCCCTTCCAGAAACTCAGGTTTTTCATCCAACAAACGGCAAACGGGCTGAAGGATATAAGCAATTTACAGACAGACTCACACCACATAACCTTAGTCGCTTTGGCGTTTAACGCACGGAGTTCACCGACTATCAGTTTATGGAACTGTTTAGGTAACTCTCAGCCCACCATCTGTCAACTTTCCTTAGAAGGCAATAAGCTGCGCTTTATATTCTTCAATAGTGAACCGACCACTACGAGATTCATCATGCACACTCACGAGCGGATCGAAGGCATCCAAAACCCATCGAGCAACAGTTCGATATGGTAATGTGTCCGCTCCGCAGACTTCGTGTAAACCACGTACACATTCGACTGTGTCACGCCCACGAGCGACCTCAATCATGATTCAGCAACGTACTAGTTTGGTGAACATAGTTTAAGCCGCTTAAGAGTCAATAATAACTTCACCTATACGCTGCGCCTTTAACAAACATTGCAGCCTAAGACGACAGCTTCGAACAATATCAGTGATGTCTCCTACATAAAACTTGAACCGTTTAAATAGCCTTTATTAACTCCTTTTTTTCTGAACCATCAGATTTTATCGCTAAACCCCAAAGAGAAATTAGGTTCTGTGCATTTACTTACTTTGTTTTATCTCGATTTTTCTATGCAAAAGTATGTAAATCGAAGATAACAATGTGTAACGGTGAAGGAAAGGGGCATGAAAACATGCCCCAATGCAACTAAGGGCCATGAGTCGTTGCTATATAATCTCTATAAATTGCGTGTATTCATGGTCGGTTTATCTATCTGCAGAATGAAGACCCAAGTTTCCAGGAGGGGGAAAAACTACATAACCCTCACCGGAGACCAACTAAGTTGGCCACAGTGTGCAAAAAACATCTATAAAAATTCTTCCCTGTTAAGTTTTATGAATTTTGTTATGAACGGGATTCGAACCCAGGCATTTGCCACACAGTAAGCAAGTATGGTAATATTTCTTTCTCTAATCATTTCCCATGGTTTCCAATCCACAAACTAAAGATAGTGGGCTGCTCCCCAAAGATTCTATTTAGCCAGCAGAGTATTCGCTATTCTGTGTTGAGGTATGATGGGTCAGGGGAGGAAAAAATCTTATGGTGCATAAAGTGAACTCAGAGACTATTTAGCAATCCATAAAACTGCTAACGCCTTTTTTATTTGATGTTTTTTTCTTTTTTTTTATAAGAAAGACATGGACTGAGGCTGATTTTCACAATTCATCAGGCTTTTGATTAGTTCAGTAGATTTCTCGGACTGGATGTGTTTTGTGTATGTCGTATTACGTGATCCAGCATATCGTAGGCTATTTAATTTTCCTGCGACGGAAGGCGTGCAGATAACGGAGCGCTCGACTATTTAATAAATTGATAATGCGGTGTATATATTCAGTTATCAGAATTCGCCGTAACAGCAAGATCTCCTAAGAGAAAAGATGTAAAAAATACCTTTCCTAGAAACTATTTTATCGAAAGATATGTTAATTTGCTGCAAACCTTGAATGAATACAAGTTTACAGAACACTAATACTACCTTTGCTTAAATTTGCTTTACTCGTGTGCGTTCCCCGAATAAATTTACATAATTTAAATTAAGTGAAATCATCCAAGATAAAGCTGTCAGATATATAATGAAACCTGATAGCCGGATCGAGTTTCCTCATGAAAACTTAGATGGCTTATTTAAGTAACGACAATGGCTACTTCCTCGATAACTGATTAATATTGGTTATCTTCTTGTGCGTATACTAGAACAAGGTGTAACTCTAACACCCTACACAACACAGCAAATTATATTTTGCATATCGGAACTTACGGTAAATAAAAATGGTAAATGAGATTTAAACCGGATAAGTCATCTCAAAACATTTCATTGCATTTAATAAATATTTAGAAATAAATTGTCATTAAAATTGTCCGCTAAATTGGTAATAGAGAAAAATCTAAGAAAATAATGTGGCAAAGCAAAAAATGATAAAAAAACCCATCAGAATAAAAGGCTATTTAATGAGGAGATAAGCCAGGAAACAACAGTAAAAAAGTATGACCTCATACGTCAATAATTCAAGAAGTTATGAGTTAGTACTGAGTCAAAAAGATGCCTAATATCCTCTTGAGGAATATCGATCCATGATTGAGTAACTGTTTCCGTAACAGCGCAATTGTTTTGTTTTCTTTTGAGGTATGGCTCTAAGTTGCCTTCCCATCATTGTGTCGTGTCAGGACAGGCTCCATAGGAGACAGATCACTGGAGACCGGGAGAGAGCTAGGAAAACATGTTAAAATTGCAGGAGGAACTGTCTAGCAACATTAAAAGTATAGGGATGGACAATGTCCCGTTGGAATAAAGGGTTACATAAATGTTGTACAAATGAAAAAAAGGAAACGTAGAAGTACAGTTTCAACTCTACCCCTGACTTGCTTTTCTTCATGATTATCTTTATCAAAAATATCTATCATAAGAGATGGTGGCACATCTCATGGTCACTGCTGTACAATTTGTATGCCTTTGTCGAACAGCTCTTTCATGAGGCGGTTGCCCCTAGACGTTGTGTACTCTCAAGTCCTTGATACTGGATGTTCCAAAGATGAATTAACATCGTGCCTAACCCTTCTCAACAAGTAAATGTCAGTCGTAGCCTCCCAGAAAATAACCTTGTAGCGTTCTGCTGTCCACTGGGGCTAACACCGACCAGATGTCCGTAGATGCTGACTAACACAAACGACAAATTTCCGGATGAAGTCCATCTAATTTCACGAAGATCGGCTATTCAACGCCGTTCCCATTCTTTTGAAATCAATAATAGCAAATCACGACAATCACTCCAATTGCTGTTTCCTGTTTATTTTTGTTTAATAATTTGCATAAGTAATCAAGATGTACTGACATAAATTTTCATATAGATCCGTTATCTTTTTAGGGTGGGTTAATTTTTTGACACTAACTGATGCAAAGAAAAACAAATTTATACAGAACTTTCCAATAATATCTCCATTTCGTTTCACACTAATTTTAATCACACACGCTGTTTTATTTTTAAAAATAATAATTCTTGTCACCTGTTTTGAAAAGCGAACTCAATTGTACAAAAAATAATTAATACACTAGTAAGTTAGGCAATAAACGTACGACATAATTAATCAGATATGATAAAACTAAAACAGATGCCATCACCATAAAAGAAACTCAATAGAAAACTATGCACAATATCACTTCACGACAGGTCCTTGATAAAGATAAAATTTATTGGTTCACAGTCTCATTGTAGGTGTGAATATATAGCTTGTCTAATCGAATTCACATCGATAAGGGCTGCGCATAAAAGAAAGAATAATTCATTTCTACAAACCCATGAAAGCAAAGACAGGAAGGAGTTGTAAATGCTATCCGATACTGCAGATTTACGATTATCGGTAGCATCTTCGTAACAAACAATGTTTTAGCATCCTCGGTCGGATGGGAGGTAATAATTTATAGAATTATGCTCCTGTCGAAAGTTCAGTAAATAACTATCGGATATCTGTTTCGGAGAACCAGTCACTGTGGTGAATAGATGTATGTGAAAGATGGATGTCAGAGTATATAAAGAGAAAAACGAAAGAGAAAAAAAATATTTATCACGTGCACAAGTTTTCAAACCATGTTTGGCTTTCTCTTTTCCTAACAGAGACAGAATATATGCAATTCTTTTGGGTAATTTGCTTAAGAGGGAACAATCTCTGTGTTTATTATTAACTGACACGCTGCACTGTTTATTAGAGTTTACCCCTGAGGAGGATGCTTCACCTCGACGCGCACATGTATTGCCATTTTCACGGTGACCTACAGCTGTGTTGTATCGGTCCCTGGCAAGTGCCTGGCTAAGCAATAAAAGTCTAAACACGATTAAGGTGACATTGGCAGCCAGTAATGGAGAGATGACAGTAAGATGGAAACGAAGTAGGTCTAACATCGAGATCTCAACCCGAACGCTATCGATTTTCTTCTTGCACGCGCCCAGCAAACTAACAGTCTAACGGGGTCACTAGGAACGAGATGGTATGCACATTTCTGGGAGGAACTTCGCTTGATGCATGAGATACAGAAAAGCCAACTTTCTCTCACGTACGATTCATTGAGTTTCCGTTATGTTAAGAGTTTCAGCGAAAGAGAATCTAGATGTCTGGGAGGGTTGTATTATCTCTTGCAGTAATTTCTTAATAAAGAATGTTAACTATGCTAGGATTATTCTGTAGAGTTTTAAACATATTACATTCTTTCGCCAACTGTTTTGATCTTTTAAACTATATTTTTCTTTAAAGTAGCAAGATAAAGTACAAGCAGTTAGAAAGAATGACTTCTAAAACACAGCTTATATTTATTCTTCCTCATTTCATTTACCTTTACTTTTGGAAATAAAACACAGTAACCTATTTAAATTCAAAAAAGTTTGTTCTCCATCACTCTGAATTAACATTAAGAAGAAGTTGTCCTACTCGGACAGCAAAATAGGCTTGGATTCATACGTATTTATATTAGTAATTATAACTGATAAAAATGCAAGTCTGGTTTAGGTCTGTTGATTCGGGATTTTAGCGTTGCTCCAAGACGTTCTGGAGTGATTCGAGTAGATTTAAATCAAAGATGTATGATTACCACAGCATATTTGCAATTAGCTCTTTCGAAAAACAAGTTGCAGATAATATTAAAACAAGGCTTTTTACTATTCTGGATGACTTAAGTATCAGCATGATGTTAAAACAAACTGGCAATGCACATTTTGTTTACAATATCAAGCCAGGCGTTGGCATCCATCGTCGTATTTAGTATATCCAAAGATCTCTCAGCCTGTACCATAAAAACATCTTCAATTGATAATTATGAAATTTCCCAGTTGATAGAACAGCGACATGTAGCGACTGCCCAAATGATGCCAAACCCAGACCCATTTATTGGATCGCGAATAATATGAATAGACATTCAACATTCCAGCTGAAGCCTTTTCAATGTCCCAAACACCAATTTCGACATCTGAAGCGTCACTAAGTGACAGTCTGTACTCGTTCTCATAATCGATTACTTTTAACAGTTTTTATTCATAGAAATCCTGATAATTACACAGCTCTTGTCCGATTACCGATGTACTGTATTCACGTGCGGTACTTTCATTAAACTTCTGGGTGAATGTTTAATTCCTAAGATACAATCACTTTTTGTCATCTGCGAGGTTCTCATAGTATATCAACGCCTTCAGCCTTCTATTTTATTTACTGCATTCGCGTGTAGCACAGTGCTTATAATCACCGTTCTACCCAAACCGGGTGGAAAAGGCCAGGAGATCGAATTCCATCGAGGAACTTTTATGGGCTTTTTTCACTCCGTGGGCGAGTTCATCGGTCTCAGGCGAGAATAGCAAGGTCAGAGCCAGTAAAGTCAGTAATCAGATCCTAGTTTTTCATCCAGAAAACATACAAACTGACCAGAGAAAACACGTAAATTACAGACCTAATACACTTAGTATTAGTATTAGTAACGGCCGTATGGTGCAAGAAAGCCTATGGCTTATGCTGCACCAGCCAAAAAAAAAAAAAAAAAAAAAAAAAAAATCCGAACAAAACAATGATAAAAACAAAAATTAAATAAATAATAATAATTAATAAATAAATAAAAATAATAAAATGAAATAAAAAATAAATAAAGAGGAATTTAATCCTATCATCCTATGCGCTTCCCTTACCCGAAAGTACTATCCAGATGACCTTTGAATTTCCCCAAACTGTCGGCCTCTACCACCCATGAAGGCAACTTATTCCAGTAATTTATAACTCGCTGGCTAAAATAAAACTTCCTGCAGTCCAATCTAAACATTTCCCCCCGTAACTTGAATTTATGTCCCCTAGTTCTAGCATCATTTATAATCTTGAAAATTTTGTCCTCATTCATTTTACTGATGCCTCTCAGAGCCTTAAACACCTCAATCAAATCTCCTCTAAGGTGTCTAGTTTCCAAACTCTGCAACCCACATATTCGAAGTCTTTCTTCATAAGGACGCCCTTTTGCCGATCTCACCAGGCGAGTTACCCTTCTTTGCACCCTTTCAAGAAGCTCGATGTCTTTCTTTAGGTGCGGTCTCCATACTTGAACACAGTATTCCAAGTGTGGTCTAACATAGGCCTTATATAATGGGATTATCACGTCCCTATCTCTACTTGCAAAAGTTCGATAGATCATCGATAGGACACCATGGGCCTTTCTTGCAACCTGTTTACAATGCTCAGAGAATTTCATGTCTGACCGTATCGTAACACCCAAGTCCCTTTCCTCCAGTACTGGGTTTAGTTGAACTCCACCAAGTGAATAAGTTATTTTGGGATTACTGTTTCCCAGGTGTAATACCTAACACTTTGTTGGATTAAAGCACAGCTGCCATTTTTCTGACCATTCCTGAAGTCTATCTAGGTCTCTTTGAAGAAGCTCAGCTTGACAGTGATCATTAACTACTCTACCAATTTTAACATCATCTGCAAATTTAGACATCACGCCCTCTATCCCTTCATCAATGTCGTTCATGAAAATTAAAAACAACAGTGGTCCTAATACTGATCCTTGGGGAACCCCACTTCTTACATCAACCCAATCTGAGGAATAGCCATTTATCACAACCCTCTGCCTCCTGCCCTGAAGCCATCCTTCTATCCATCTAAGGATTTTCCCAGTGATTCCAACCTGTTCCAACTTATAAAGCAACCGCTCATGTGGGACTGAGTCAAAACTTGGCTGTATGGATTTAATTTCTTTTCGAATAATCCGAATGTGAAATTTGTTGTCTTATTTACTTCATCAGCCATGTGATAAAATATCTCAGATATGATTTGCGATTGCTCAAAATAACATATATTGTGCACGTCCACTCTTACCACATCCAACAATAAATAACCATTCCAAGTAGAACATCTATCATCTTCGTTGTATTTTGATTCCAAGCGACTGCATCTACCTTCATCAGCTTTACAACCACTATTTTTCCACACCATTTGGGAAAAGGACGGGTTCAAATCCTGTCAAAACCCTAGAAACGTTCAGGGTCTTCATCAGTGTTTGAGCTAGCCAGTTTTTTGGCAATTTTTCTTCTGCTCAAAATTCGAATCTCTTCATTTCGCAGATGGACGAACTGAATATAACCAATTTACGGATAACACTAACGCCACATAGCCTTAGCTGCCTTCACTCTTATTAAAAGCAATCCAAGCACTCTAACGAGCTGTTAGGTTACGTAATTGTGTATAAAGTTTCCCACAGGAACTAGTAGTTGTTGGTGACTCTATTGTCAGGAAAGCGGGGAACATGCTTTTCAAAAAGGATAGGTGGAATACGACCAGGGTATGTCTGCCAGGGGCAAAGGTTGATGACGTTGTAGAGCGGATATCATCTTTTAAGGGCACAAAAGGTGATATAGTTGTACACGTTGGCACTAATGATATTAAGAGTAGGAGACCGGCGGAATTACTTAGCAAGTACAGGTCACTGTTGAAAAAAAGCCGTGAATTAGGGTTGAATTTGAAAGTGTCTGCAATTCTGCCCAGACACGATAGGAGGGAGTATATGATGAGAGCCTTGTCGATCAATTCGGCCCTGGAGGGATTGTGCAAGGCTCAAGGGGTAGAATTTTTTTCAGCCTGGACTGTACTTGTTAACAGGAGAGATTGCTACTACAGGGATGGGATACACTTAAATAGAAAGGGTGCAAGAATTTTTGCTGATGCTGTCGAGGCAGCGTTAGGTGGGTCGGAAAACTGCTAGTTGGGGGGATACAAGGACTAATAGATTAACAGTAGCCACTGGCAGAGGTGGAAGTGATTCTTGCACTGCTTCTATTGAAATGAGCAGAAGCCTGAAAAACAAGCTGCAGGATATTTCAGAGACTGCTGGGAGTCATTGCGGTACAAGTAAACGCATGGGTTGTGTTAGGGTAGCCAAGAATAGAAACAGGTGCATGTATACCTGCGTGTACACCAATGCTAGGAGTTTGGTAAATAAATTTGATGAATTTGAGGTATTGCTCAAAACATCAAAGGCAGATATTGTTGGGATATCAGAGACGTGGTGTCACACAGATATAAGGAATGCGGAACTGGAATTTGGGGAATACAATGTGTATAGAAAGGATAGACAGGACAGGAGGGGAGGAGGGGTTATGCTATTAGTTAAGAAACACATAAAGTCCAAGGAAGTGAAGCCAGTCGACATCGATGGACAGGGCAGTGTCGAGTCAGTTTGGTGTGACATAAGCATAGGGAAATCAAAATTGAGAGTAGGAGTGTGCTATAGGCCTAATGACTCTGATGAGTATAATAAGATATTGTACAGGGAAACAGAATGGGCCAGTCAATCAGAAAGTCTTATAATGGGGGATTTTAATTTCCCAGATATTGACTGGAATTTGTGGATTGGTCACTCGCACAATAGCAAGGCTTTTATGGATTTATTGGATGATTGTTTTCTACATCAGCATGTTCGTGAGGCAACAAGAGGGAGCAATACTCTTGATCTGATTATCAGTAGTGATTCTTCATGCATTAAGAATCTGCAGATAAATGAACCACTAGGTGGCAGTGATCACAGTGTGTTGAAGTGGGATTTACTCAAGGAGGTAACTACCATCAGAGGTAAAGGGAAGGGTTTTTGTTTTCGTAAAGGCGACTATGATGGTCTGAGACAGTATTTAAATTCTATACAGTAGGACCAACTGATGATGTTACCAACAGCAAACTCAAAATGGGAAGCATTCAAGGAACTAATCTTGGAGGCTACCAGGCTATACATACCAACTAAGAAATATTGTTCAAGGTTTAGGCCTAAATGGATGTCAGATGAACTAATGAGACATGTGGCAGAGAAGAAAAATGCATGGGATACATACAAATTAATGGGTGACATGGAAGCCTATGATAGATATAAGTTGGTCTGTAGCCAAGTCACAAAGGAGATTAGGCAGGCAAAGGCAGACTACAAAAAATCCTTGGCAAAGGATGCAAAGAAAAACAGAAAATAGTTCTTTACCTATTTAAACTCAAGAAGGAAAGGGATGAATCAGATTGGTCCACTGGATATTGATGGTTCAACAGTTGAGGATCCTGCTCAGGTGGCTAACAATCTAAACGAGTATTTTGCATCTACATTCACGCATGAGGAGTTATTCAGGAAGGAGAATGATGTAGGTAAAGTAAACATTGGCAGTGAGCTGGATGATTTTGTAATAACTGAGAGGAAAGTGGAGGAGAGATTGTTGAGGATAAACATAAAAAAGGCACCTGGGGTGGATGGGATCTATCCAGTTATATTAAAGGAGGCAGCAAAGGAAGTAAGCAAACCCCTAGCCATAATTATGAGAGCTTCGTTGGACTCAGGGGAGGTACCCATAGACTGGAGATGTGCAAATGTAACCCCAATTCACAAAGGAGGATCAAAGGCTGACACAAGTAATTATAGATCTGTTAGTTTAACTTCTGTTCCAGGTAAATTAATGGAGGCACTGGTTAAAGAAGCACTGCAGGATCATCTAGACAAGAATTCAGTTATAGCTCAGACGCAGCATGGTTTTGTTAAGGGCAGGTCTTGCCTCTCCAATTTGATTGGATACTATGATGTAGTCACAAAAGAACTGGATGCAGGAATAACTTTGATATTATATATTTGGATCTTAGAAAGGCTTTTGATACTGTTGCACATGGAAGACTGCTGCACAAATTGGAGCAGTGTGGCATTGGAGGCAAACTGCTGCTATGGATAAGGGGATGGTTGAGTGGCAGAAGACAGAGAGTGGTAATCAATGGACACTGCTCAACGTGGACTAATGTTATTAGTGGAGTTCCTCAGGGTTCAGTGTTGGGTCCGTTGTTGTTTTCGGTGTTTATGAATGATATTGATGATGGGATATCAAGTTTAATGTCCAAGTTTGCAGATGATACAAAGGTTGGCAGGGTTGTTAAGGACACCACTGACGCTATGCTGCTGCAACAGGATCTGGAAAGGTTGAACAGATGGCTGAGAGGTGGCAAATGAAGTTTAACATTGACAAATGTAAAGTACTACATATGGGAAACAGTAACCCCAGAGCAACGTATCAACTCTGCGGTACTACACTGACAGTGGTGAAGAATGAAAAGGACCTGGGGGTAATTGTGCAGGCAGATATGAAGTTCTCTGAGCAGTGCAGACGAGCTGCAAGAGTAGCTCATGGTGTCTTGTCAATGATATACAGGAATTTTTTAGCAGGGATAAGGAGATGATTATTCCCTTGTATAAGGCAATGGTTAGGCCACATCTTGAGTACTGTATACAGGTCTGGAGGCCTCATTTCAAGAAGGATGTAGAGCTGCTGGAACGGGTACAGAGAAGGGCAACAAGATTAGTGAATGGAACAAAGGGTTGCTCTTACGAAGAAAGGTTTAAGTTTTGCAAATTACAGAGTCTGGAGACTAGGCACCGGCGAGGTGATCTGATAGAGGTGTATAAGGCTTTGAATGGTTTGAGCATGCTCCATGCCAATGGGATTCTTCATCTTGCTCAGAATAATTAGCTCAGAGGGCATAAATTCAAATTGAGGAAGGACGGATGTCGGATAGATGTGCGGAAATTTGCCTTTGGCCAGCGGGTGGTTGGTTGGTGGAACCGACTTCCATCACTTGTTGTTGAAGTTGATAGCCTAAACAAATTTAAGGCTCAACTGGACAGGTATTTCGAGCGAACGGAAGGGTGAAATGGGAGTGGTGTGTGTTTTTTTTTTTTTTTTTTGGCTGATGCTGAATAAGCTTGCTTTCTTGCATCATATGCCTCTACTAATGCTAATGCTAATGCTAAAGCAATCCAAGCACTCTAACGAGCTGTTAGGTTACTTAATCGTGTATAAAGTTTTAAGAATGGTAATATCAGTTATTGGAATCAAACCTTCTTGGTGTTACTGAATAATACTTGGAATTAAGCGTCAATATGACATTAAAATGTGTAAAGATCGAAAAATTTTGGTAAGAAAAAAAAGCAGAAAATAAAATTTAGGAAGACTTACAGTAGACAGAATGATAAAGATAAATCCAATTGTAAAGGAAAACACATATCAAGGGAACAGGTGCGCAAAGACATTTAAAGAATGTCATCTTAAGAAAATTTAACGCCATTAGCTATTCACATCACACACGTCTTTCGACAGAATACGAGGACTGCGATATATTTTTTATCACCCCTCTGGTCATTTGCGGATTTCTATAAGAGTCCTTTCTTTTCACCTCCAGCACCTACCTCGGTGAATTTTCAAAGTGACAACAGTGATTTCATTGGGCCTTCACGTGGACGTTAACTCAGCCTTTCTATTCAAAAGGAAATAATTTTTCACTAAAAATGCAGTGTCACTTATCAACCATGACAGCCTCGCGACACGTGTTGACAGCTAACAGAATCGAGTTCACGTGACAAGAACGCTGATGGACTGGCAAGTTTCGGATTTTCCTTATATATCAAAGAACGAAATGTATTTGACGTTAGGCTTAGAGTTTTTTATTTCAATTCTGAATTGCAGACTAGGAAAAAAGATGGGTCGGATTGCAAGTCCTTTGCATATTAGTTTCGAATAAATGCATCTCGTGCCCAGCTATCTAATGCGGGCATTGAAAACAGCCAGCCGTGAAATGCATTTTACGATTTTGAGTAAAATGAGACGAGAAATTGGAGAAACAGCAGAAATTCTTTGAGACCTCTTTTCGGTCTGTCAGGTCTAACAGACGAAGTTGATATACAAATAAGAGATGACTGTTTCTGTGAGCTTTAACAAATACGTAAAGAATTTGCTTGCGATTCCACAAATTTCTCTTTTTTTATCTTGGTAACAGACAAGAAATCAAGAAATTAAGACAAGAAAGAAAAAAATGTAAAAGAAATCTTTTACATATAAAACCTAGTTTTACATCTGTAATAGTAGTTAAATGGAAACGACCAAACAAATCCCCAATCGGCATTATAGGGAAACGAAGATCATGTTCAGCTCAAGCTTGAAATTCTTTATAAAATGTAAAAATAAATTACTATTTATTTCGAAAAATAAATGAGAAGTTAAAAACAGGTCATACAGAATAAAAAAATAATTTAAATAAATTGTATACCTGTATTTTTAAAAGCACTTATCTGCGATGAACAGATGAAGTGCTGTTACAAATGAAAGTACATACCGAAAAGCGTCCTTCGACTTCCATGAACAAAATCACTATTAATTTTGAGACTGGTTTAACCTTTCACACAATGGGAGAGTCTAAAAACAAAAAACGAGTGAACAAAAGTACAGGAACACCTGTGAGGTAACAGTTACAGGTATGCACTGTCATGGTACTGGACCACCCCTTTTCTTTTAAAACAGCTTGTATTCTACGTAAAATTGATTCAAATAAATCTTTTATTTGAATCTTTTATTTTATTTGACGTTTCGAGCTCCTTGAGTGATGAAGGCGGAGGATATCTATTTCACTCCCCTCTCCAAATATTCCCAGTGTCTCAATAACATTTAAGTGATTGTGCTAACCATGGGAGATGGTTAGTACAATTACTCATCAAACCAGAGTGGACACAATTTGCTGTGCATATATATTGGACCATATCATCTTGAAACAATGAGACGAACCTGGTCACTCAAAATATCAAATAATCAGTGGCAGTAATTCACCCGTTCAAAATGACGATAGGACCTAAAGAATACCAAAACATTGCTGCCAAGATCATCGTTGATACTCCTTCATGTTTGATAGTTGGCACAGGACAGTCATGATGATACGCTTCCTTTGACATTCGCCATACGTAAACTTTCCCTGATGTTGGAAAAATTGTGAATGATGATTCGACTGGAATTATGAATGTCTCCAATCAGCAATTGTCCATTTTTTGTACTCCTTACACCACTGCAACCTTTTTCTAACATTACCATAAATAATGACGGGCTTGACAATAGTGGCTCTGCCATAAATTTCAGCTTTATGAAATTTTCGCCGAAATGTTTTAGAAACTATATTACTGAGACCCATATTAAGTCCTGCAGTTATTTCAGGTAGCAGATTTATGTTTCCAGGCTACGATCCTTTTCAGTGTACAGCAGTCTCGATCAGCTTTGATTTTCGGCCAGAGTTCTTCTATCAGGTTTTGTTTTTCCATATGCACACATTACAGTTGATCTTGATACATTAAACATTTCAGCAATTTTAGCGTGGAGAAAAGTAGTTGAAAGAAGTGGAAGAATTTAACATAACAGAAACTGTATTAATATATACACTAAGAACAAATGTAGACTTATAAAACATACAAGAACTTCTAATCGAGAATAAGTATCGTATGCTTATAATGCACCTAAATAATAACACATTATAGATATAGGATGCAGCCACCCCATACAACTGGACTAGAGTATCACAAAAAAGCAGCTTCTTCCTGCGATAATTATATTTGGGAGTCAAATATATGGTATGGATACAAAGTCCCAAATTTATTTCTTACGTTTTAATATATCGGCGATGAGTGAATATGTCTCTCTGTTGTCATGCTGGAAAACTAACATCCACAGCCATTGATGATTCCTTTTATTAACAGAGGGGATTGTGGCATCTGTAAAAAATTCATACTCTGTAGTGAATTGCTTACACAGAAAGAAACTATTTTCAATTTCGTTATATATCAGTGATGAGTAAATATATCTTTCTTTCTCTCTCTGTTCTCATGCTGGAAAACTAACATCCACAGCCATTGAAGATCCTTTAATAACAGAGGAGATTTTGACGTCTGTAAAAAATTCATACTCTGTAGAGAATCGCTAAAACAGAAAGAAACTATTTTCAATTTCGTTATTCTATTCCAAGTCAAAAAGGGACTAAAATTGTTTCCTTTTTTTCTTTACCAATCCTTTCATAAACTAGAAACTCCATACGAGGCATTTCTATTACCGTGAAAACTGGAGAAAGGATAAGAAATGGAACAGCGCATTCAATCGATCTCATATTTCAACCTCCCCCAGGGAGGTAATGGTTTAAAATGTATACCTGACCTACTTTCCTGATCAGAGACATTTCAAAGCAAACTCGTCTCTACGCCCGGTCCTAGTATAGCTAATCTAACCCATTGCCCCCCAGTCTAATGCAATGCATCATGGGAACGGTAAATTTAATATTTGGGAAGGCATACTGAACAAAATTATCAACAGTCCTCTGGACCGGAACATTTGAACACCATTAACATGGAAGAGATAACGCACAGGCCCTGCGGGTTATCTGAAAATCAAATAATCATGCAAATAGCGAATTAATTGATAGCTAAGGAACTGTTCATTAAGTACACATCACATACACATCCGGAGACAAACTGCAGCTTCCTTTTCTCTATCCCTTGATTTGTATGCAGTGACACAGGCAGAAGCGTACGACTGTGTGCGCCCCCTGTGTGCTCTTTTACAAGCTCAGATAACGCAGAAGTAACAAGCTGTTTATTTACCCTCTATCAGACGTATAAAGAGCGAAACGCAGTCTGATCATCACGAGTTTCCCCTCTCCTGCAGAACATCCGTGGTATTGCTAACCACCCAATGAATAAGCAAACTGCTAAATACAGCGATATTCTTATATTCTCTGTATTTTGTGAACTACTAACTTTATGTGATCCTCCTGGAGTATAAACAGAAAAGGTTTTTGAGATGGATAAATAAACATAAATAAAGACAGAAGAAGAAAAGTTTTATTGAAATGATTTTATTTTCTATTGAAGAATAAGTGGGTGATGCTTGAGCCGCCTATTTATTTTCTCCCTGCTATAGCAGCTAACACGTTCAACAATGGACGTTGTTTCAACACCAAACATAACCATAGAGTGTGGAATGTTTTAATTCACTCATCTTTCGTAACAACTTTTAGTTAGAGCAGATTTTAGAAACATGTGATTGAGAAGGAATGCCAGGTTCATATTCATTATCCAGGTGTTCTGATTGGTGCTTCATTAGCTTCTTAAATATCCATTAGTGTAAAGTACAATCTCTAACGCTCTCTGGTACCAATACATGCCATTAAAAGTGTTCATTTAGGACGACGGGTTGTAAAAAGTGGAATATGAATAAAGTTTTCAGGAAACTTTCATCCCAGAAAAAACCTCGGAAGATTAACAGGGCCAGACAGTAAAAACATTTCTGGATATTTTTGTGACTTTTAATGACTAAGTTTCTTTTAGAGGACTATATTTTTCGCTGTTACTTTCTTCCCTCCTTTTTCAACGCACATTAAGGTTTAAAAAGCACACCGAAACCCAGTCGGCCAGAGAGTTAATGATTAACAGGGAGAAAAGAGTTTTTCCAGAAATTAATAAAAAGTGAGAGGAGATAGGAGTTTAGCAAAGAATTTTTGTCACACGCCAACACACACCGACCAGACAAAAATGCATTACGCTAACCTGAAA
Source organism: Mastigoproctus giganteus (assembly GCF_048544385.1). Lineage (NCBI taxonomy): Eukaryota > Metazoa > Arthropoda > Arachnida > Uropygi > Thelyphonidae > Mastigoproctus > Mastigoproctus giganteus. The sequence continues at coordinate 29,971,709 of NC_143581.1, read as the reverse complement.
AGTGTTCAAGAAGCCGCGTATGCTACCCAGTTTTTAAGGAAATTATCGGCTTCTTGGATGGAGTTTAAAACCATCTCAGAATGACTTAAATCGGAGGTGATACAGGTTCATTTTAGTACAGATTCACAGCCACTTAAATGGAAGTTACAGGTGTCATCTTCGCCGCTTGAACTTTCGTACTGTTATGTGAAAAGGAAGCTATTTTGATGGACGGAAAAGTGTAAGTGCGTGCTGAAGGTGCTTGCAAGTATCCTTACGAAGTCGACAAAAATAGCGCAGCAGTCAGAAAGAGGGATTGAGGGAGAGAAAAAGAAATAGAAGAACAAACATTAAAAGAGAAGAGCATCGGGGGGATAAAATAATATAATTTGTAAAAATCCAAACATTAATAAGTAACGCTGAATTTAAATTATACAAAACTATAGTAAGAGGAACAACAAAAATAAATAGAATGGATAATGAGAGATGGGCAAAAATAGTAAAGAACTGGAGACACATCGGCAAACGAAGTAGCCAAGGAGAAGATGGGAGGATGATCTATCCTAACCCAACATGCATGCTTTAAAGGGGAAATGAGTGTTCAAACTACGCATTATCTGTCACAGGTAAAATATATTTTGGAACGTGCAACCAGTAGCGCATGTTTAATAAATTAGCAGTAATAACCCAAATACATATTTCCAACTTTGCCATTGATAATTAAGTTAAAAACAACTTTTTTTCTTTTGCTACGAGCTCTTGCATTATTCATGATGTTTATCCGGATTCTTGATCATTCTTGGTAATTATAACTACCTCCTCCAAACATTCATAAACCCATTAAAAGTGATACTGGCAAGTTATGTATGCAATATATGAATATTTTAATTCCTATAATTTATAGCAACAAGTTTCTTGCGAAAGTTCAAATTACCCTTGAAAGCAGTGACATATACACGCTCGACTTTCAGTTAAGATGAACACTAATGTCTGCATGATAAATTCGTTTCAGAAGAAATTTAAAAAGCAATTGCTAATGTTTTTAGAACAACTTTCTCATTGAGAAAAAGTATCTTACAGCAATCAGGAACTGCATTTTCTACACTTGGTATTGGTAAAATGTTTCTTGCATATTAAAGTGATCTTCTGTTATTATTAGTATAAAATCTATCTGGCGAATGAATTTAAATATTATGGGTTGTCAAAAGAGCACGGCATCAGTCAGTCCCTCCTTGGTGCAGAGTTCAGAGTGACCTGTTGAATACAATCCTCCTTGGATCGTCTGGAAAGAAGCATTTAAGTCGCCGGCGTGTCTAATTTAGCAGAGATCGTCTTCAAGGACCGGCGCTAGTGTAGAAGGATGTCTCGACACACTTCACTCTCGAAGGTGTCACTTTGCTAATTAAGACAGCATCGCTACTCACTGTTTATTCTCAGAGGCGAGTCCTAAATGCGAGCTCATTTCTTCAATTAAGCAGTTATGATAACTGCAGTTTCGAAGACGCATTATGACCGACAGCAAATTTAATATAAAACTAAGGGACGGAGCAAAAGGAAGATGCGCTGTACAACACGCACACACAGATGCAGTGCTTAAAGTGGGCCCGGACAATGATTACCCAAATTTAAAGCCTCCACTTAGTGTTGGCAGTGAAACACTGGCTTGTGGAGTAATGATCGTTCTCTGGCAGTAGTGCAAGCAACTTAAGGCCTCGGCGTTTCCGAGTATGGCTTCGGGGGCTTGTGCTTATTAAGTGCACTTAGACACACCAGTGAAGAGGTGCGTTCATTGTACTCGGAGCAATAACCGGTGTTCCGTAACGTGCGGCACCGAGTTGTCATTAGCTCTACACGAAATGAACGACGAAAGCCCATTAAACACATCTGAAGCAATTTTTCTCGTCCGCCTAAACTTCGCGCATAAAAGACAACTTTCACAAACGTACGCAGATAAAATTTTTAATGATTTATGCCGAAGGCGAGCAGTTGCAACGGTAATACGGATTCGCCAAATCGTCAGGTCGCAGCAACGCTTATTAGATTAACGATGCCAAGCACACAAGGCTACGTAATAGCGTGGGTTGAGTAACAAAAACAAAAAAACAGCTTAAAATGCACACCCCCCGCAATGTTTCTGTTGAGGAGTTGAAAAGTCGCCAGTTTAAAAACTAGGATACCTTAACAGCCTCCATAACAATGCAACTTCGATTTGGGGAGAAGGGATCTACTCGATTTATCAAACAAGCACCTTTAAATTCTTTTTTTATTCTATTGTGCACAGTTACAAAAAATTAACACATAAGTTAACTGTTTTTAATATCAGTAAAGCGCAATCTGGGAAAAAAGTACGCTCCACTTAAGTTTGGAATCACAGCGCATAACAGTTTTCGTTAATTTTTTTGAAACTAGCTTGGCAATGTAAGGTTTAATATAAAAAAAAGCAACACCCTACAAAATATTTTAAGATTTTTTATTAAGCACTGGAAAATTTTCATAAAAATATTGAAAGATTAATATTAACAATTAAGAGATTTTATCACTGCCTTACACAGACGTAGCATTCTGGCGAATAATTTTAAAACAGTGTCTTGACTAACATTATTCCAAGCGATCTGCAAGGTTCCCATAAATTCTGTAAAGATGGGGAGACTTCACGGTCTAGATCCCATAAAAGCTCTACTGGGTTTAAGTCAGGTGATTAGGGTGGCCCCAACATAATTTTGAGTACCCCCCTCCTGTTGTTGTTCAGCTGCTAGAAAGTCCCTGCACAGATCAGCGCTGTGCTTCTAGTCATTGTCATGTTTTAATATGAATTTTTTTCCATAAAGTCGTAGTCCACAGGACGTTCAAGAATGCTTTTATAGCCTTCTTGAAATTACTTCAATTCTCACAATGTCACTCACACGAGAAAAACAGAAGCAATGCCAGATCATGATGGAACCACCACGGTGCTTGACTGCAGACAGTAAACAATGTGGCGCCATTTCATTTTTTTTTCACCTGATCGTCTCACAAACACTACGCTTGGATAACAAAATTTTGAATTTGGATTCATCCGTCCACAGTACGTTTTTCCACTCTTCAATTGTATAATGTTGATGGATCTTAGCCCAAGCCAACAGTTTCTTTCGATTTTTCGGTTTTAATAAGGATTTTCGGACAGCCACACGACCATGAAGTCCTGTTTGTTTAAGACAAAGTGTTACAGTGGAAGTAGACAGGGTAAGTCGTCGATTGCGTTTAGAAATCAGTGTTATGGTCTTATCTTGTCCTCCCGTTGTTAGGCGCGGTGGTTCTGATTGTGGTTTGTCCTTTAAACTACCAGTCTCCTTGAATCGTTGAATGGTAGTTTGTACTCCTTTAAATGGACCACCTACTATTTTGCCAATACTTCTCATGGAATAACTTGCTTTATACAGAATTCTAATAGCACTTCTTTTTTCAACACTGTTCCTTACTTGCCATGTTTATCACTAAACACACAACTTACACGAAACAATCTTTCGAATGACGGGTGTTCCATTTTATAAGTTACAGTACTCACTCCTCAATTTATATTATTATAAAGCACTCTAGAATCATTTGCAATATTCTATAATATTGAAACACTACTACCCACTTTCTAGTCTAGAATCATCTACAACGTTCTACGACATTCAGAAAGCTTCCGCACCTGTCTGGAATATTCTCAAATATTCTAGATTTTTCTTAAATATGATTTCAGTATTTTTTATGCACAATAGAAGATATTTTAATAAAAAATGGTAAATCAGTTGGTCCAATTTTAACAAAAACTTTGAAAATTAAGAAAAATTAAAAGTGATTCCAAACTTTTAGGCGGGAGCATACATTTATCATAACTTTTCGGTTGTAATGAGCAATCTTTGTCTACCAGGAACAAATGTGTGCAGTCAATTTGTGTCTGCGAAGGAAGATGCCCTAGTACATAGGTTTCAAACACTGCGATAACCGCATGAATTTAAGAAATGATTTCATTTGGATTAGAATTGGATGAGAAATAAATATAGATCAACCAACTTATACATTTTAATCTATATGTCAATTAAAACAATAATAGAACCTTACAATTTATAAAATAAACCAGTTTTATCGGAAATACAAATCCAATCAAATTAAATTCTATTGAAATTATTAAATTATTTTTTAAACTCGTATTAATTATTCATTATTCAAGTATTAAAAATATTAAATGAAATTAAACCCGAGGCAAAATTTAAAAAAGCGTTTGCAAACCCAGGAAAGGGAGGTCATGAGCCACAATTTGAAAATCTTTGCACTAATTAAGGGATGAAAAGTAGTGCATTTAAAATTAAAATGAAATCAAATAATTTTAACTGTTTCTCGAAAATAAAAACCCTTTTCTTCTTTGAAATACGCTGTTAAACGGGTTTCTTTTTTTTTATTTTTCAATAATGATATAACGAGCATTAAAGTTACAGAATATTCTCTAAATGAACGTAACATTAAACATCTCTGCCACGATGACAATAATATTCTTTTATTTTCAAATATAGTTTAAAACAGAAAAGATTCAATTTCTCAATAACGAAACCGGCTAGTCAGAGAGTATATCGAATAGCAGTGCCCCAATATGATTTAAATGCGGTCTTAGCTGGGGTTTTTAAAGATGTTTTACATAAAAGCTTTGTAATTGTGTTGCCTTGGGGATGGGTCAACACAATCTATCATACGTGCACCACACAATGTGAAAAGTAGCCTGCTCTATGCTATAAATAGCAAGAAAACTCTCATATTTCACGTTCCTTGCTTTTGTACATTTATGCGAAAACTTGGGTAAGAAATTAAAATGTTTACTGGGGGGAAAAAGAGTCTTCAATTTCAGTTACTTTGGTTCAGCGAAGACTGAAATTTTATCTCCTAAACTAAATGGGGGGGAAAAAAGAGAAAAAATAAAAAGAAAGCAAAACAGAGCGTGCGCAGGTGGTATACGTTACTCGACAACCCGTGCATTCAAACGGAGGATTCAACGCTTAAAGCATGCGTCGAATAATCTATTACTTCCTCACACCGGATGTGCTGGCCAAATTGCACGAAGCCAAACAGCTGCATCGCATTTGTTACACACAGTTTATTAGCATATGTTAGGTGTCGTGTGTACAGACAGTTGGCAGTTGTACGTAGGCGGTGGTCCACAAAAATCGGTGTACGAAATCAAACACAGCTCCCTCTTACCAGCAATTCCTCAACTCCTGTAAACCCATTTGGAGAGAACGACTCTACAAATCTGCATAGTCCGAAGGGACAACAGAAAACGCTGAAAGTTTACAACAGATATAAGATTGGATTAATTGCGAATTGGAGCTTAAGCGAGAATATAACGCGTCACAAAAAAACAGCGAAAGTCATTAACGTACCCATTACGGCAAAGCATTGCAGAATCGGAACGTGGAGTTTTAAGACATAACCCCCTTCTCTTTACTTAAGTGTCGGGCGTCGAAGTTATTTCGACGTGTAATTAAGACGTTGTACTCCTTCTAAAAGCACTCTTTTGAAGCCTCTAATGTCCCTGCATGCTATCGATCGTGTCACATATATTATTAAGGGAGTGATTAAGCAATTTGATATGGCCAGGAACCTACACGAATAAAGTGAACCTGCGATCTGAATGAAATATATTTTTTCTTTCTTTCTTTACAGTACATGCATCAGAAGAAAACTAACGAACAAAACATACTTTAAAAACATTTAATGAATCATAGCCATAGTATTTACTCTTAATATTTACGCTTGATAAATTAATAAATATTTTCATATAACATATTATATTTAATAATTAATATTTTATTGTAGACGGCGATTATCGGTCGATGCACTTGTGTAGTAACACTGAGTGAGTTGATTCCTAACAACAGTAGAGTTGGGTAAAACATGAAAAGTGAAGAAAAGATAGCTGCTCCAATTACAGTTATTCGAGCATGTGTAAGAGTATGAACTGTCCATAAACGGTACACAAGCATCCCTTAAGATATGCCCGGCATTCGGAGAAGACAGTGTCAATGCACAGCCCAAACCATCGAAATGTTTGTGTTCGGGACAGAGTCTCATCCCCATAGGCTGTTCGTCGTTTCAGTGGGACTTTTCCCCAGATTTCAACAAAACCTGATGTTGACCCGTTGTTCTGTTCCTTGGATTCTGAGAGTGACGTTAGATACAATGCACAAAGAACGTCCGTACAAAAGAGCAATTTAAGCCCAACTGGTTTGGACTGGTGGGACTGGAACAGTCACACTTCTATGTTTTTTTAGCGTATTCTGCAGCAGTGATACTCGATTAGATAGATACATATAAATTCAGTCTCATTATTTTTGTCCACTGGGTAAATCGCATTATGATACACAAAGTGAAAGACGACCGACTACCAGACTACCATTGATGACAGCGAAATGAATGTTGCCATTGAGTAGAATTCAAGCCAGATGTGCTGGGTGCTTAGAGAAAGATTCAATATGGGCAATGAAACTATTATTTTCTATTTTCATCGAGTGAGAAACGTACAAACTGAACAACTGGGTTCTACATTAATTCACAGTCGACAACAACTCCAGGAACTCAAATTTCTTGTTACCTGCTTTTGCCCCATAATAATAAGCCATTTTTGGGGCGGTTGTTGACGTGCGATGAAAAATGGCTTGACAACTAACGATCACATAATTTGTTATCATCCCATGAACTTGTGCTGCACACATCGAAATCCAGGCCTCACCAAAAGAGATTTTGCTGTGTGTCTGGTGAAAAACAGCTGGTATCGTCCATTGCAAACTGCTACCTTCTAGCCAAAAGATCAGAGGACTACAGAGTTTTAGTACATTTTTTACGCATGTTTTTATTTTATTGTAAAAATCCCCCTCAAATCTTTTTGGTTACTTGACAGATTCCAAACAAATGAACAAGACACTGCTGTTAACAAAAAAATAAAAAAGGTGTCTTCAGTCTTTATGTAAAGTATGACAATTACCTGCAAATGTTTGCAACTTTCTGATAGCATTTGCCATTGTAAAATCACGGATCAGATGATTAGAGAACAATGCACAGCTATGAAAAAAAAAATTACAAAAAATGTCGCAATATGACCAAAATTGCCCTTGTGTCAATAAACCCCCCAAACAAAATAACGACATTTAACTCCTCTTTTTCAGATGTATTCTCTTTTAAATTCCAGTTTGATTTTTCCCGCTTTCTTTCCATTCAAGACAGATCAACATTTTAAACAGCAATCTTTAAATATTCCAAAAGAATTATGTCCGAACAATGGGGTCCCTAGTGAATCCTCACAATGCCATATGTCCTCATTATCATGACACACTTCAAGTTGTTGTTATTGGGTTTTAGGAGCATTAGCGACTGCGGCCATAATGCTCCGTGTATACTGTCTGCAAACTGCATGTGTTCTGTGGTCGATTTTGTATTTGCTGGACAAAAAGCCCGGGAGAAAAAACCATTATACCCTCGCCTGAAACCGACTAACTCAGCCACGTTGTGAAAAAGATCATAAAAATTCTTCGCACCGTTGACGGGATTGGAACTCGGGTCTTTTCTACCCGGTGTGCGGAAAATGGTGAAGGCACCAACTGTGCTACCCACGAGGGCAATACTCTAGCACCTTAAATAGCCCGAGGACTGAAAAGTTAAAAGAAACTTTCTCATACTGGACTTCAATTTCTATAGGTTATAATTTTCAGGAGTGCATACAGAATTTTCTTTATTTCTTATTCCATTAACAAAAATAGATGAAATGAATGAAACTTAATTGGGTAAATTTAGAAATCAACTGCAAATAAATGCTTTCAGGTTAATGAACGCTTAGACTGGCTTGGAATTTAACGGTAGATGCCAATTCAGAAGAGCAGTGCTCATGAGAACATCTTCAGAAAAGGGCAAGAAGCGGGTATATTTTTCCTCTTGTTATGGTTGACCAACTTGAACACAAGACCAACTTGAGTACGATGTGCCTAATACATGATAGGTTGCGATGCTTGTGTGACAGGAAGAGAGTGAGTGAGTTAACATGTGAGAGGACCATTAACCTGACTGCTCACTTCTGGACAGACTCGAGGAGATTTGGGCGGAGTTTCCACACATATCGGAACACTATTTCAAGGGAGGGCGCACTTGCAATTTTTAGAGCTATTAGCTGCTCAAAAAAAAAACTAAAGCGATGGGAAAAAGGGAAAGCCTAGTTTTTTTGAATATACATGAAGCAATATTTATGGGATGCTTATGCAAAAGAAGGTTACCAGTCAGGCTTAATCCAAATAAATAAATATCTTCTTGTCTAGAAACACAGGTGTTACTGAAGGCGAGACGCTTCAAGATTGGACTATCTCAGGACTAAAATGAACTGTTTACTATCCCATTTGAGAATGCTGTGGAGATCAGCATTTACGTTTTACCAACCTTGTTCTGTACAAATAAGCACCAGTTCTCTAAAGAATTGTCGCATACTACCGTCAGTATATTGCGGCGCCTCCGTAGCCAGGTGGGAAGGAGCAGCAGCAGTGCATAGCACACGCTTCTTGATTAGACCGGGGTTCGAGCCCGTCACCACCAAATACGGAGAATGCGGAAAGGTCAGGCAATGACCACCGCATATCCCGCAGCAATATGGCCTTAGTTGCTAATGCTCCTAAAAACCAAATAACAAACAAAGAACAAACAAACCGTCAGTATATTTATCAATAAATTTTCAATAGATGCAAATTTTCTGCCATACTCTAGATACTCCAATACCGTTTATCCCATGTTTAGAAGTTTCTCAAACGTTATCATCACAGAGGAAATAAAGAAAATAGGCCATTCAGTTGCAACAAAATCATAAGGCGAGTGACATAAGACTAAAGCTCCCCCTGTGGATCTAAGCTGACAGCATCCAAATCAATGATCATCGATGGCGAAAGGTTTCAAGATAGTTTAGGAGACCCATGATAGAATTTGTTAAAATTTTTATTTAAAGAAAAAGGCCTATTTGCAATAGAACCATTAGAATAACTCCCGATTTGAAGCGATAATTTTTTATAATAATTTTTAAACTAAAATTAAAAATAATAAGTATTGAAGACATTTAAAAGACTATTTAGACATATAATTAGCTTTCAGGATTTTGCTACGTATCATGCTGTTAAATCTATCTTTAACTGCATAATGCCTAACAAAATTCATGAAAGCTATTTAGCTGGACTCAAAACCTTTTAAGTCCAGATTTTAACAAAAATATGGATTCCAAGATCTAGGAAATATAATCTTCTAATTAAAAAAATATATATGCCCGTCCATTAATTCAAACCAAAGTGAAATTCCAATTAAAACAAAAATTTACATACATTTCATAAGTCTCAAAAACCATTCTACATAATCACGCCAACATCGAAAACAAATCCATTATGTACACTTTGTATATGTTGCAATTCAGAGAAAAACATTTCTTATTGGAAGAATATTCGACAAATTTTAATATACTAAAGACGCCTTTCAGGAAAGACAACAAATTGTTTTCAAATCGAACAGGAAGAACCCTTTTTTGCGGATCACTCAAATGATATCAAATCAAGATTACTTTCCCGATTGAAAAAAATAAATCAAATCAATGGATTCCATTTCGGATTGCACGAGTTCATGGCCAGCTGTGATGGCAGACGAATGTCTCAACAGTGGTCAATTATTCTGCGAAGTCTGGTGTGATGTTGTGCCCGTGAATCGGAGAAACAGTTCCCTCTCATCCTTGAAAGACACCAAAGTAAAAACTTGAGATTCCACTATAAACGGTTGCTATGGAAACCTTTACTTAATTTTCTTTTACTTACAGTAAGACTGGAAACAGTGACTTTGTTAGAAAGAGCATGGCGTGCACTCGAAGTTGATTACAGTAAGTTTCTTTGGCCGTGGTAACATGGAGACTTTGACAAACTGAACACGATTCATACATAAACACTGAAATTTTGGTTTAAAATATGGTTGCACACGTTCGCTCTCTGTTTCAAGTGAACTCTTCTCCTCGACATTTCTTAATTTTCTCTTTTTTCCCTCTCATAGAGGTATATTTATTCCTTATTCTAATATTGGATAACAGTTCGCTATGTGGGTGTTAGAACACCAAATACTTACTCCAACTTTTCCTGGCAAATAACTCCTTTTAAGTACTGTATATATATTAGTTCGCCTCTAAGTATCGATCTCTTCTCCCATTTCCCACGGCCATTTTCAACGTCGTCTTGGTTCTCATTAGAATAATAATACCAATTGGGGTGATCTGCATAAATTCTGTTCCTCATTTCCTAAGTTGGGCTATTGTTTCAAATCTGATACTAACATTTATTCCGACCGCCTCATGAAAGCATTCTGGAATGAAATCCTTCATTTGTCGTTCCGTTTGAAACTAGCATCCTTCTTATAAACCATGGAGTCTTAACAGTTGTGGTAAACCAGTTCAAAATTAGAAATAAAACATTAACTGATTCGCATCAAAACTCCCAGCTTACTTTTCAAATGGAGCTGTGCTTTCATTAAAGCCATTTTTTTTGTTACAATGGCTTTAATGAAAGCACAGCTCCTTATTTCCCATTCTTCTTCGTCTAGTTTGGCTTATTGTAATTTTATCTAAAAGCAAAGCTGCCAATAGCATCCTACCTTTCCTCTTACTCCTGAGTTAAAGTGTTTGTCAAAATTTCTTCCATCACGCCTAACAAACTCTGTTCAATATCTCCTAGATTTTTCACCAATTCGAAGAATTCTGCAGTCTTGATGCTACAAAGCCACACGATCTGATGCATCTTTGTTGGAGCTCAAAATGTAAGTTAACTCCTATTTTGTGGCTGTCGTATTTTTCACAGTCCTTCTTTCTCGAATATGGAAATTTGTACATATCTAAACTGTCCCAAAATTAAGGCAAACATTTTCCCATACGGTTATCGTAGAGCTAATACTTTAAATCTTTCTAAAGTAAAAAGTAAGCAGAAGTAAGTAGCAGCCATTATCAGTCCACTGCAGGATGGAAGCCTCCTCAACAATTCATGTTGAGGGGAATACAATACAGTTGATCTGCAGATTGGCAGATCAACTGTATTTAGTAGTCAGCGGCTTGAATCCCGGGTTTACTCAAAGAGCGTGTGCTACTGCTTTCCCGCTCCTGACCACTCGGCTACGGAGGTCTCTTTATAAAGTAGATATAGTCAAGTCTAGATCAAAAATCTTCAAGCTATGAAAGCTACATAAAATCAGTGTACATGTCTGGCACAGCCACTTTCTGCACACATCTATGGGCAAACTGGATTTACTACTTAGTGTATTGATCTCATATTGTTGAGGCGTTTCGTTAAGAGTTGCCTTGGTATTGCAATACTCTAAATAAAAGGCTGTTACAATGGAGAAGTATAGTGTTTCTTTATTAAAAGTCTACGTCACTACCAAGACTCGAGTTTCGACTCTTCTGAAGTGGTTGAATTCAGAATCTCAATTTAGCTACAGGTTGACAAGTCTATGCAGTCCGGGACTTCGATCCTTTTGAATTTAATATGGTAGCACTCAACCTCAGTTTAATCCCGGATTGACAAGTTTACCCAAACCAGAGTTTCAACTCTTAAAATTAATGTGACCGAACTCTCCACCTCACAACCTCAACTTAGCCCTGGATTGAGACCTGAATCGAAAACCAGATCTCTATCCAGACCTGGGTTTCGATCCTTTCAGTTTCATCGGTGTGTAAACAGCCACTGTGAAGACTTCAGCTACCCACTGACAAGATATATGCCTACTTATTACACTAAATGGTATCCTAGGCATAATTAGGCCTAGGATATTATTGGTCGTATTGGTCGTATATAAAATACAATAATTTATTTTAAATTTAAAGTAAAATAAAATTAACAATGGGCTTGTACTTTCCCTAAGCATAAATCTTTTAAAAATTATTTAAAATTTTTTACTTTAGTCTTTCTCGGAATAGGGATGTCATAAAAGTTAGTACCTGGATATTCTTCATTTCCAGAGTTACTTTTCTGTTTTTTTTTCTCTAAAAACTAAACCAGTTCTGTATAAATGATAGTTAATTTTATGCAATTTTCATCATTGACCAAAAATGAGGAATACATTACTGAGTAATTATAATAATGGCCTACTGAAAATTCAGCTATCTTTACAAGCACGTATAAAATACAAAAGCAGCTACATTCAAAATCGTGTGCTTCATCCTCCAAATGTGCACTTAAGGCTAATAACATTCTCCTTTCGAAAAGCTTTAATTTTAAGTGTGCGCGATTTAGAATTTTTAGAGTGCGTAAAGATCAATATGTACACGTGTATAAAAAATGGAAGGTGAAACCATATAAGGCGCTGACAATTAATTGCAACTTAGTAAACGGAATTGAGCAATCAACTTCTAATGCTTTTGGCCATCATTAAAGGATTGTGGAAAGCGTGGAAACATCAAAGAAAATTCCTACTTGTTCATTGTGGCCAGCACCACCAGCGACAGGTGGGTAATTTCAGTGGACACCGACATAATCCTAAGGACTTAACGTCTGATAAGTGCTTAGTCTCCCACTAATCGCTAACCGTACAGGAAAAATAAAAGAGAACTGTTTGCCTTTGAGTGTGCTACTTGAGAAACGTGATGAAAATAAACAATATTATAATTAAGATATTTTTGCTGAGTGATGAAATAAAGAAATTCAAGGAAGAGAAGTAATCTGAGTGGATTTAAATTCAGGAGTTTGGAAAAGATCTCTCTTTTTTTGTTTGTTTGTTTCTTAAGTGCTTTGTCTAGCTTTTAAGAAAGTAAACCTCAATAAAACCAAAACATCGTTACCATGACAGCCATTTTGTTATCCACTTTGCGAAATTGGAAGACAAAACTAATTTCAAAACTTCAATTGAAGGTATTGCACACTGCGCACAATCATTCGCAGTATAACAAAATATTAAGTGTTAACAGCTGCACGATTAATGTTAAGGTTTTGAAAGCATCTGCTGAAATCAAACTATGGCAACCATATTGAAAGTAAGGATATCTGTGAACAGTTGGAGGCGCAGGAGGGGGCTCTAGCATCCACACGCTTGATCTTAAACTGGTAAAGTTCGAACTGCCCCGTGTTATAACAAAGATAAAAGCTTGAAAACACGCAGACTGCGCCTGCTTGTGGCTAGTTAAGCGACTGATAAATTAGTGGTTGTTCAAGTGGTTGAATTTACTGTGTCATCATCTTTGAGACAATAAAGGACGCACATGTTTACTTCGAACTCTCCGCGAATTAAGACAGCAACACTACGGAACGTGCAGTTGTCGTAATTTCCTGTAGTCAAGCTGTCGCGCTTTGCTGGCATCAATTTGTATAACGAGACAGAGAGGTGCACCTTTCAGACCGGTAGCTATTAGTCTACTGCTTCACCAAATGTGCTCAGCTCTTTTAAGGTAGCAAAGATGGCAAATGTACAAAGGAGAGAAAATTTGCATGCGTGTAGCATTTGGAATCAGCTAAATCGCTTCTGGAGCACTAGTTTCGACAAACTTAGTTACTTATGGTAAGAATTTAACTAAACGAACACTTAAGTCGAAGAAGAAACCACAGTAAAATTACCACCATTTAACTTTATTATACCACTGAGAGCTAATACTCCAGTACATTTGAGAGAAATTTATTATTGTCATTATTCTTTATTATTACTATTATTAAATTAATTCTTGGTGATGAAATTGGGAGTAACAGTAATAAAAGAAGATGCATTTTCTTAAAACATAAAATTATTTTCAGCTCTAAAGTTGATATTATAAATATAAACAAATTAAACTTTGAAAAGTCTGGTACAGGCAACAACTATATAATTAAAAGCATCTAATTCAATATAGATTTTAGAATTAAAGGAAATTATACCTTCTCTTAGTTGAAGTTGTTGCCTAAAAAAGAAGCATTGAAGAGGTCAAGCAAGCTTAAGGGATACAGCAGTACGCGCATTTGAGTTGACCGTGGCCCAGATAAATGCTAAAAACGTTTCCCCTGAACTTATATAATTTCCTCCGAGATAAACAGAAAAAATATTATTTATTTCTGCATTAAAATTCGTCGGTGTCTAGCCAACCATTTATTCGCACTGTATCTTTGTTTGCCAAAAGTTATTTCTAGCTTGACAGAAAGAATCGGACAAGCTACAAAGATGACTCGCTCATCACGCGCTTTGGAATGCAACCCTAGAAATACCCGGATTATTAACAAACCGAACAAGTCAGGTAATATACCCATTGATTTGCATTTCAGGCACATTCAACTATCGGGTCGAAAACTTTTATACTGTACTCAATAAATGTTTACCAAAACCTCATCACGTGACGTTCAGGTATTAAGTAGCCTTAAGGTAAGATTTGCATAGCAGTTCATATTTTAGCAGGAGGAGAACGGACGCACAGGGTGATATTTGGTATAAACGTCAAGAAAAATACTCTTCTGGACCTTATTATCCTCCAAAGGAACTTTTGTTATAAATCAATAACAATTTTTTGTCAATCCAGCTTTTCTCTTCTCAAATAGTGGCCCAAAACACACTTTCATTTATATATAAGTTTGTTGACCTTAAAATCTTCGTAGGAATCAACGACACGCAATGAAAATTTGTGGTAGATCTGACTTTTCCTTCTCTTGACAGTACAATGCAGTATTTTACAGAACAAAAAAATTATGCCGAATTCTCTTGGCCTGATTTTAATGAAATTTAGGAGAGCTCATCATATCTTTCCAAAAGCCCAAAAATGGTATATCAGTTTTGGAAATTCGTCCACCGACAAACGAGTTATTACACGCGGCCAGACGGACGGATAGACACCACCAAGATAACATGAGTTTTACACATCTGAGAGAGCTAGCTCCTAAAAAAAAATGGAGAGGCTCTAAATTCGCTCAAACGACGTAACTAGTTTGTGGTGCAGTTTTATTACGGGGGTTCGCTAGTATCATGAGACTTGAAGAACATCAGTCCACCTCAGCACTTAGTTGTAACTTCATAACCACTTACTTGAAGTCACAATCTGATGACGATTCAAGATATGAGTCTCGGCAAGTTCAGTGCATAACTTACTTTTACATGTTTCTTTAAATGTATCCTTTCTGTACCGTTTGTCATCATTTCACTAAACCAAGTGCATTTTCCAGGAACACTCTCGCAAGAGCATTCATTCCTTTAAATTCCATTTCGGTTTCTTTATTATTCTTCTAATTTATTCTCTGGGCATCTGAATCTCCGATAACTACAATATGCCACTTAATTCGGTGCCTCAATTTGTTCGTTGCTAAGTTTTGCAATGGTACTTACAAGGGTGGTGGGGGGGGGTAAAAAAGATTTGTATTCTCCCAGAAGTAGCTGTGACAGAAATGTGAATTTTTTTTGTTTCGCACATGAAATCTCTGTAACAAACCACAAAAATTCTGGTTTCGATCTGACAATTCATTTTTCATTTCATTTTTTTTCTTCATTTCATTACAACAATTCATTTTTTTCTTTGCAGCGCAGAATGAAGTGAAGTGTCACAATGGATAAAGTGGAATGCAGATCAGTAATTCGGTTCCTCTTTCTGCAAAAGGAAAAAACCCAGAACAATCCACGAATAAATGGTCGCTTTATGGAGAAGACACGTTAACAGTGTTGTTACAGATTGGTAGGAACAATTCAAATGTGAAAGAAATTCATTGCATTAGTAGTAGGATTTTAGAGGCATCAGCGACTAAGGCCATACTGCTCCGTATATACGGTCTATACATTGCATGTGTTCTATGGTCGATTTTCTGTTTGCTGGACGAAAAACCAAACTTTCCAGGATAAAAATCATGCTACCCTCGCTTGAAACCGACTAACTCAGCCCCGTTGCGAAAAAGGCCCATAAAAATTTCTCACGTCATCCACTGGAATCCAACTCACGTGCTTTCCACCCGGTGTGGAGAGGACGGCGATTCTACCCACGAGGGCTAACCTCTTATATGATGAAGAAAACCCAGGACACCAAGCAACCGCTGTAACAGAAGAGTGTTGCAAAAATTGAGGCATTAATCCAGGAAGATCGCCATATTAGCGTCAAACTAGCTGCAAAGCTCCAGATTAGTTTAGGGTCCGTAGAGAATACCATCCACCAAAATTTCAGTTGCATATAAGTGCTTGCCAGCTGGGTTCCCAGATTTCTTACCCCTTATCGGAAGAGGGAAAGAGCACAATCTGCACATGAAATGTCTATGTTCCAGAAAAAGCAAGAGGAGTTTTTCACGCTAGTCACCATGGATGAAACTTGGATCCATCACTATAATCCCGAAACTAAACAAATGTCAAAACAATGGAAGCATGCAGGAATCACCCTCTCCTCCATAAAAAAGGCAAAGAAAGGTGCAACCAAATGCTGGCAAGCTGATGCTGTCAGTTTTTGGGCTCAGCATGGTTAAATACTAACAGATTACCTTCAAAAAAGGGCTGTACTGTGACGGTGAAGTATTGTTACAACCTCCTCAAAAAGCTACATGCTGCTATAAAAGGGGGGGGGGAGGCAAGCTCTCAAAAGGTGTCCACTTATTCCACAATAATACTCGTGTGCATTTCTCGCATGCAGCAGTGATGTGTGCCACAAATATGAATTTGAAATATTGCCACATCCTACTTAGATGGCAGCAATATTTCAAAACCCCATTCGCTAT
The DNA here is from genome assembly GCF_048544385.1 of Mastigoproctus giganteus. NCBI lineage: Eukaryota > Metazoa > Arthropoda > Arachnida > Uropygi > Thelyphonidae > Mastigoproctus > Mastigoproctus giganteus. The sequence continues at coordinate 29,955,036 of NC_143581.1, read as the reverse complement.
ACAAACTTATTCTTCCAACCTTACACCCTCGGATTTCTCCCTCTTTCCTACCTCGAAGTCCCTTCTTCGCGGAAAACACTTTTCTGCTGATGATGAGGTGATTTCTGCTGCAGAGTCGTGGTTTGAAGGGCTATCAGAGGACTTCTTCAAAACTGGTCTGCAGAAGTGTATTGAGAGCAGAAATAATGTATCATTTTGTCTGGTGACTATGTTTAAAAAGTGTAATACATGGTGTTTGTTTCAACCTTCTATCATAACTACTTATGGGTGAATACAAATCTTTTTTTGAACTCCCCTTGTAGCTTTATTTCTTGTAATTTATGTTTCCAGGGCTTAAGGTTGACGTAAATATGCAAAATCGATCTCGACCTTGCGTTCAGTTTGTGCGTCACTTTGTTCAGCCATCTGGGTAGCCAGTATCCTGCTGTCAAGAACTGAATTTGTTTAGGTGGGAGCCGATGACCATAAAATTGCGCCATACGTAGCAATCGGATAAAGACACCTCTCCATTGAAATTAATTAAAAGTTGAAAAAATTAATTTTAACTTTTACTACGTTTTAGCTCACCTTTTAGTATCCTCTTTGAAACGGCCTTCAGTAGAATTTCAAGCAGATTCCTATAAATATGAAAATATCCCTAAGAATTTACCCAATGAGGATCGTATTAATATTGGCATAAGCTGAGGACACATCCAGAAAGAGCAAATCCAACTGTATGTTGTTAATGAGTCCTCCCAATAGTTTTCAATCGAAACTTTAAATGAATGCGTAGTCGTACATGTCATACATAATTTTCTATACCATTCTGTTGTTAGTATCAAATACAATTAGCGAAAGAGCACGCAAAAGCAGAAATGTTGGTTAAATACAAGAACATCGATAGAAACTCTCCCTTTCTGCCAGAACACGAACAGATCGACAAGCATTTGAACCTGTGCCGTATGGGAAAGGTTAAATAGAACCACCTACAAATTTAAATCCTTTTATCCACATTCAAAATGGTTGAGTGAGTGCAGCAAGTAGCACCGGTAAGAGACCTCGCAGGAGTTTTCATCTAATTATATAGGCTACTTGGGCAGGTTAGGACCAGTGTCTTAACGAGGCAGAGCTTAAAGTCTTTAATAAGTTCAACTCCGGCAGAATACTTGCTGCCTTGGTGGTAGCAACGAAGTCGGTAAATCTCTTCAGTTAGCAGCGCGGGGGCCAGTGGGGAGGTGTGGTGGTTCAGTTAATATTCCCGTCTTGTGGTCTAGCAGCCGCGGGAGTCGGTATAATTAAGCAAGGCAATTAGATAGTGTGCGATACCAAATCTACCATTTAATTTGTTAATAACTCAGTGCACGTAGCGGCGGGTTAATTAATATTCTCTGTTAGATGTTGGAGAGTTTGGGCAATACTTAATAATAGTCATATACTTGATTACTGGCCCTATCTACTTTTACACTTCACTGGTTGCTATCTGGCGTAGCTGAAAAGAATCTGAGGGCTTAACACGTGCGTGAAGGTCAGAAGAAAAGGGAGGGCTGCCAATATTGCACACGGGCGACTTCATATTCAGGTATCTAATGAATTGATGAAGTCATTCTTTCTCTGTCTGTAGGATTTGAATCGAAGAAGCTTTCTGGATTATTTTCATCCAGTTCAACCAAGTTAAAAATTTAAATAGTGGAATATTTTTTCTTTTAAAATTAAAGCAACAATATGTGGATTATTATATGTACCTACATAAAATATCCACATTATGGAGACTAACATTATGGCTAAATGTGATCAACTTTCGCATCGAACCTAAATGCTGGAAGACCATAGAACTGAAGCCTAACTTATCCAGAGAAGACTGTAGTTATTCAAACACTTTCAAATACTAACTTCTGAAGATTTTGCTAAAGATTGGTAAACATGATTTTCTTTAGCACATCGCGATCAATTTGTTGCGTTGGTCGTTTCAACAGATCTTTCTATTGCATTTTCAACTAGATAACGTTCAGTGATGAAGAAAAAACACCAAAACATTTCCTACAATAATAATCCCTTCGCCATTCCCACCTAAATGGATATTTCGACAATTCGAACGAGTATTTGAGTCGTTTACACACTACTTTGAATTTCATAAGGGGCTTTAGTTTATAAGACCACGAAAAAAGCGATAGCAATCGAAGAAATCTTGCTCGACAAAATTCCTGAATGTAAACTCCTTACAGAAGAATAACAAATACGTTTTTCCCCCATCCATAAATATGGTTTACTTCTATTCCCAGTGTTTATATCGGAGTTATTACACTAACAAATGACGGACGATAAAACATAGACAGCCACTTTAACATCAGATGAAGAGAGTAGTGGGAGGGATGCAAGAAATGGATGCGGGGCACGTTGGGAAGGGGGAAGCGTGCAGGGGAAGTACAACTTCGTTCAAACTTTAAGCCTCTTTCGTAAAACTAGTTGTTGTTTGCATTTATGTTTTTAAAGAGGCTCCCGGAGTCCCGAATCTGTATTGTGTTCCGTGCTACGGAAGATGTAGAAATCCCAAGGACAAACTTCCATGTAATACGCTGTCTCTCATTACACCCTCCGTGTTCGTTTCCAGCGCGAGGAAGACAAGCCAGTGCCGAGAGAAAATCCCTGCAGGCGTGTGGAGATCAAACAACTTTACGCCTGCGAAGCACCCAGCGGGAATCAGAGCCTCTACGAGTCTTACTCTCCGTGATGACAAGCCGACAGTGCGGTCCGATCGATATCAAAAGAAAAAAAAAAATTGGTCGCCCTTTTTTAGTTTATTTTATTTCTTTTTCTTACTTTCTTAAGAAGAGAAAAGCCGAATTTTCCGAATCTTAAATACTCTTCATGATTAAAAGGCAATCTCTTTAGAATGGAGAAATGCGTGTATCTCTAAGGATCAGAGATGGAGACCGGCCATGCGATTATTACTGAAGCAATTGAATCCTTTTATTTGTACAAAGGATTAAATGAATACCAGGAGTGCTCAATACAAGCCTTTCTACGATATTTTTCTTCCATTTATGTCATGTCGGAATGAAGTACGCGCCACAAGGAACACAATGCCAGCGATTTTATTGGCGAATTATCAGCAAGCCAAATTAGTACAGAGGTGATCTACCCCGTGATATAAAGGAAGTTAGATCATCAACTAAAAACAATTTTAGGAATCTGTACTGTCACACAAACATAAAGATGGGCAGCTGCACGTACACTATTCAATCAGTATAACCAAGTCTGAATCATTTCTATTTCACCCTTTTTCATTTCTGTTAGCCATAAACACCGCCATATAAACCAACTGATATAGTTAACCTCAACGCCATAAATTAAGAATAATTTCTTTTTTATTACCTTTTATTGTTTATTACCTAATTTGTTATTTTACATTAGTTTTTCGCTTTTACTTTCTTTTCTTTGGTATAAAAACATTACTATATAAAAATTCTTAAAAGTTTAACTACCACAGCAATAACAATTTTAAACATCCAAATGATGAATTTTATTACAAGGTCTAACTGTTAGATTGGCAGAAGTCTAATTGTTGGAATTAGAACAAGGTCTAATTGTTATATTTGTAGGTCTAATTGTTGGAATTAGAACAAGGTCTAATTGTCATATTTGTAGGTCTAATTGTTCGATTTGTAGCTCTAATTGTTGGAATTAAAACAAACGTTCAATCCTTAGGAGTATAGTAAATTGTTGAATATTCTAGAAAAAGTTCTGTTAAAATTATGTTCTATGAATTTCTAACATTGTTAAAACTTAAGTTTTTGAAGATTAATGCTGTAAAATCGTATTTTTTTCTGAGAAGAAAATGCATACTTAGGAGAGAATATTTTCATCTTGCTCGGTCCTCTCTTTAATTCTATCAAGCTACCTGCGTAAACTTCATCGCGTTTAGCATTTCTACAACAAAATCTGAGTGACGATGAATCACTCTTTGACGTTAATAAATGAGAAAGTTTTCTCCTTGCATAACACGATCTTTGGTAACTTTATGCAAAGAAAACCGTAAAGGCTTATGGGAATGCTTAATAAACAAAACGTAATTAGAATTATGTCTTGTGATCTCATTATCCTTCCTGTTCTTTGTTCGTACCTCACTAACAGGTCCCGGATGTTAATATATATATTGACACCAGCAGCCAGACTTATGTTAGCTACGTCAGCAAGTCACTGTGGTGATAAATGATTCGACCCTTCCGTTCCCTTTAAACTAACACCCGTACACTCGGGGTATAAGGAGATTTATCATTAATTACGAGGGAACAACAGCACATCATTAGTTAAACTTGGTTATAATGGCTGTCACCGCCTCCTCGTCACCTTCCGCTAATCTTATATAATTGGAAGTGAACTTCTGGAGTGCGATTTATATTCAACTAAAATCTGTCTTAGTTCTGTGTTTCTTTTATACAACTGTCGTGTAGCTGATTAAACTCTGGCCATGACTAAAAAGTGATACTTTTATTGGGTCGTGAGAAAATGAAGGCCAGAACAGCGCATTCAATCGAGCGGACCTCACTACAAAAGACATTTCAAAAATCGAAACACACCATACGAATGGTCTCTGCAGGCCTCCGTACTTCAAAATACGTTGTTGTTTAAACATTATTAAAGAAGAAATATACGGAAACCTCCAGTCATCTATGTTGGGAGTCTGGGGAAAGGTGATCTCTGTTAAGGGAAGCCGTGTTCGATACGCGCATGCGCAGTACATCGTTAAATATTTGAAATTCGGGACAATGAATATGCAGAGTACACAGAAGGTCATTCTTGCTCCAGCGTGACACCAACAGGGTATTAGTGTTCATCCATTTTAATTAGAGCGAACTTCTCTACCGTATTTAATCCTGATTAGATGCTTTTAAGTGAAAAATTGCCAGATGTTTCCAATTCGTGCAATGGTAACAGTCTTAACTCATAAATCCTACATTCATCATCTAATTCCTCTCTTTCTACGGGGAAAAGCATACGACGAGTTTGCGAGAAGGCGGCGAATTTAACGGTGGCATTTCGCTACCATGACGTCTGATGTCATGCAGATTATATAATGAATTATACATGGCGAACGGAAGTAAGTATGGGAAAAGACAGGCTTAGCAGGAAGCAATGATTGTTAATTTCCACTGCCCATCCAGATCACACGAGACGTCTGTAGTGCAGGACCAAGTCCAAGATAATGACATTACCTACGTGTACCCAAACACCATACCATTAACAACCGGCCAGAACTAGTGATGCACAATTGCTCGTGCCGTTCACTCCATCAAATCTACTTGTCGAAAGCCAAGCCTGATAATTGCTGGAAACTTCATACACACGTGGCTCGCTCCATCTACCAAACAATGCACGTGACGAACCACAGCACAGAACACGAAGAGGGGAAACCGAAGCTATTTCAATAATACAGAAATCCCTCATTCAGAGTTGCTTCAATAACGTGTACAAGCAGTGAACAAATAAATGGAAGCTGTTACTCTGTAAGGTGTTGGTCCTCTTAAGTGCAGCCAGAAAGGAATAGATACGAACTAATGTGGGGTGGCGGGTCTGGAATGTTTCTGCATGAATGTGGTATCTTACGCCCAGCGATTGGAAGATCGTGGACGATAGATACCACCAGGGACGATACATATCCTGCAGATTGGGACATCATCCTGGAAGACGCCGGAATTCTCTCATTTCTCTTTCTTTCATTTCTTTTCGCTACCTCTCTCTCTCTCTCTCTCTCTCTCTCTCTCTCGCTTTTAGTTCCATTTAATCACATCCTTTCTCTTGGGATTCATTCATCGCTCATGCAATATATTATATTCAGAGATAATTGGAGAGCTAAAAAAACACTCAAATACATATTCACCGTCTCTTATAACAAACTAGCCTCAAATATTATGAACAGTAACGTAATATTTCCGTATTTCTCGGAAGGCGCTATTTACATTTTCATAATTAATGAGCTTGTAGTTCTATTTTTACTCCGGACGTCAAAGTGGGCCACATGGGTGCCAAATGTTATAGTGCAAAGAGTCCTTTGCCAGCCTGCTCTATCTATTAGTATAATGGCGGAGGTTTCTATTTCATTTTACAGCACTCTACTTTAATGGAAAAGCTCCTGAAATTTATATTACTGCATTCACTGCACATGTGACCCTCATCTGCAAATTCGAAAGCTTAAATGGCAAAACAGTAAAGAAGACTATTTCTGAGACATTCTATTAGGGCACTTGCGAGCAACGAAAGGCAAACTATATACGAATTAGCTGATGAAAGATATTTGAACGAATATAAAAACAGCGTGAGAAAATACTTAACTTTCACAATACCTAAACTTTAGTCAATAACATAATGATTATTTTTTCCAAGTTAATACGCCTTCATAAAGTGGCTAAGTTAGCCGGTCTCAGGCGTTGATTGCAGGGTTTCCTCACAGAAATCCTGTTTTTTTCCCCCAGCAAATAGACGAATCGACCACAAAACCACGCAATTAAAGCCATGTTATATATGGCGCATATATGCCCCAAGTTGCTGATTCGCCTAAAACCCAGGAACGATAACCAACTAATTATTATAATTAAGTCTTAAATAATAATATAATTTAAAATACAATTTCCGCAGGGGGAATCAAACGTTTTAAATACCTGTCATTTTGTGATGCCTCTGTACATGAGACATATTTGCATTTCATCCCATGAGATCGAGTTCAATTCGAGCACTGAACGTTTTGTTTTTATGATGGAATCCTAAAGTCAACAGAAGTACTTTTGAGATTAAAATCGAAAGCAAGGATGTTTCCCAGGGTTTAGGCTAGTTTCCAATTATTAAACAGCGTTTAATTAAACTGGAGTTAATTTTTATTGGTAACTGATTATAAACCTTCACAGAAACTTAAGTGTACTTAATTTTCATTTTAATTATATAATTACATCTTGCTTTATTTTGATTGAAGTAATTCGGCACAAACAAAGCAGTGAAATTTTAAATCTAATTCACAAACTCTGCAAGTCGAAAAATCAGAACTTTTCTCGCAAATGAAATTCCAAAAGCAGAACAGAAGGCGCTGTCCGTTGCTATGCCATCCAGCACATTCCACAATTCCTGAAGCAGGACAACCATTGATTACGGTTTCAGGGCTTCAATTAATGAACTCGGCCGTTTTCATTCATCAGTAAGTCGTGTTCACCGATGGGGCAATCTTGTTAGTGATTTTGACGTCCCCACGTGGGTGTAACTGATGGATCTGGTTGTCTGGCGTTTGATCCACTCCGTGCACACATTTGTCAATGCCCACAAATGTGATGAAATGGAAACACATTTTGCTAATGTTTTAAGTGAATGGCGCACCACTCTAAGATTAGCAAAATCTCTTAGGCATGCCAAAAATATAAATGCACGAAACATTCAAGGAACTTACATATTAATTTATTATTAGGAATTCGAATTATGATCAAAATAATTCGATTTGTTAATTTGTAAAATAGTTCAGGAAGAGCAATTTATTTATAGTTAAAATTACTACTATTAATTTCAACTATATATTTATTATTAATAAAAAAGCGTTTATCTGACTATATTTCAATAATTTAGAAGTCAGGTAATGCATGCAGTGCCTTAATTTTGAAGACGCGTTCAATTTTTGTCCTCAAATTGATTTTTTCTTTTTCTGTGTTTAATAGAAGTGAAAAGTAAATAACTAATTATCTTGTTTCAATTTAATCACTAATTAATTAACTGCTAATATATAAAAGTAAGTTTTGACTTCACCGCACACACACACACCCCAATGTAATATTCACTCCGACCTTTGTAATACTTTACTTATTCGCTTCCAGATTTTATTAAAATTGAAATATAAAATGCATTTCATGTTTTACAGTGTTTAATACAGGAAAATAACAATAATTCATGATTTCTATATTTAGTAAACTGATAACAAAATAACCGCTTAAAAAAGAAACTTTTTTGGAAGAAAATATTGTCTAAAATTCATATTTTATTTCTATTTTTAAAAGATTTCGCGGAATAAAATTAAACGAATTAATTAATTTAGTTAAATTTATTTTAAAAAAAATTTTATTTAAAAAAATTTTAAAAAAAAATTTAAATTTATTTAATTAAAAAATTAATTTAGTTAAATTTATTTTAAACTTAGGCTAATGGCAAAGAAACTCGGAAGGTCATTAGAAACAAAGAAATCTGCGTAAGAAACAATGGACCTACTGGGAATTTTTTTTTTATTTAAATCAGGGCCGATTTATAGCCTTTCTAAATTTATTTATTGAAATTAAATTACTCCAAGTGTAATATTTGTGTGTTCTGTGCAATTTCTATTCTTTCTGAAGGACAGTTTGTCTTTTGAAAGTAGATAAAGGAAAATATTTCCATAACACACAATATTTCCTTAACACTCAAGAAATTCAAAAGAAATCATCAAGAGGAAATAAGAATGCAATTGAATACGAATTGCCTAAGTTTAAAAGATTTAGTTAAATTTATTTTAAACTTAGGCTAATGGCAAAGAAACTCGGAAGGTCATTAGAAACAAAGAAATCTGCGTAAGAAACAATGGACCTACTGGGAATTTTTTTTTTATTTAAATCAGGGCCGATTTATAGCCTTTCTAAATTTATTTAGTACCTGGTGTTGCCAACTTAATAACTGTGTTTGAACTGCCAAGATTAGAGATTTAAATTTCAGATTATTATGTGTCATTATGGTATTGGTTTCGGTCATTACAATATAATAAAGGACCCAAATTCGAAGTTCAATAAACGAATTGGTTGATACTATACGATATCTGAGATTCTTGTGGATTAAATATGTGAAATAAAAACCCAGACGAGTCAATGTTTAACTGTCTCAAGAAGTAAAATCCGGGATATATATCTCAGCTCCTCGTGGTACATGATGGCTACTACCTTTATTTTTTGAAGTGGTGACACGTGCTTGCAGGTACCTCAAGCTGGGCTCCCCCAAAAGCATTATGCACGGTGTATGAAACCACGAAGTGGTCGGATCCACGTGCATGTTTCTATTACAAAAGTATTCATCTTTCCGCTCATCCCTCATTTCCTTGATGCCTCTTCAAAATAACGAATCGTCGAAGTAACCAAGTTTTGCCGGTGTTCCGTGCAGGCATGTAAGAACACACTTCACAGTACAAACTCAACGATACGACACAAAAGAAATGCATTGGCGTTCTTATTTGTTGTGTACGAAACCCCAGCGTGTCCGTGCCCACACTACAGGTGTCTTTCTTATATCCTCGCACCTCCAGGTTCCTTTGAGAGACGCACGGTTCAGTAATCTCTCATTCGTCTTCTTCACAAAACGAACCCGCGTGCGCTGTTCCAATCTTTCTCCACGTGTGTGTGTGTGTGTGTGTGTGTGTGTGCAGGGGAGATCGGCCAATTCTCTTTTTATGTTACGTTCTCTACGAACTCTTTGTAGTTTTTAAGGTAAGTTTCATCTTCAGTAGTAAAAATTCCAACAGCAGAACGCGCTACAAACTCGCTGCAAAAGTATGACAGGGAAACATGACTGAACAATTAGCTACTGAGCCCCCTATTGTTAACAAACTTCTTTCTACAATGCTTCATCTGTGACGCAAGATTCTCTGCACGAACAGCTTGATTTTGGAGCAGCTTTGGGTAGCTTTTCTGTACTACAGGCACAGCGGATGCGCTGCTGTGCTCATCGTAGGATTTTTTTAAACTAACGTAACGCTCGCAGCATCTCTCCCAATTTTTTTTTTCAACTGCATCTAATCTTCCTTTTGGTTAATGAGTCAGCGCTGCTGCCACTCTTATACACTGATTTTCAGTGGAGGCCGTGAGATGTGAAGTCTCACGTGGCTGTCGCTGGAAATTCAAATTATGGTCATCCATTTCTAAGGAGTGGATAAAACCCATCTCTCTCTCCCCTTCAATCTGGACAACCTGAACGCAGAAAGCAATTAATTCGCAAACAGAAAGCTACCTGAATATGTTTTCCGCATTTATACCCACCTTGCGATGTACACGCATGGGGTATTATAATGTTTCATTTTAATTAGCCATCTTGAATAAATAAAATATTCATTATTCCTAAATAATTTATAATTCATTTGTACCAGTTATACCACTACTTTGGATCCATACGGGGAAAAAAATGCAATTTACTCCGAATTCATTTATTATTCAAAGTGCATCCATTAACTGCTATACACGCATAAATTCTTGTTCAAATGATTCTTTGAAAGTTCCTTAAGACCGAAACCCCCTAATCTGAGAGCATGTCACCACTTTTAGCTCGAAGACTGCTTCGGACTATAAACCAACGTTAAAAATGTGCTTAATTAACTTTTAGGAGGATACAGCGGGGGTTTTTTTTTATAGAAAGTTCTGGGGGACACAGTATATTCCTTTACAATAATACTTAAAAACTTTCTCAAAGGTATTTTTATTAATGAAAACGCAGTTTCTATTCATTAACAGTAACTGCACTTATATCATCTAACTCTGGGTCCTCCTGTCTAGCACTGTGACAACAATCGTTTCTCTTAAACAAGATCTCAAAAACGGCCCAGGTTCGATCCAAGTCAGAATAAGAAGTATTTTCCTGACGCAGCCGAGTGGTCAGGAGCCACAGTGCAGTAGTACAAGTTCTTTGAGTAGACCTTGGTTTCAAGCCCGCATGTCTACTAAATACAATTAAGGATTGTATTCATGATTTATTGTAGACTTAGTTCTGCTGGAGTATAAAAAAGGAGCATTTTAATGGGCCATTTCCATACTCTAGTCAAAATTACTCTGTCCAGGAAGAAAGCCGTATGTTTTTTCATCCTTAACAGTCGAAAACTGACTACATGCAATTGTGCGGACAGCAAATTTAACTTCAATTTAATTTTCTTAAATAATAAACGAGTATAAAAAGAAGTAACTGAAACGCAACATTTTGAAATGCTAATATCATTGAATATTAACTGAGCAGGCAGCAACCGCAGCCAGAGAAATCATAACGGAATTTAATCAACGGCATCTAAGCCAACTTCCATAAACATAATCAACTGAACAATCATATGGACTGCTTATAGAAGGTTAAGCTATTTTCAACCCCATACACTGAAATTTAATGCCTAACAAACTCACACATACCTCTGTTATCAACTCCAGAATGCAGTATCCTTCCCAGGTTAGTAGCCTCGGTCTCATTAACGTATCCGACGAGATACAGAATAACCAAAGGAATTTATTAAGCACTAATACTACAGGAATGATTACGACTAACCTACTGAAAAGCCATCTACCATCATTAGGCCTAACTTGTTAATATGATGTGGGTTAATGGAAAATCCATTTCCTTTCAAATGTCTCTATTTCCGGTGTAATATAGGACGTAGTAATTTCACAGCTTTGTAAGGCAACAATTTTAATTTATTAAAATTCGTGTATCTTGAACTTTGTGAAACGTACCAAGAAAAAGCGTAGTACTGAAGCTTTTATTTGTAACTAATTTTATCGGTGTCAATGTGACTACCAGCCATGCGGCAAATGTCACAACGGAAGTCAATATCGTGCCAGACCCACTAAACCTGTCAAGCGTTACATGATCAGTAGCAATTCGGAATCTGTTCTTCAATTCATATAATCTGCCGGGTAATGGTGGGTGACAAACCTACTCTTTAACAAAGTTCCAATTGAAAAAAAATCCAATAGTGCGAGGTCCGCGGTTCGTATTGACCAATGATATCGGACCATCTCATCCCATCCACCGATTTGGAAAGTTCCTATCTAGAAATTCGTGGACACGAATAGAAAAATTAAGGCGATGGGAGGGGGAAAAGTACACCATCTTGTTGGTATATGGTCTGATGATCTGGAATGTCTTCAGTGATCTGTAATCGAAGAAAATATTCCAATATCAAGCTACACATTGTAAAAAATCCGGTTAAGGGTTTTTCCATATCGTGTTGGAAATTTTATTGAGCATACCTTGCGAACTTTTATTGTTCAAAGAGAAAAATGGGCTGCCTGCCCTTTTTCTGCCCCACTGAAAATCTCCACTGTTTTGTTTATATTACGTGCTCGCCAACTACTGACGAAATTTGTAAACACTGGTCCCCGATTTTCATTCGGTGCTTAGGGATGTTTTATTAGGTTTACAACTACCCGAAATTAAAGGCTTAAAGTTTTGAGGCTACTTTCGAACTGCCTTGTATGAGATAAGAAAATATTGTGCAAAATTCTGAGGAAGGAACTTAAGAAACAACTCCTGAAGGCATGAATCTTGTCTGTAGAAGTAACGGAATGTGTTACCCGAGTGGCAATATAGGAGATCGCAGCGAAAGGACTGGAAGATTGCTTCGGTGATCCAGTTGGGTACTCTTAGGGTAAAAGTAGAGAGAGAGAGAGAGAAAATGCGAACAGCTCTTTTCTCTCATTACTGACTTTTTATCTGTAAATCAACAGATAAAATTTATCAAAATTTGTAATTACGTTGCAAAACTTTATTAAATTCTACATTTAATCTCTGGAGCAAAGAATTTTTAAATGTACTTATACGCTAAATTGGGTTGTGTTTTCCACAAGATGATATTTACCTTTTTCACGAATATTAGTTTAGTTAGAAGATTAATCAAGCATGATTTCTTAAGAGAAGGAGGGAAATATAGAATAATTACTGCTCCTTAGAACATGAAAGAACTTCATCTTTAATTATCTTAATAAAGGTTAGAAAAAAAAACGAAAAGGATAAAGACATTCTTTAGAAATATGCATTTATTCTTTCTTAATCCATACAATTAGAAACTCGTTTTGCCATCTACGATGTCTGTTAATTCCCAGATATATTTCGTAATTAATTATTCCCGAAGGAAAATTAAGTCGTTTCAGTTTTTTGGAGTTGAAATTTAAGGAAGTTTGGCGATCAGCATTCTTTGTCGTACGAAAAGGGAAAAAATGACTAGTTCATTAGGGAATCTTTAATTATTGCATAGGCTATGTATAATCCAACGTGCTTGAATGAATTTTAACTTCATAAATTAGAGAAAAACGAGGAACAGCTAGCAAAGGAATACGAGAGAAAAATTCTAGTTTCGGTAATAAATTCAAGAAGATTTTTTTAAACCATCGATTCTCAGGCTTTGTATTAACTTAAGCCTACACATTTCGAACTTTTATATCAGTTAATCATACAGAATTTATCGTCCACTAAGACGATAAGCGTATTCTCTTATTTTCCATATTTATTCTTTTAAAGCGGTTGATCAATGTTCTTCACCGATCCGCTCTCCACCGGCCTAAATACATTCTTTGTCTTTTCAATAATTTATTCAAAATTATCTGAGCAAGCAAAAGTGATTCTTTTACTATGTTTCGTGTTTACCACAAATCACTTGATACCATTATCTGCTTAGTGTTGTACCACAGTACAACGTATTAAACGTTGTACAATCGAATACCATCGCCTGACGTGCAGTTAAGGATCTATCAACTGTTCTTAAAACAACCTTATGGTCTATGTGAAAATGCTTAAGTTGCAGATAATTTTTTTTTCGAGAGATCAATGATATGATAATTGCAAGAGGAAGATCCGGGCTGTCGGAAAGATGTCGGAAAAATATGACAGTGTTAATTGGTTCATAAGAAAACGGGCCACAGCCACAAACTGTTAAATTTTAAATTAAGCTTAAACTTAAGTTGTTCAGAGTGACTTCATTCAGGTAATGGGCGGATGAGCAGTTTACGATAACGTATTCCTTCAGCAGAAAATGTCGCTAGTAAATACGACATCAATATACAATCTGAGTGTTCAGACTGCCATACACTAAAAAAAAATCTACTTTTTAATGCAATCGAGTGAACTTGTACAACTTTTAGGTGCAGATTCCAAATATATAATACTTTTTACTCTATCACACTTCAATTTTTTTTTACATGAAATATGAAAAATTTACTGCCAAAATTTACTGAGTTTTCAGTATGGAGTATAAAGAACAAATGGTAACGTACAGAGAATCATATCACCAAATTAAAGACAACTGATTTAATGAGATTAAAGGTCAGTATTGCCACAGAGAGAAAAAGAGTTGAGAACAACTCCCCTCGTAAGTTGTTCTCAACTTTTATCCTCCATGAATTCGTGGATCTTATTGTGATGCTATGTACTTCCTGCCATTGTAATTACATGAGCAACAAATCAGACGAGAGATCAAAAAAGCACCCATGATTTTTTAATCTGAGTTGCATTCAGATTTTTTGTGAAAGTGTGCAGAGATGGAATCCTTGTATTTTCATTGCGACGATTCTTTCTTTATGCGAGTCACTGGCGAACTTGTGTTTCATCAGAAGTCTGGTCTGTTGTAAACACCGCTAAAGAGATTTTTGTGTTTTTCAGCGGGAACACAAAAGAAATCTTTCATTTCGACGGAATTACAGAATTAAGAATTCTCTCTAAGGAAATAAAACAACAGACTGCATTTGCTCTTGAAGCAAATTACCTGTACTACCATTACCGCCCACGCTACCCTATAGAAAGATATCATAGCTGCCTTGGCATAGTCCCCCGGTGAAAGCCGAAAACTGTCAATGTTGTGTACGTTACAGACATCGCAGTTTTCCATTAATAATAAACTCCCTTTTGACTATGGAGGAAATTGCAAGATTCCTTATCAGGCAACTGCTTTAGGCAGAGTCGTCCGCTATTCACAGTCTCCTTAAAGCACTGATGCCATATTTGTTACACTGTCATACGAACAGGTTATGCCTGCAGTGGGCCTCCATGATTAAGACCTTATTACCACGGGTGATTTGGCACGAATGGTTTTGTGTATAACAAATTATTTCTTCCATCCTGTAGAGAAGATGGTGTTATCGTAACGGCGGACAAACAGGCAGACATTAACCGTCACCCACATTGATAAAGAAGTTTCTAAATGAAGCATCTTGCACAATCTACATCATTTTTGCTCATTAATGTTAATAAGGGGAGGGGGATTTGGGTATGGAAAAACGATTGACTTTTTTCCTTAGATAATACGAGTCCCTTCCAGTCTACTTATGCAATTACTTACTCACTTTCCGGGTTCTGTAATTTTTTTTCATCTGTCCGTTTCATAATTAATTATCTTTTGTAGCAAATGATGGTAATTTGTGCCCTCTGCACGAATATCTTAAAAATGTACAAGACCCAAATTTATTTCTCGAAAACAAATTACATTAAGCAAAATTTCATCAGCATCCATCTTATAAGTAATTTGACAAATTTCTGATGTCATTTGATGGAAAAATAATTAAAAATTGTTGCGTCACTCGGCTAAATTGCTTCGACTTAATTGCCAGTAATCTTCTTTAATTGGAAATAATGTTCAACCTTCTGTTCGGAATTCGACTATTTGTCAACTTCCCCAAAGTTCTCACAGAAACGAGAAAAATTTGTGCTCGGGATAATTAATGATAATTCGTTTACTTCGAAATATTCTGCCAACCTTAGCCAAATGGGTAAATAACGTTCTCCTCAACGTATATGAAATTCAAAAAAAATTTAATATATATGAATAATAATTTGTATTTATTTAGTGTCAGCTTTATTAGCCTGTTCATCTAACTAGTGGATTCTAAATCAAACAGGAAACGCCATCTAGAAGCTTACAACATAAAGTACGTCAAATAAATTGCTATTTTTCTGTGCATCCCTTGTCTATGGATATTAAACGCATAATTTTTATAAAAGTATGAAAAAGTTTCATACAATTTAATGTATGATGACATTTTTTTTCTGTAGTAGAGAGAATTTCTATAGGCAGGTCAAAGTACAATTCACGCTACAGTCCTACCTCTTCTCATCAACAAACTGTTGGTCTAAGAAACTGTACTGCTTAAGTAGGTAGTTGGTACCACGAACTATGTGAGTGAAGGTATAGGGAGGGAGGGAGGGGGAGAGAGAGAGAGAGAGAGAGAGGTTTTTTTTTTTTTTTTTTATTTGGTAGTTGTTGCTGCATTGGCTTCTGTGGCCATATTGCACCTCCCAAGGTTTTTGCAGTACTTTGATCCAAGCCCGAGGCGGGAATCGAACCCGCGACCTTTGGGTAGCCGGGCAGGTACTTTACCCATTCGGCTAGCCCGGTCGGCTGGGAGAGAGAGGAAAGCAGCTAACGAATGACCTTGAACCGCTTTTGGAATTTCTTTCCACTATGGTTGGCCAAAATTAAGAATAAATCATCACCGCCTTGTTAAGAATTTGTCTAGAAGGCAACTAACATTAACTGTATAGGTTGAAGGATTGTTGGTCATTGAAAAGCTGCAGTGTTAGTGAATGGTTAAGGCTATCGGATATTATAGCATGTAAATGAACAAGCTACGTGAGGCCATTAGTAAGAGCAAAATACTCTGCATCTCTACCAGCTAAAGCAGTACAATTGTGAAAGGGAAGGCAGTCCGAACAAAACACACTGTTGTCCATCATGGATTCGTTGCGGTAGTACAGCATGCAGAGCGAGTATTATTTCACACCGAATAGAAATAGCCTAGGCTTTGAGCCTGCTAAAGTTAAGTGATACTTCTCGTTGAAACTAGGAGATGTCTTTATCCGTAGCTGAATTAGTTTCCAGCAAGAGGTCGTATGCCACCCATCCAGAAACTCGGGTTTTTACAGCAATAGGAATAAAATATAAGACAGGTGGACAAATACTCTTTTAGGGCTTGTACAATGACCCAAACTGTAGCTTTAATTTAAGGGTCTTCCACATATACACACCGTTAGGAAAATGTTTAAAGTAACTTGTCAAGTTGGAAACGGAAAACAAAAACCACTTTGAATGGGTTACAGATTTTGAGCCAAGGGTTCCGAATTCTCTGAAGAATATCAAAGCACACAAGCAAAAATAATACATTGGAAACGGAAAGATCATAGGGCGAGAAATAAGGGCAGATGGGATGACTGATACTGAGGAAACCGATAGCTAAGATGCTCTTAGAAAAAAGTCGAATTTTGAAGATGGTAGATAAAAACAGACTTTAATGATTAGTTGTAGATCAGAATAAAACCATATTCCAAGGACGCTGACTTTCATGTAGCTGGAGTGAAGAAACAGCAATATAAGGTTCGCTGATCATCTACTGAATTAAGCAACTGTAGTTACCGATAGTTCTATCGTTTGATGGGTATTTTGTTACCCTCATTTAGTTGGTTCCGGGTCGTAAATGAGTTTTTTTTTTTACGAGTGCTTCGCTCTGACCTCAGAAAGGGCGCGCAATTAACAGATAAGAAATGCGCGTTTACTGGGAGCAGCAAAAATAATTCGGTTGTGAAATGAACACGGGTTCTAACCGAGTTCGAACTTCAAATGACGTGGGAATACTAAACTGCCAAAAAGATGAAGAGGGATAGACGGACACATGAAATATAATTAAGGCAAACTTCCAGCAAGTTCTTAATGGTTTCAAAGTTGGAGATTTAAATGGATGCTGTCGCCGTTATATTTAAGAAGTAGTGTTTATATCCTCGCTCATCACAGCACAATTTTAAGTTCCGTCTTAATCCCATACATCTTCATGGACCACTCATACTGAGGTTTGACACTTCCATCTTGTTCGGAAAATGGAGTATTTTATGCCTTATCATAATCACCATGCGTGCAACGTAAAGTATCAAATAAATTTCCCTGCCAATCTGTTTCCTTAAAATAAGCAGCAGAGATGGAAGAAGTTTAACTTTAGGAAAGTTTTATCTTGATTATGGTGACGGCAGGCTTCATTACCGGCAAGTCCATTATAAAATTGCCATTAACTTCATTACATGATTATCTGCAGTAGGAAAGGATAGAAAATCGACACATCTGATACGGAATATTCCACCAAGTGCGAGTTTGGGTACGTGCACAACTACCCTCCCCCTCTCAACACACACTTACACCAACCAAACGCAGATAACACCAACTCTGCTAAAGATAAGGGCCAGCCAATGGCAGCAAACATCTCATCACGACCATAATCACTTTCTCATTACTCAGTAAAAGACGTGTTTGCTGCTAACACTGCAGCAAAGTAGCAAAAGAGGAAACAGAACCAAAGATTTAGGATTACACACATAACTTTCGTATAATTGTCCCAGACATGAACGAACTGAAAATTTCCTCCGTGAGATTTTAAATTCACCTGTATTATTCCAAGCCACACTTATTATTATTACTGCTCTTATATTATTTCTCCCAGATTGGGGGATTCCACTCCGCGACGGGTACTTCTACCAAGTATACAGGGTGGTTGTAATGTCTGGCGTTACTGTCGGTCGAGGAAATCTCTGAATATTCTACAGGTGTTCAGGATTGCGACTTTCTGGAGTTCCTTGTAGGTGTTCTCTGGGAGACCTATTGCTGCTAGGCTGCTATGTAGTCTTTGGTACCATACCGGTGGTTGACACGATGATTGGGGTGGGTGATACTTCTTGCATATTATTATTACAGTACTCCTTCATGAGGAGGCAATGGGGCACATAGATGAAGACAATGAAAACAAGAGCGATTGCCAACCGTAGGGGACAGGTCCGATTTCTTTTAATTCCAGTCGGTGATGTCAGAAATTTTTATGGACTTTCTTCCACATCGTCGCCGAGTTTTTCGATCTCAGGAGAAAGTTGCATTGTGTATTCTTCTTGAAATTAGAAGCAAACCACCAGACTGCACGCAATTACAGACTCAATATTGTGCCGCCTCGTACTTGTTTTGGAGCTTAAAACACACATGTGAGGTCCTCGCTGAGGGCACAGCAGCCAAGATTGCAGTTCTTCCACACCCAGTAGAAAAAACCCGCTTCGATTCCCATTGTAATGGGAGAAACTTCAACTTGTTCGTTTTATACCAGCTCTTTTTATATTTTAACAGGCCACAGTGGTCAACCTCAGCCAGGAAGTTGCATGGTATACTTTTCTCTCGGAAATCTGGTTTTTCATCCCACAAAGAAGATCCAACCAGTGACAACGACGATATGTTCCCAAGTAACAGTTATTTCTTACCTATTATATGCATGTCCGTTAATCCCGAAATTATATAATAACTGTTACACGGTTGTGAGTGACCCAGCAAAATTTTAACGGCTGGTTTTGTGCGGGTACTCCTTTCCTTGGGATGTGATTTTTGCCATAACTTTGTACCAGTATCAGTGATCCAATTTAAATGAGCGACATGCTGTCTGAATCATCTCGGCTAACAACAAACGTCAATTACTCCTTTCCCCATTAGAATTAACGCCAGAGAAATCAGATAATGCAGCAATAATTGAAAATGAGATTCTAATGTTCCTTCGAATTCAAAAGTAAAACCTAAGGAAAAGAGATAGGCTAATGAGATATACGTTAATTGTTTCAAAAGGAACGATCACCCCCTGCAGACAATTAGTTCCAAGAGAGTTGAATAAAAAAAAAATAGTTTAGAATTTATATTTTATTTCCGACGGTGGAGAGAAAAAGAGAATTTTTAACCTTGCTCCATCATCAATACACCAGGGGAATATTTCAGTCTTAAACGTGTGTGTATACAGTTACGTAATAAGCTTAGTTAACGTTAGTCGGCAGTGAATACCCACATTCAGAAAGGAAATGCGAACTGCGTCTCCTTACAGCTCAAAGTCATTTGCATCCAGCCTTTAACAGGCCAGCGATAGAGAAGGTTCCAACTGAAAGGGATTAACAGTTTTCAGATGAAATAGCGCATTAAGACAATTAATAATGGCATCAAGCAGATATTTAATCTCTTTGTACGCAATTAACATCAATTTTCTTAATTACTCTTGCATTCTCAGCAGCTTCTGAATACCGACTGCCTGTTCTGAGAGGAACTATGGTAACATCCTTTAATAGCGGTGAACTTTGCCAGTCGAGCAATCTATCTCATATGCTCTAATGTGAGCCACACAAAGTTGTCATTGTTGGTTGACAGATATTGCACTGCCTTCCGAGATATACGCATAATGCTATCAGGGTCGGCTTCACTGGGAACACGTATGCGGCTGAATCCCATAAATATATTAATTAGAAATCGCCAAAAATCTTAACGCTTACATTTAATAGTTGCGTTGCAGTTTCCACAATGGGTGTTCCAACTGTGAAGTTTTTCCGCGTACCTCCTTTTCATGCATGCCAATTAACACGTGTGAATTTATAGGTACAGTGGTGATATACCTCTCGTGGCTAGCACAGTGGTTACAACCGCAGTCCATCCACACAGTGTGGAAAAGGTCAAGGCAGAGAGAAATTGAGTTTTTTTCCTTAACCGAGTTAGTTGGTCTTAGTCTCGTGTGAGGAGTTCATGTTTCCAGAGACATATGTACATTTTTATCTCACTCTGGGAGAAAATTTCGATGGGTTTATAAACATATTATATTACGCTATTTTTGTTCAACGGGACCCAAAGGAGAGCCTTGCGAGACACTGTGATACAGTAAAAGGAACTGAAGCCTCAGGTTCAATAGAAACTGATAAATGACAATTACTAAGCAGCTATTCAAGTGAATTCTGTATAGAGAAACATATACTATATAGGTATAAAGTTTAAAGAGAAGAAAGATTTTAACAAATTGTGAAATTAAAATGGTATTCAAGTGTTGAATACGGTGATGAGACAGTAATGGGATCGGTTCGTTCTCTCTCTCGGTTAATTGGGATCATGTGAGCGCGCTAAAAAGCGAAAAGAGAGATAGCAACCAATATGAAGGCAACAGTTAAAGTGATCAGAGAAAGAACAAGAAAGACTATTTCTTAAAAAAGGAAGCAGGAATGGTAGTCGAGCTGGAATCAGAAAATCATGTGATGAGATACGTATGAGTAAAGTTATGCTAACGCGATTCTGCTACAACAATTGCATAATCCACTGAAGAACAGAATAATTTTATTCTGTTCAAATTTTAGCTGTAACAATCAATTCTGGTGGCGCAACCACTAAGCTCTCACGGAGGGCCCAAAAAGTGCAGGTGCTCTAAAAATGGCACAAAGTATTAGTAAAGGGCTCAGCGTCATTAATAGTGCCAAGTTTTCAAGAAAAGTTAACAATTTGCAAATCAGGTCGTGGGATTTTCAGTATTGGGAACGCTAAATTGAAAGTTTAGGCCTAATCTCTTGCGTTTCCTTTACAATTCCCTTTTCTTGAAGGAAATTGTTCCAGCTTTGACTTTTGATACTTCTTTTGCCCCTAATTCCAACAATATCTGACGTTAACAGAGCGTCTTACAAAAAGACATTAGAAACTTTTTCCTTCTAAATGACTTCCACGCTACATCCTGTGGTTCTTGGCCTCACCATTATTTCCATATTACAAGTTCTTTGAAGCTTACGTCAGTGCTATTGTGTGTTATCAGCCAGCATGATGCATCACGAGGCAGTCAATGATTTCCCTATATACAATCTCTAGGTTGCGTAATGAAAAACCAATAGTCACTCTACGTGATCTCGCAGAAGTTATGACAGAAAGATTGGCCACATTGACGGTGAACTTGCTTGTACAGCAGAGTATAGCACATTTTTTCCTCTTGATGCCATGGTTCCTTTTGCTATACGAACTATAAGATGTAATAAATGAGGGTAGGGTGTTGCATCACAGATATGATCCGAAAGCCAATTAATCGAATAGCTGTTAGATAATATCGAACAAAAAATCCAGTCCCGTATTTCCTATTTAAGGGATCAGGTACGTTACCGAGTAACACAGAACAAATTCAACGAACATCGATGGAAGTAATTTTTCTTCTATCCTTGTATGCTGAAATACTATAAATGGAAAGTCAAGTACGGGTCAATAAAACTTCAAAATTCTATATTCGGTTTAAAGGCTGCTCCACGGAATCCTATATCAGTCCATAATATATGGATTCCTTTTAAATATCTGATGGCACTATCCATTAGAAATGCATGACATCGCAAAAGATTTTAACCACGTGGCAGTCGTTGGTTTTATCGGCATTGAAAGAGTGATATTGCCTATTGGCGCTGGAATTTTTTGAATAATATGGTCATTGATGTGGTTTTGGAGTATTCTTCGATACTTTCTGGGTAGTGATGATTATGGGAGAAATTGGAAAACATATATCCTCATCAGCATCTTCAAAATAAATTAAAAGTTGAATATAGTCAATTTTATCCTGTATTTTACGAGTATTTGCCCCTCCTTCCCTCTTACATGAATGGCGTAAACCTGGTTTTCTTGCTTTGTCTGTGAACACTATATACTGAGTTGGCTTTGCATTTGCAACGCCCTCTTGTGTAGGAATGGACTGCTCTCTGACTCTGGTGATGGCTCAAAGTCGGAAACGGCTGATATTACATAGTAGTTCGCACACGTGGCGATCAGTTTTGAGCGCCTGCGAGGAAGAATGGGTCGAACGTGGAATGGTCGTGGAGGCAAGATACAGGTGTCAGCATCTGGACAATAGCGGTTAAGCACTCTCGTTTTGTGGTGTCACGAGTCTACCGTGACTGGCTCAATAGCGGTGGAATAACCAGTCAAAGGTCGCACGTGAGATAGCCACGTGTGTTTCGTTTCGTAACACAACAGCGACGCAGCCCAACTAACCAACCAGTTTCTCAAACGTACGATAACCACGTAACCCCTTTTAAGAGTTTAATCTTACCGGCGTACCACTCCTCAGGCGAAGAAAATTTGGGGATAGTTTTCATAATACTATTTTATCTGGACTACAGAAATTACAGTACAATATATGGTATTCATTTATTAATACACGGTGTCCCTTTTGAATGTCCTGATTTTAAGTGGGTCGCAAAAGAAAACCCACTGCACTAAAAATGTTAATAACACTTATGAGGAAAGAAAACTCAAACAGTTTATGATAAAAAGTTGAGCAAATTTCTACATGAGCTACTCTGGTGCAACGAAGAATGCCCAAACGATACTCGATTTCAGACCAGGTTCGTTCCAACATATCTACATTGATGGTGACAATTGCTTGTACGATGCATGTACGTAAGGTGGAATAAACCATGTTTTTTACATAGCCACCGAAGTAGAAATCTAAGTGTTGCTGTTGTTTTTGTTGTTTTAGGAGCATCAGCGAGTAAAGCAATACTGCTCCGTATATACAGTCTGTAAATTGCGTGTGTTCTGTGGTCGAGTTTCCGGGAGAAAAAACCACCTCGCCTAAGATCAACTTACTCAGCCACATTTTGAAAAAGGCCCATAAAAATTCCTCAACATCATCGAAGGTGCCCGAACTCAGGTTTTTTCCGCCCAGGGTGGGGAGGATGGCGATTCTACCAACTTTGCTTTCCACCAAGGGCTTTTTTGAAATTCGAAAAAA
Source organism: Mastigoproctus giganteus (assembly GCF_048544385.1). NCBI lineage: Eukaryota > Metazoa > Arthropoda > Arachnida > Uropygi > Thelyphonidae > Mastigoproctus > Mastigoproctus giganteus. The sequence goes on along the minus strand of NC_143581.1, from coordinate 29,931,763 downwards.
GGGGAGACAACAGGCAGTAAACAAACAAAAAGTAATCACCTAAACTTATAATCAGAACGCTACCACTCATCCTGAGTCCATCCTGTCTACCATAATAATATTCCATTCTAATGTGTCACGTCATGCCCTTTTTAACTTCCATTCAGTACCTGGCTCGTGCTCCTCCAACTGCAAAAAGATCCTTCTCCTCCTTCTGAAGACCATAAGATTTCGAAGTGCGTAAAAATCTTCGTTTGTACTAAACAGTTGTTCACATCTAGGAGAAAGGGAATGAAAATTCTAGAGCTTCTTCAATTAACTGTCCCCTCAAGTCCCAATAATTCAACACATTCGTAGGGTGCTTCGCCTTTTTTCCTTCAGCAGATTTCTAAAACCACCTTTGCCGTAATAAAAACAGTTCGTTATTAAAGAAAGTACAAGTCGCACGCATAGAAAATAAATATTCACCACAAAAGTGGGGGATGGGGGGTGTTTTTATGAAGGAAAAAAATAAAATAATAATAAAAAATAATAAAAATACTAAATGATGTACTTGTAAAACGAACGTAAGCCGATTTTATTTGCAGGAGAAAAAAAATACTCGTTTTGCCCATGTTGGCACACTGAGCAGTGTATGGAAGTCAGTTTTGGTACATGAAACGGGCATTTTTTTCTTCTTCTTTTATTTATGTTGGAAATAAAATCGGTTTATGTCTATCTTGCAAGTACACCAACGATGTTTTTAAACAGAACCGATGATGGGGAACAACTTTGAGGACAAAGCAGTTTATCAGGCAAAAGTCAGAAATTCTTAAAGTCAAAATGGTAATATTTATGCAGATTTTAAGATAAAATTCCGATATTTCAGCAAAAAAATTACAAAAGTCCTGCTGTTTTGATGAGAATTTAGAAGTAAACTAAAAATTATAATATTAGTTAATACGATTCAATCATACAATTTCGCATGAGAAAAGGTCGTTTCTTTTGTTGCGTGTTACTTAAGGCGAGGAATCTGTCAAACTTCAGGGGTTGATTCCTTGAGTGATTTTAAGCAGAACAGTTCATATTAACATTAGTCCGATTTCGAACCATATGGAAAATGCGGAAATGGTAAGATCAAACTAGAATACCGTGTTAAAAGTTTATTTCACAAATTTTTAAAATATTTTTCTTCTAGAAAACAGCAAATCGACCACAGAACACACGCAATTTACAGACATGTTATATATAGCGCATTATGGCCTAAACTGTATCCGCCCCCACCCAAAAAAAAAAAAAACACAACAACCCTACAACACCCAACAACAACAACAACCCTAAATGATCTGGTTTTCAGCAGATGTGGGTATATATATCACTAAAACTTATCGATTAGAGTCAATACAGTCGGGAAATCGCTATGGATGTTCCTCAACAGCAGCCCTACAGTTACTGTTACAAAAAATCCATGGATAATGTGGATATCAGCGTACTTGCGTGAAACCTTAACCCAGATCTTTTCAGTAAAAATACACATTTAAACAACCCAATAACAGAGCCAAACAGTATTTACAATCAGCGAGAACGTAGCTGCTCGGCTAAACTACAGCACGTGCAGAGGCAGACAGCGCTACAGTTAGTCGCGGTCGAATTATGAAATTACCGTATCTATCCCCGTTCTAAATCGGGCACACATGCTGACAAGAACTTCTTTGATTAAATCACTCAAGGGCGCAATCTCTGTAACTTAGCAGCCTCGTGGTGAATAGAATTTTATGAAATTTTATATTTAGTTCTTTTATAAAGATTCCAAATTTCGTTAATACAAATCCGACATTTTTTTTTTCATACATATTCTGGAGTTATCTATATAAGATGTTTGTTCATTGATCTACTGCATAACTTAAGATATTTGAGAAAGAAATTTTGAAGTGAATATAACACCTTAGCTGTTTTTTACTTTTTTACAGTGTTCGGTAGATGTACCTAATAAAGTGGCCCCTTGGTGCATGTATCCCGATGTACGAAAGAGAAAGTTTAAGCTGAATAAATCGTACAACGCAACGTAGCACTTATCATTATGGGCTGAAAGTCAAGTACTTGGCCGCCTTCACCACCAGCTATAAATCCTTTTGACTTGCACTGAGTGGCCACTTTATTAGATACACCTACCATATTCATGAGATAGTGCTCCTTCAATAACATAATGCGTGTATTCTTCAGTCGGTATTCTATCTGCTGGACAAAAAAAATCCAAATTTCCAGGAGAAAAAAACATGTATCCCGCGCCTGAGACCGAATAACTCAGTGAAACTGTGAAAATATCTTTTAAAATTTCTTCGCGTCATTGACGAGATTCGAACATAGACCTCCACCGGGTGTGAGAGGACGTTGGTTATAACCACTGTGCTACACGCGAAGGCACGATATAAAGCAGGTGGGCAGATACGTGGGATCACTGTATATAAGCAAATCAGTGAGAGGATGGAGATAAGTGCACGTACTAACACTAATAAAAGGTAGTACTAATAAAATTAAAATGCATTTAGGAGTAACCAGTTAGCTGGTCACATTGAACATTCAAAATGATCGAAACTGAGACAAAATTGGCACTTACTCATTGTTGGTAATAATATGTTTCCTAAGACTTCCAGTCATCTATTGCAATCTCTTCCGACGGAAGGAAGTATAACTTGAAGTTCAAGGTGGACATTTCGAACCTTTTCTGTAAGTAAATCCTTTGCGAACATAAGGGCTATTTTCTCGGTTGGTGGTTGCATTACAGCGAAAGTTTCCTATTTTCAAAATCTGTTTTGAAAGTAGCAACACACTGAGTAAAAATTAATTTAAATAAATCTTCTCTTAGTTGTATGTAATACATAAATAAGAGAAGATTATCATGATGACGTTCATGTTAAATTTGTTACCAGAATTTTCAAATATTGTTATATATTGCTACGGAAAAATTGCTATAAATTTGGAAGAGCAACTATGATTCATTCAAAACTTCAAGACTTACTTGTAACTCGTTTAGGGACCTTTGTACTGAATTTCATTTCTAATTACACAAGTTCCATTGTGTACCCGCCTTTCTTAAGAAGTGTTACATAAACCTCGGCTCATGGCTACCCAACATAGTAAACAAGTAAAAGATGTAATTAGAAATGCTAGTATTTTATTTATGGATCTAAGGTTTCAGGTATCACAAATAAGTTAATTTCCTCAGATTAACTCACTTACATTGAAATTCCATAAATTTATGAGCTTTAATGAAAATAGTAATCCTATGGGGAAAACGTTTTACAAGTTTCTGGTATGGGAACTGGAATCTTCATACAATCCATCCGTAAGGATATGCAACTAATTTTCTGCTTGAACAAGGACGTCTTGTTCTTACTCTCAATTGTTTCCAAAGTCCCAAAAGTGTTCACCTGGATTTATATCTGGGCCCTGGGCTAGCAGAAAGTTCATCATATTATTACCTTGAAAACACCGTTGTAAAGATTGAGCTTTACGACACAGAGCGTTGTCACACCGATTCAAATATGGTCCCCCTTCAAATAACTGCCACAATGCAAATAATGCAGAATTGTCTGTAAACAGCCAGCTGCATTTCTGGTTCCATCGATGACAACTAGCAGATCAAGTCCAAAACATCACACTACAATTATCAAATTTTACTGTTGGTGCAAAATAATCTCAGTGAAATTGTTCTGTGGGCATATTCGACACAAAGGTCTGTCCAACTAATGCCTGACTTCTAGTGTGATCAATCAAACCATATCACGTTCTACCAGTGGTGTAATGTCCAGTGACTTGCACTGCTGGGGAACTTCGGCTTACAAGTAGCTGCACGATTACAAACACTTGTCTGTAAACAGCCAGCTGCATTTCTGTAAACGCTGTCTGTTAACAGCCAGCTGCATTTCTGGTTCCATCGATGACAACTAGCAGATCAAGTCCAAAACATCACACTACAATTATCAAATTTTACTGTTGGTGCAAAATAATCTCAGTGAAATTGTTCTGTGGGCATATTCGACACAAAGGTCTGTCCAACTAATGCCTGACTTCTAGTGTGATCAATCAAACCATATCACGTTCTACCAGTGGCGTAATGTCCAGTGACTTGCACTGCTGGGGAACTTCGGCTTACAAGTAGCTGCACGATTACAAACACTTATCCCAGTTCTGTCAATGCCTCTTGGGTCAGAAGGACGAAGCTAGATACCTTTGCAATTTATTCTTATCCATTTCGACTAGCCCTATCTTGTTCTATCCATTTGTCAAAGTGTAGCTTTTATATCACACTTTGAACTGATACTACTTAATAGAGCTCCGGTGTATCGGTACATGTTGGAGAACAGCGTATATTTATACCCAATTTGTTCGATTAATTTTATTAACAGCTTTCAATAAAATCTGTTTGACTGGAGCGTCTTCACCAATGGTTCGAGCCTTAAATTTATCGATAGTAAATTTAATTCCCTTACATATGCACCAAAAGAAAAATCTAGCGGATTAAATTCAGTAATCTGAGTGGCCACAACCCTTTGGAGATTACCTTGACTTTAAAGAAGTGTTTATTTTCCACGATGGTTGTATCTGATTTGTGACACGTTGAAAGAGGTCAAGAATAAATTTAGCACCATCGATAAATTCAAGGGACATTCTCCAGAAAAAAAAACATTCACCCAAGAGAACACATTCTATAGAGAATATTCTAGAGAGAATATAGAGAATGCATCGGGTGTAATTATGCATATAAGTCGCTTCCAATGCATGATATACGGGGGAGGTTTCAAAAAGGATTTGTAATCACTCAAAAGTACTTGTGATAGAACGATGAAATTTTTGTTTGATACCTTCAAATCTCTATTAGCAACGATACAAATTTTGGTTTCGATCTGACAATTCATTTTTATCTATGCACCGCTGAATGAAGTGAAGTGTCACAATGGATAAAGTGGAATACAGATCAGTGATTCTGTTCCTTTTTCTGCAAAGGAAAACACCCAAAACAATCCAGGAAGGTCGTTGTTTATGGAGTCTTCTCCATAAATAGCGACCTGTTTATGGGAGGAACTGCCCAGGTTACAGTGTTGTGCACACTGGTATAAACAATTCAAATGTGGAATAACCTCAGTGCACGATGAATAAATCCCAGAACGCCCAGCAACCGTTTTAACAGAAGAAAGGGTTGCAAAAATTGAGGCATTAATCCTGGAAGATCGCCGTATTAGTGCCAAAGAACTAGCTGCAGAGCTCCAAATTAGTGTAGGTCTGTGGAGAACATCATCAATCAACAGTTGCGTATGAGTAGTGTCTGCTAGATAGGTTCTCAGACTTCTGACCGTTATCAGAAGGAAAGGGCACAATGTGCACATGAAATGTTGTCGATGTGCCAGGAAAAGCAAGAGGAGTTTTTTTTTTTTTTTGGTCGCAGTTTTAGTCACCATGGATAAATTTTGGATCCATCACTATCATCCCGAAAGTAAACAAATGTCAAAACAACGGAAACATGCTGAATCAACCCCCCCCCCTCCCCGAAAATGGCAAAGGTTCAACCAAGTGCTGGAAAGGTGATTATGTCAGTTTGGGATTAGCATGGTGTAAAACTAACAGATTACCTTCAAAACAGCTGTATTGTGACGGCGAAATATTGTTCCAACCTCCTCATAAAGCTTCGTACTGTTACAAACGAAAAAAAGAGGGAGAAAAGCTGTCAAAAGGTGTGTGCCTGCCCCTCGATAATGCTACTGCGCATTCCTCCCATGATACAGTGAAGTGTGTCCGCGAATATGGGTTTGAAATATTTCCGCATCTTGCTTATTCTTGGACCTTGCACCCTTGGATTTCTTCCTCTTCTCTGAAGTTTTTTCTTCGTGGAAAAGGTGATTTCTGATGCCAAGTCGTGGTCAGAGGACTTCTACAAAACTGGCCCCCAGAAGTGTATCGAGAGGGGGAATAATGCCATTTTGTTTATGGACTAAGTTGAAAAAGTGTAATACATAGTGTTCGTTTCAACCTTACATCACAACTACTTCTGGATGAACATCTGGTGAGTATGGGCTTGGAAAACCCAGGGTCCTGAGCTGGATATCATCATTTCTACTCTCTCTCTCGGGATTTTTTTTTTTTTTTTTTGCTGTTGCAGCATGTCTCAGGCTTCCTTGTATGATGATGATAATAATAATGTTATAAATCTTTTATTACCCCCCCCCTTGTAAGTGCATTGTCAGACTGTGTACGCCGGGGCGAGGTTTCAACCAAATTTTATGGAAATAAGACATAAATAAATAATATATTATCAAAATGTTTTTGAAGCTTACGAGGTAAATCAACATACATATGCGTGCAGACAGACACAGATGGTAAAGTTAACAGATTTCTGAATCTAAACGTGCTTAAAAACTAACAAATTAACAGTTTGGCGAGAACTTCAAGCTGTTGAAATTTACGTTGGAGTATATAAACATGTCCAGAATTTCGCAATACATCAGACATCGCATCTAATTTTGAGAATGATGATTAGTGGAGAGGTGATCAGGTGGCATTTAACAGATGGTAAACAAACTACTGCAACATGGAACTCTGCTCCAACACATTCCAAGATCGATTCTGTACGATTTGTCGACCTGCCATGCACATCAAAATCAGGATATTCTACAGAATGCAAAACACCAACTGCTCCTTAATAAAAAAAAATACTAAACTAATAAAAAATAAATTTAATTATGATTCATCTCTTGAGCAGTATATCGCCGCACTACAACTCAGTCTAATAATTAACAATTATAAACAAGTTTTTAAGTGGGAAAAAGTTTTCTCCCGGTATTCCAGTTTCAGTTAAGATCCAAAGAAGTACTTCAATCATTTGCCGATGGAGAGAAGTAGGAACTTAGGGATAACATGATATTATATTGCTAAATCCAACTATAAACTGTAATCATCATTGCAAAAGCCTGCGCGGTCCTCAGCTAGATGTGTATTACTAAAACGGCCCTTGTGCCATTAGATCTATGTATCGGGCAAACTTATTAAGACCCGCCACCATCAATAACATTCCGAGGTTCGTTTTCCATCTGAGACACAAAGCCCAATCGGGAGTCGCATTTCTCCAGCAGCGGCAGCAGCAAAACAAAACAAAACAAACAAAACCAAAAAAAATCACGGTTTTCATTTCCCGCTTCAGCCAGGCGGCCCGATTACACGGATAGCTTCGTGTCGGATAACCAAAGATTAATTGCAGCCTATAAATAAGCGGCACCTCCAGCGATAGAAGAACGGGGAGGGTATATACGAATGGATGGAGAAGTAGCAGCAGAAATGAAGAATGAACACATTTTCCCTTTCCATCATCATTTGATACTTCTGTAAGGCACTTCCCAGGAATTCCACCGTGTGTGGGTCCTGGATTTTAAACTTTAACCGTTGGCTAAGATGCTTATTGCAGCCCAGTAGCTGATGGGAATGAAACATTCCAAGCTTTTAATAAAAAGCTTAAACAGCATTGAGTATATTATTAAAAAGATTATAAAAAAAAGCTGAATTAAAACAGATTATATCAATAAATATTTGAATTAAATAAAGTATCAGTAAATAAAAAGTATATATAAATCCTACTTATTTAACTGTTTATTACTATATTTTGTACTGAATTTTCTTGTGTTGGTAACACTGTTTTATTCATCTTTCTAAAATAACTACTTAAGAAGGGAGTCAAATTTGACCTGGATTTTTCTTTTTTAAACCATATAGTTGAACAGTTCTATAAACTGCGTGATCACGTTATGGTCACAATTTAGGCTCTATAAAACAGCAATTTTGGTTGTCATAGCAATCCATGTCAGTACGAAAGTTCAAGGAATGATCGCGACTACGTGGAGAATGAAGCACAGAGAAAGAGCAGCAATTGTAATAAAAGCTGGGACAACCGCGCGGTTGGTCAGTTCATATGTAATAGAAGAATAACAGTGAATGAACAGTCGATGGGTGCTCAAACAGTTGTTACCAGAACAAAGCGCGAAGTTCACATTTCATCAGTTATTAATGAATGATTTTAGGGAGGAGATGACCTTTTGAGTTGCAATATAACCCCCGATGAAACATGTCTCTATCACTTTACTTCTAAAAGCAAAGGTTCCTTGTAGAATGGAGAAACATTCACCTCCATCTAAAAAATTCTAGAGTGTGGCCTGAGAAAATAAAGACTGCCACTGTGTTTGGGATACCAAAGATGTTATTCATGGAATGGCTTCCTAAAACAAGGCCGTACAATTAATGCTGTTCACTACTGTGATCTAACAAAAGGTTATCTGAAATTAGTTCTAAGGAAATTTTATTTTGCAGTGTTATCTGTACGATTAAAAATAATCAGAATTAATACAGAATGAAGAAAGGGGAAGTAATAAAATGCCAAGAAAACCTAACTAAAATCACATTACGTGGATTGTAAAATCATAGGTTGCGATTCCATCTCTCCCTAACCCCTATTCTCGCTTTCAGAGCCTGCCACAACATGCTAAAGACGACTCAAAGACTTAGCATCTTATTTACGCTTGAAGACATTTCCCAGGAAGCTTTAATGTTCTCGATAATTACGGACATCTCAACGTCGTTAGTGGCACGAGAATTGTCGATGTGTTTTAAGCGCCGCTCGCTGTCTCGTGCATCACCAGTTCACCAGCAGCACAGTGTGTGAACTCTCCATTTGCTGACACACAACAGCATATCCTATCTGCCATTTCCTCTGGAACAGAGGAGAAGTCAGTTATCTTTTCGTGTCGTGGAGATGACAAGAGAGCGGATAAGGCGAGACATGCGGAAGGAACTGATATAGCGTCTGTGCTCCCCCCTTTTTTCCCAGGGTGTACTCCGAGATGGAGACGCGGCGGGGTAAACGGCGGTGGCGGGCGGAAATAGGTTATGCAATAGCAAGAAACGCAAGGCCCTAAGAGTGCTCCTGGGAAGCGATTTCCGCTCTGAAAATACCCCAACGTCACAAGCAAGAGTGGAAGCTTTCTGATTTTTCTTTTGGACTCCGACTGACACGCACGCACACACACATGCATTCACTGCCGCTGCTATAAATGCACACATCTGTCCCCTCACGCGGTGTTTATGGATTGCACAACTCAGCACGAGCGACCAGTAATAAGACAACGATAAATATATTAGCATATTTATTCTGGTTGTTATCTGCCACTATGAGACGTGACAAGGAACATGATAACTTGCCAATAAAAGTATTAGCATTTATCTCCGTTGCTAGGTTTTCTCGCAAAGGGGAAAATGCCAGTTAGATTGCAGATACCAGGAGTCGATATGGACTGGAACCTTTGGGGCTTAAATGGTAATGTATAAATAATTCAATATTTTCTTCTCTCCGTTTATTGATTAGAACGTGAACGTCCCTAAATATTCCCACTTCCACAAAATGCTTCGAGTAATTTCTACAGCAATTTTTACTGTGTTATCCCTAAAAGCCAATAAAAATCGTTTCTAGTTTCAAATGCCAGTACTAATGCATGTAATTATTATTGTAGCGCCACCTGGTATCGATTCGAAAAATACTGACCACTTGTTGAACGAGAAATGTTCTCAATTAAGTTTTAAGATATAATAATTAATTCAAATTATTATTTTAAAAATTATTTTACAAGTCTGTTAGCTCTAAATGCGATCAAAACTGTTTCCACTTTCAAATACGATTGATAATATGACTCGTAGGAAAAGTTAAGCGTTTATTTACATAGTACGTGCGATTATTATTGTAGCGCCATCTGGTATCGCTTAGAAAATGCTGATAACTTGTTGAAAGAGAAGAGTTCTCTCAATTAACTTTTATTTATGATATTATTAATTAAAATAATTATTTACACGCTATTAAAAACGGTGCTTCGTTGTTATAAGAATCATGCGTGAATACTTGAATTCTTACTACAGAAAAATGGGGAAAAAAAGTAAGAAACTTTTTCTTTTTTTTTTTTAATTCTGTCTGGCCACTGATTTTCGCACCTTTCAGAATACCTCCTTTGACAAATCCCTTCTCATGACTATGAATACGAGTGGTAAATAATACGAAAGAATAAATGTATTCTCATAACTCTGCTGACAATTTCAGTGAGTTTTTTTAACACTTTTTGAGGCAACAGCCTTCAAGTCTTTTTTGAATGACATCCCCACATTTATTCCTCCTTTTATACAGTTAATGCTATTTTAAATACGCGGATTCATAAAGAAACGGAAGAGTGGATTAGTCAAATTTCCATCCTATCTTATATGAAGACGTCAACTCTTTAGTGGAATATTCTATGAGTATATAAATGTACATCCCGTCAACCTGTCGTATTTTGACAGCAGTAAATACATAAAATTGTTCTGAATTACTGCCTATCTACCCCAGCATCTCTCAGAAATCAAATTTCACTCCACTTTTCAAAGATAAGCTAGAAATGGCTGGCAGGTTTGTCGGTCTAGACCGAAATTTAATACTTGGCGAGACAGATGACAGGTTTACTTTTGGCACTTGTAGAGAAGGGGGAATAACTCTCTCTCTCTCTCTCTCTCTCTCTGGGAAATCGTCTATACTGACGGCAACCCGTAGAACTAAGACTGTACACACGGGCCGTCAACTTGCTTCCTCCCTCCTTCCCTCTCTTTCTCTCTCTTCCTGCTTCGAATAGGAAGGAAGCATGCATAACTTATTCGGTATTAGGGTGCCTTCAAATGGTATGGCAGCGATGGCACGAGCACCCGAGTTTGTGATAAGGTGATCAATCACTCGTTTCTCCAAGTATACCCCCAAGTGCTATGAGGAAAGTTAGGAACCTCCCCCTCCCTCTTTTTATCCCCTGGTGGTTGAGAGGACCAGCAGATAGTCTTCCCTACGCTTCTATTGAAGTTAGTACGGTAAGATATCACACGATCCACTGGACCATTGTGGGGATATCTGAATAAAAGGGAGTTTAAGTCGAATTTGGAGATAGATCGATTTTAGATGAAACAGATTATAGGTTTTTTTCCTCCTTTCCTCTCAAACCCTACGCTTGGCACGATAAAGTACCAATCCCTTTGGAAGGATTGCTAAAGGAACTGATACCATCAGCTGAATCTGATTCACAAGGCCAAAGCAAGCTGCCACCTAAAATAATATTTTCGGTTAACCCCCAATAAATGATGGAATTTAGTGATCATTTAGTATTATAATGATCTGACTGATCTATTATTCACGTTTGATCAGGAACTGATGATGTTGCAAAAGTTAGAGCTTACACCAAGGAAACTGAAGCGTCGGTGAGGTGTCAGTGTACTGTTTCTGTAAATTGTTTGTATTACAGTCGCTTTTTGCAAATTTAGCAGGATGAAAACCCGTGTTTAGAGTGAGGAGGGCATGCAGCAAGGGCTGCATGCCCCTCCTCCATACTTCGACCATGATGAGGAAAAGGCCCACAAAATTTCTTCCGTCCCCAGAGGAATTTCGGGCCAGCAATTGAAACCAAAATAGACATCCGCCACACTGTGTGAATCATGTTTCACGATATTTGTCATTATATCACTTCCCAAGTCAATCTAAGAGCAGCAGTTTGACCTGCTTGTAAAGTGACTGATGCACACTATCAATCAATGTTTTCATTCCAAAACATTTTAAATATTTTATAATCTTTTAAAAGGGTAATATACGCATTTCTGTACATTTTAGGCGCATTATATCATTAAACAACGTACCTGGTAAGAAGTGTGGACGGTTAAAAACTTCTGTACTGTAATCAAGTGTTTACCAAAACTTCGACATATGTTGTTCACGCGAAGTGTAGCCATAAGATGCTATTTGTACAGAAATTTTTGGGTGGGGATGAAGAAGAAATCTGCGCATAGGAGAAACCGATAGATATAAAATTTGGCACAAAAGGTCCCTAAGAATATTTAAAATCAGTTCTAAAATTTTGAAAAATATCGAAGCTGTTATTTCAAATTTATAGTGTCTGTAAGGGGAGAAATGGGACAGTGGAATCGGAATTTGATCTTAAACTTCCCAAGGACCAACAAAGCAGGCACTAAATATATGCTGTAGATCTGATGTTTCCTTCTTGAGTAATGGCTGAAACAGTCTTTCATTGATACATATTTCATTTACACTAAGTGATCACTGAATTATGACCGCCTACTTAATATCGTGTTCAGACACCGTTCTCATGGATAACAGCCGCTATTCGCTTTGGCATTGAGTCCAGTAATGTCTGAACACGTCCGCAGGGATCTGAAGCCATTCTGCCTGCAAGGCTTTCCACAGTGTCGAAATCTATGACGGTTGCGTGTTCATACGCCTCATTTCACCTTCAAAAACATCCCACAGGTGTTCAATTGAATTGAGGTCAGGAGAATTTGGAGTCCATTCAAGATGGGTGACATCTTCACTGTGTTCCTCGAACCACTCATGCACAGTGCGGGGCTGATGACACAGCGCATTATCATCTTGGAAGATGCCGTTTCTGTCCGGTAAAAAATGCAACACCGCAGGGTGTAGTCTCCTAACAGCTGCCGGTGTGTGTGTGAATGTGTTCTGTAGAGAGGGTGTCTCCTAGGCATAAGCCCAACTCCAACCTTGAAAACCTGTGAATGTGAAGCGTCTCTACAAAGCGGCAAGCCTCTTCCCCACCAGAGAGCAGCTACTGCCTGGTGTCCGTCCCAAGGCACGAAGACCAGGGTCTACAACCATCTGTCTTGCTATAAGGCACAAATCCCGCACCCACCGGAAATAGTGCAATACCAGTGGGTGCCAGCAATCCGCTTCATGGTTGCCCAAACCAAGGAGCCAGCAAAAAAAAAAAAAAAAAAAACGGCTAGTGGACGACTTAGTATTTACATTTAAATTACATTTAATTAAAATTAATATTTAACTTAACATTTTCCAGACAACTTAATTTTAACTTTTACATATCACCTCCCGTGATTGAATTTACACAATGCTATTTACATCTTATAAGCAATTATTAATTTGCATATTATATTTTTATTATTTATTTACATTATGTAGAATTGTATTCCCTCAAGTTCCCCACATTAATACTCTAATACTCCTGCTTACAAATTATGATATTATAATTTAATTTTTCTTAATTATAACTTAAAGGACACAAAGAAACGACCAGCCATGATAAGACCGTCGTCTCTTTGTCCTAACTGTTGAACCTTCTTCACTTCAACAGCAACCAAAGGAAGAAAACCTAGTCTTCTTTGTCTCCCATAAGTTTCCAATGGATGTTCACAATGAGAACATTGCCACTGTCTAACTTCAATTTCTCTACTTTAATTTGCTATTCACATTAACTGCAGGTTAAATCACTTAACCTGCAGTTAAGTGATTTAACTGCAGGTTGCTCTTCTCTGTACACCTGCGTGTACAGAGAAGAGCAACACGATTGGTGAGGGGAATGAAGGGATTCTCTTACCAAGAGAGGCTTAAGTTCTGCAAATTGCAGTGGCTGGAGACTAGGCACCTGCGCGGTGATCTGATTGAGGTCTATAAGGCCTTGAATGGGTTGAGCACGCTGAATTCTGATGGGATCCTTCCACTTGTTCAGATTACCAACCTACGGGGACATAAGTTCAAATTAAGAAAGGACAGATGTAGAATAGATGTGCGGAAATTTGCCTTTAGCCAGCGGGTGGTTAATTGCTGGAACAAACTTTCATCTGTCGTTGTGGAAGTTGATAGGTTAAATAAATTTAAGGAGGAACTGGATAGGCATTTGGAGGGAATGGTGTGATTTTTTTTTTTTTTTTGGCTGATGCTGCATAAGCTCCTACACTTGCTTTCTTGCATCATGTGCCACTACTACTACTACTTATAAACTTGATTGTTTATTAAGATTTTTTGCTTGTAACGAAGAATTTCATCCATAAAAGGAATCTGAATTTGTCCCAGGAATTAAGGGAGCAACAGCCACCATGAGACTCCTCTAAAATAGGAAAACGATAGCTCTCGTCCCTTTTTCAACCAAGGCTACCAATCTTCTATCAACGTCAATCTATTTTTTGTTCATAATGGTCATCATTAATAAAATCGATGGATGCTCACAATGAGAACATTTCCACTGCTTGAATTGTACAGCTGCCGGTGGACCTCACCAGTGAAAAGCTGGTCCATACGAACCAGGGGTCTTAGCTCTTGTCTGAAAATCATGTCCAATATTAGCAAACACCGCCACCTGCTTGGAGAGTGGGTACCATGCACTACGGGTCCATGGACTCGTGTTGCTTGCGCCATTTTAATGACATTTGGAATGACTCGACCCAGATATAAAATTTTATGAAAATCTGTTCACCGGAAGTCGAACTGCTATACGTGGACGAACAGGCGGGCATGGTAAAGACAAGCCGTACCATTATCGAATTCTTGTTACATGTTCGGTCACAGTAGGCATGCACTGCTACTAACTATTAAAATGAATAAACTTTCAGCGATTGTTCACGATTACATTTAGCAGTATAATGAAAATGCTGAGTATTTTCAATTGCTCACGTCACGATCCACTGCTATCGTAAACAGCACGATAGCAGCGTATTTACATAAACTTAATTGCACACTGGCTAACAGATATGGCCTCTAAAATAAGAAGAGATTTAATGTCATTATGTTATCAAAAGTATTGATACACCAAGAAACTAATTTTTTACAACTTTCAAAGGCAATATTTTATCATTTCTCACGCAAGAAATATTTTAACACAGAGTCGACCATTTCCTACACCTCTCCAATTCATCGAATAGATGATGTGGGCTACGGTTGGTCCTTTGAGTCGGCTATTCCAGCAGTGGCACATTGTTCACCATCACCGCCGGAAGTTCAGCATTTTTTAGAATATTGCAGTACTATAATCCATTCGTCTTCAAAAATCAACGATCTGACGCCATACCGAGAAAAGTGCCCCCATAGCAGCTGGGGAAATGTAGTCCGTATGGAAGTGTTCTCCTGTCCCAGATTCTCCCATAAAACTGAAACATTGTATACCATGATTCATCACATAAGGAACGCATTTCTACTCCTTTGATGTAGAGAAGAAATGGCCGAATGAAGAACGCACGCTATTATAGACAAGATGCAGTGACGCCTCAGCTATCTTGGCGCTTAACAGGCACACTGGACCTCGATCCAGGTGCCGGTGTGTTAAATGATGTTCCACCACAATGATTCGCGGTCATTTCAGAGCTTTCAAAAATCCTTCTGTCATCAAGATCGACAATATGGCATGCAACTACTTGTTGAGCTCTCTATGACTTTTGACAATGATACTTTTTTTCAAAAGTTCAATTTTTACTTGTGTACTACTACAATGCCCTCAATCTTCATAAGCACAGTCAATATTTTTCATACCTTGTGATTATTCTACGGTATCTCAAAATTTTTGATAACACAATGTGTAATGATAACCAGAAATATAAATTACATGTTTTCATAATATCAAGTAGTTCTGTCATCCACAAATAATACAGCAAGACTAGTTTCCACATTCAGCATGTTTTCTTGTTCACCACATTAAACTACACTCCCTCACAAAATTAACAGACCACGTAGAAAACGTCGCGTGACTCGTGCACCTTCCGATGAAGCGGAACAGAATTTGGTATGGTTGTATAACATGGAATAATGATGAAATGAGTAGACAGAGAGAAACTTCGGGTATGTATAAGGAACATTTATAGGGGTTATATAAGAATTAACAAAAAGGTCAAATTACAGAAATCGATACAAGGTGCTCGAAAATATGGTCATATGACATCAGTACAGCGTACGATCCCCTCCAATGGCTAAACAGGCCTGACAGCGGTGAACCATACTCGATATAAGGACGTCTATAAGATTCTGTGGCAAACAAATCCCATTCTTCCACCAGCGTAGACCTTAGCTCAACAGGTCTCCGAGGAGTTGGCTTGTCGGCGTGCAATGCGACCGCCAAGGGCGTCGCATTGCACGCCAACATGTTTGATCGGATTTAAATCTGCTAATTGCTGGCCACTGCAGTCGTTGGATTAGAATCTGTTTGTAAGCTAAAAAGGGGACTGCTCAGAAAACAGAACTGTACCCCATTTGACAGGGCTAGAAGTCACATGTTGATGCCACCAGTTTCGAAGCTTTACAGTGGTTTGGGGTTAATGGGCTACAAAGCACTAGCTTCCTAAGGAAAGTCCACTTGAAGTGAGCCTTCTTTACACAGTCCGGTTGGAGTTGGATATGTTTCCACCTGTGGCCACAGCAACCTCAAGAGCAGTTGTTGGCCGGACATCGTATTGTTCCGTCTTGCTGTTAGAGCCAGATAACGGTATGTTGTGGTTGAGTAGCTCTCGAGCGACCTCGGCCAGCTCTTCTTGTAATGGTTCCTGTCTCCTGAAACTGACTGCTTCCATAGTGCCAAGAGGAACTGGTGACACATTAAGAAAACGTGCTACCTCAGCATGCGACTGCCCGGCTTCAAATCGTCCTCGTTCATCTTAAAGAATCACCTAAACGACGATGAATCGCCATCTAAGTACTGGAATTGAGGCTATCCCACTGATCATGCCAAACAACGGGAATGAAGCGATGCGCTCGCAACCCTTGTTTTTTTATGGCATGAATAATTTGCATAATGTGCGGCGGCTCTGTAAGGTAGTAGATCGACTTCTATTGGACACTGGGTATTTGCACGCGAGGATCCCTATTACGTCAAATATTCGCCTTCGCTGATACTGTTCACAATAAAATTTGTGAAAAACATTTTGTTCTGTTAATTTTGTCAAGCAGTGTATTTCTACAAAAAGGAAAATGTACAAACAAGGTAATTAAAAGAGCAAAAGAATTCAAACACTTCTACTCATTTGCAATTTTAAAAATTGCGAATTTCATCTGGTAGATGAGTTGTTTTGCTGTTTTCGTATTTGAGCCGAGGCAACCACGGCCATGAGGAATTAGTGTTTTGTGTCTGGAAATTTCAGGGCATTCTTATGTTCGGTTTGCCGGATGGGACACCAGTTTTCAAAGTCTTTAAAAAGCTCATAAAAATTCATGCCACATCAACGGGATTAGAAATCCGGCCTTTTTCATATGGGTTGGAAAAACAGTGATCATAACCAATGTGCTATCCGTAACCTTGGAACAAAATGTCTACATAAACCTTTATATTTCTTTAAATTATTAATTTTACGAATGTGACTTTTTTTTTTTTTAGAAAATTGCATTACAAAAACTAAAAAATCTAGGCGTAAACAGACAGAAATCTGACGAATCCAAAGGTATACAATGAAACAGTGAAACTTCGCAAGGCAAACCGTTTTTTATTATTTTTTTTTCACTTCATAGAATTATCAGGAAAATCGGAAAGTTTCCGAGATTTTTCCCAAATGTGAAATGGGATATTTAATCTATCTGAGCCGAATTAGTCAATATACAGTATGAGTACCTGGATGATGGCATTAAAAGTAAATTGGACACTCAGACATTTTGAGACAGTGCAGTGGCAGCTGGCTAAGATCGTGTATTACTAATTAGAATTCAATTTGTATTTATAATAGATGTTATAAAGATAAACTGCAGGCATAATCAATCCACTGCAGGACAGAAACCTCCTCAACGATTCATGTTGAGGGAAATGGACCATAATCTACCACGCTGGTCCAGTGCGGGTTGGCAGATTGACCGTATTTAGCAGTGGGGCTTGAATCCCGGTGTACTGCAACCCAATCGGCTACGTAGGCCACGTTTTCACAGATGTTATAAATGTTCTATAGTTGTACTGTATTCATAAACCAAGAAAGAAGCGATACTTTTCTGTACGGATCTGCATCAACAAATAACCACGCATGCGCAGAGCGACACTTTGGGACTCGAAGGATAGCAAAGTTGGGCCATAGCAAAATTGGCTCTCGTTTCTACTCTTTATTATTATTATTATTATTATTATTATTATTATTATTATTAGCCATATGGTACAAGGAAGCCTGAGGCTTATGCTGCACCAGCCAAAAAAAAAAAAAAATCCCGAGTTACCCCCTGAGAAAGAAAGAAGAGAGAGGAGGAGAGAGAGAGAGAGAGAGAAGTACAAAGGAATCACCAAGAAAGAGAAGAATGATGATATCCAGCTCAGGACCCTGGGTTTGCCAAGCCCATACTCACCAGATGTGAGCCTCTTGCGTTCCTTTGTTGGTATTTATTGACAATGAAGATAAATAATTATTTAAAAAAATTTCGTTGCTGTGGTAAGATGAAAAACTAGAAATCAAAGGAATAAGCAGACTTCTACCTGATTCAGATATTGTGAAAAAACAACGTTCTATCAAAAAGTAACTAACAGTTGATATCGCCAGAGGTCGCTACAAATACAAAAAAGCATCAAATTCAGAAAACGCGATCTTCTTAGGCTCACCTGTTCTCCCGCCCCATCAGAAAAGATTTTGCTTTCAATATAAAATCCTTTTGGTTTGGATTACTACTGTCGATATGCAGGGCCAGATTTAAATTGGCTCTCAAAACAGATTTGGTATACAGAAATGCAGAAAGAGAACGTGTTTTACGACATATCCAAACAATCCTCTAAATACAAGAAAACATTCATAACTAGAGAATAAACAAGGAAACTAAAATACATTGAAAATAATAACCCTAACTATCTCTAAGAAAACTCAGAATATTTTATATATTATCACATACTATCAAAATACCAAACTGTTAAGTCATAGATGGAAAAAAAAAAAACTGTTCAACAAGCTATGAAATATTTAATACCACCTAAAGACAGGCAGCGAATAAAAACACAGGACAAAAACAAAACAAGAAATGCTGAATAGATAAAATTATGTACTTTGGTAGGTAAATGTAGTGAATACATTTAGAAAGGAATGGATATTTACCCCCTAGCCTCATTCAAAATTCATGCTTTAAAACCTATTCCATAATTCATATAATATGGCATGCATGTGTGTTCTTTTGCAAAATAACAACGGCTTATTTATCGGGCAAGAAAGTTGCCACTGTCTTGAATAAAAGCAAAATTCTACGCAAATATCAGTTTAACATTCAAACCCAGTTCTGTATGCAAAATTCTAAACTTAAGTTTATGAATATCCGTTATTAAATAGCATAATTTTCTGAGTTTTTTAACACAATATGTAACTCAAAATATGTCCATAAACTCTACAGAGAGCATAACACAAAAAAAAAGGGTTTTTTTAATACATTTTCAAACAGGCCTAAGCAATCGATTAACTACTTACCAGTTGGTCAGCATGGATGCAATTAAGGTATTCCGAACTAAATTGCATAAGTGCACACAGATTTGTAAAACTAAATCCTATTTTAACCAACGTTTAAAATACTTCTCAGTAAGTTCGGAAATACGCGAATATAAAATTAGGTAAGGTTAACTGCTACGTATCTCGCTGTTACTGTAAACAGTTTTAGGTATAGACAGAAGTTCCATGATAATCTGCAGCTTCGTTAATTACACATTTCCATAAATGATAAATTAATTACTTCCTACACAAGACTAGACTTTGATTAATAAGTATATGCTAATAAATTACTAAAGTGACATTTCGAACCGCATAACTGCATACGCTTTACCTCATGTTTCACGCGTTGTTAATTTTCATGGCGTGGCGAAGATTATATTATATAAACTAACCACTAAGAAACAGTTTTATCTCTCTTATAATGTAATAAAGTAGGCAATTAAGCATTCGCTGGTTTTAATAAGATTCAATCACATTTAAATCGAAAAATTACTGTTTCACTTACCAAATATAGTTTCTTTGAAAGATATCGCTTAGTTTTACATGTAACATTTTTTTATTTTTTTTTTATTTATCTAATCCACAGCTCTGTATCAGCAGACAGAAATTCCAAACTGAGTAGTAACCCGCGCGCAAGGAAATCGCGTGACAAATTCTGCAACGCCACTCTGTGGGGAAAAATTTCGTTAACTGAATTATTTATTTTTACAATTTAAAATTAGAATTTTTATCATATTTATTTATTTACGTTTTAGTGAAATCAGGTTCTTTCTGCGTGTAAATCCTCAAAAGGCTTTGTGCAGGAAACGTTTAATGATTAGGTGAATTATTTATTTTTCAATTTGAATTTTTATCGTATTTATTTATTTATGTTTTAGAAAAATCAGAATCTTTACGCGTGACGAATTTTGAAGTGTCACCTTGCGGATAAAAGTATAATCATTAACTGTTTAAAATATTATTTAAAATATTAATTATTTATGTTTTAGTGAAATCAGAGTCTTCATGCCGGGTAATAATTTTATTCCAATATACAGGAGTTTGCTGATTAATCTAATTACGTTTTGAACACCATTTTTTAATTAGACAGTGGCTTATTAATTAATTTAATGAAATATTTTAGATACTTTATCGTCAGTACCCCTTGCTGTGGTATTAACTAAGAACTTCCTGTGTGCAGGGCTTAATTATTTGTTTAATTTATTATTACTTATTTATTTATTTGTAAATATAAAATATACTCACAAATAACATTATGTTCACTTGATTAAAAAAAAAAAAGTTTTCGGGTTTACTTGAAGATATTTTAAGATATAACGATAGCTACATGCCGGCCAAGTATACTCGTTTGTTGATATGTTGTACACATCACTTAGGCACGAGAAAAATTTTAATTAGCTTTCCTTGGTGTCGGAGTATAGTTGCACAAGGCTAATGTTCACTTTTCTATCCAAACTATGCGGCAAACACGCTGACAGTCTTCGAACAGTGGACTCCTAGAGCGAGTTAGTCTCCCTGTCTGCAAGTATAGCTACATTAGTAGGCAAAAATAGCAGCGAAACCAAAAGGGAGTGACAGTCCTCCCGAAGAATACGACACCAATCCCGTCAGGCAAGCACTTCATCTTAACGAGTCATCCACCGTTGCAAATCGGGACAGTGCCAAGCGGGCCTGGTACCATCCAATATTGTCATGTTACCACTGTAGTAATTAGCAATGCCAGCTGGATCAATGATGAAAAGGATGTAATCATACTTTTCTTATCGTGCGTGTATCGGAGTAAAGCGAAAACTCCCAATTTATCATGGTTGACAAGTATACAAGCACCTTCACCAACGTTTGATATCCATAATTACAGATCTCTATCGTCATAGGAAGTGTTGAAAAATATTTCCTCGTCTGTCTATGGAACTAGGTTTTAAGAGATAATGATAGGGACGCTGCTTTCGTATAGAAACAACGAAAAGTTTGTCTAATGTCTACACAAGTGTTAGTGTGTGAAGTCACGCAAAGAGGTTTTTTTTTTTCGCTGAAAGACACCTGTAATACTGTTATTAGTCTATGGAAGTGATGAAAATGTTTGAAGAAGCATGGCTTTGGTATTCATGTTCTACTGTTTGTTAAAGCATTAAGATTTATTTTTGCTGATAGCCGAGCTATAACAGATAAAGAATCTAACAATGCTTATTATTTTCTAATATTAAGAGAATCAATTCCTTGAATTTAACTTGATGTGCAAAATGAAAAGCATTTTGCTTCTGCATAACTAAAATTAAAATTTCAGTATTTACTAGTTAATAACCAACAATTTCAAAAAAATCTAAGTAAGAGAAACTCTTTTGGTTTAACTGATTTTTTGTCTGCTAATATTAATAATTAGTAATATGTAATTTTATATTAAAGCCTGTTTTACACAGTCATATTTTTATGACATAAAATATTTTACTGTTTTACATGGCTTTGTAACATATGATTAATTCTTAATATCTCTGAAATAAAGATTTTGAAGCATAATATTTATGGGAACTTTTTTTTTTCTTATCTTTAGCTGTAGAATATGCTTCAATGTAGTACCCTGTAGAGTAGTCTGGTTATTGATACCGTTAACATTAGTTCTAATCCACTAAGCAACTGCTAATATTTGTTATTAATTTTAAAAATTATAAAATTTAGAACAAGAAAATGACTTTAGAAATAAGGAGCTGAAACTTTTCGTATATCTGACTTACGTTTTAACAATAATACCTAAATATGAAACTTTTGTGCGGAAACAATAATAATAAATATCGATCTGTAAGTTTTAGTAATCAATAAAACATCAAAATCTTTGATGGGGATTTCTGCGCCAAGGAAAAGAAGTTCCAAGATACGCATCCTCAATCCCCTAACTTATAAAAATCAGAATATGGATATCCATCCTCGTGTCAGACTGTACCTTATTTCTGTATATTGCATTATTTGTTGGAACTAGCAAACTTCTTGTGGGCGTTACAGAAATTAATATTTTCAGATGGTACTTTAGTCTTATCGACTGTAATCACTCAAAGGGAATGTAATTCAAGGAGAAAGTATTCCGAAGCCTGCAAAAACAAACAAACGCGAGCTCACACACACACAGACACCAAAAATACTTCTTTCTTGTTCTTAAGTGATTTTGGGGAGCAGTGCAAAAAAAACAAGAGTTATTGTTCCATGGCTGATATTACTACAATTCGTGAGTGGTCAGCTGCTTCAATCTGTTAGAGAACATAAGCTTCTATTTCCAGTGTTTCTTTCTTTATAACTTTGTATTTTCTGACATCTTATAACTAACCAAACCTCCAGAAAAAAAACCAATAAAGCTCATAATGGGAGAAAGCCAATAATAGATATATCATTTATTTTTTTAAGTTTTTATTTGATCAATTTAAGCCTGCTGATCAGTTTAAGCTTGTATTTATGTATTTACGCCTTAACGTAATATTTAAAGAGGAAAAACAAATTCTTAATTTAGGTATGAAGGAAACAATTGCCAGTTATAAAATGATCATGCTTTTCACAAAAAAAAAACCCTAACAGTTTAAAATACATACATCTTCTAAGTAAACCCTAAACGTATATATCTGGCAACACCATAAAAAATAAAAATTAATTGATGTTGATGTTTTATAATTCCGACTTCTTAGAATTCAAAAACTACTTTTCAGATATAATACCCTGTCCCATTTGTTCTTCAGGCATCGCAAAAAGGGGATACTTTGAGAATTGTCCCACTGGCTATCGAAATAAGTGACGAAATCAATAATATAACGTATTCCTCAACCTAAAAGTATTTTAGTACACAATATATGATATTGCTTCAATTTTTTCGCCTCCAAGGAGTCATTAAGGAAAACATACAGAATATGTAAACATCCTTGAAGGTTTATTTTTGTCACTTTATTTAATTGAAGCCAGACATTATAACCCAGCAGCGAATACCTCCAAACAACCAGCGTCGAAAGAAAAAAAAATCAATTAGTTTTTGTGTCTCGTGAATAATTAAAGGACAGCTTCATATCTAAAGTAATTAAATCAAGCATGCTTGGAGGGTAATTAAAAAACAGCAGTTGATTCTATCACTTTTTAATATCCTTTTTTTTTTCGCTGTGTTTTTTTTTTTTGAGTGACCATCTCATGGAAATAAGCCGGAAACATTAACAATACGTTTATTACATGGCAGGCAACCACCCAGGCAAATTATTGCCTTACTAGATGTTGATTATTCTGCTACCGTTTCTCCCTAATTATAAACGCGTGCCGTTGAGGCAACGGGCAGTCGCTTGACAGATGTGACACTAGGTCATGTCAGTATGGAAGACACGCCTTAAAGAACACAGGAACCCTCCAACTTGCTAAAGCGACAAAGCACATCAAGAAAAATAATGATGCTCTTTGTGAATATATGTTTGTCTTGGGAAATGTCTTGGGGTGTTCGCAAAGGAATTTGAGTTAAATGAGCAATAGGTTAGACCCCGGCAGTTGAATAGCAGCCGTAAACATCTTCTGTCGGGGAATTTGAGTCTATATATCGTCTAGTGTTTTGGAGAAAACCCAAGACTCACTCCTTTTAGGAATATTTATGTCCCTGAAGAGTGTTGGAAAGCTAGTTTTCATGTAAATATATTTAAGCATTTACAAGTAATCGATTATGGAAAGACCATGACGTTTTCAAGATCAATACTTTCTCTAGAACTTTGTACGTCAGCACGAATTGCACATCCAATGATTCTCCATATTTAAATTAGTCTGCCGACATTTATTCCCTGCTGTCATTCTTATATCCTGCCTTCTGGGTACATTACCTTTGCCGAAACACATACTGTTATTGTCTTTGACAGCATCATCCAGGTTCGCTATGGTTAATCTCGTTACCATGATGGGTTCAAGAAAATTGGTATCTACAAAATTCCTCATATGGAAATGGAACTGGGATTGTCAAAATATAAAAGGAAGGAGAAAAATGAGTTTGTTGGATATTTTTAATGTTCTTGTACAAGAGAATTATTCATGTCATTTATGAGAAGGGAAATAAAAGCGGTTTGGTTATTATAGAGAATTTAGTACTGCAAATTAGGTAGAAAAATACGTGAAAAAGTTAATAAATACATTTGTTCTTTTACTTCAGCCGAGCCAATTGTCGACTTTGTGGGATGAAAGACCCGTTTTTCAGGAGAATAAATCATTCAAACTCTATTTGGAACGGAGTAAGTCGGTTACAATGTAAAAGAAAAAAAATCATCTCATATAGAATTGAATCTAGGCCTTTTCGACAGAGTGCAGAAGGGTGTTTAATAAATACAAAAAATTTGAATGAAACACAACACCAGAAATGGTTTTTAGAGGTGAAACATTTTAACACCATAATAACGTCGCAAAAGTTTGGGTGTTAAACTTTTTACCCTCCTTTTCAATATAACAAAATGAACAAAGTATATTTTAGGGAGCTTATTAGTTGCATTTTATTAATCTTCTTAATTGAATACCTTAAATAAAAACGCTTCTCGTTTAGAAATTTAATTATCTTTTCCATAGCTGCTCAAAGGCCAGTTTTAAATGGAACACCAACATTGAGCGCATTTTACAACTTTATTTTCGTTAAAAAAAATAACACGCTCGTCTGTGTAATTTTGGTGTAATATTAATTTTCCTTGTTCGATCGTTATGAGGTGCTTAGCTAAATGATACAGTAGAAACAGCTAACGGTCGTAATTTTCCGGGCTCTCAGTTACGTTTTTCTATACCTCGAATTCGTTGAACCCCAAGAGGGTGTTTGCTGCTCTGCGTGGGCCAATATCAGTTAATTATTCAAAAGCAGTGGAGGGAAGAAATCATTTCCACTACCCCATTCCCCCGAGATAACCCAAACGATCAACATTTCCCCACTAATAATACATGAACATATACCGAAATTAAATTATCGATTAATATATGTAGATTACGGGGCTTTTTCGTGGCTAGCACACCTCCTTGACCTGACATTGGAACATTTTCATCCGTAAATTTCAAAAGATCTTGTCAGGAAAACTTACCTTCAAGTAAAGTTTAGATGAGGGAAAATGGGTTCCAAATATGTTTAATGGGTGTTCCCTGTAGCGCCTGAGCAGATAATATGAGGATAGTGAACGATGCGTAGAAGACGCTTACGGTGGGTGTTGGCCTGATTTCTATGCCAAAGAAGTGAGAAGTGTGTTTTCTAACAGCATATATTCTCAGGGGAACGAAAAGTTATTAATGTTCTGGGGAATTGCGTTCTTAATAAAATTTTACTGTTTTCTGATCACGAACATATTTTATATGCTAATACATTTACATTATCCCTGCTTGGGCTATAGATATAGAAGTGTGATAATCAGTTCATCTCTCTCTCTCTCTCTCTCTCTCTCTCTCTCTCTCTCTCTCTCTCTCTCTCTCTCTATGGCGATAAGTGATAAATACTTCGCCTTATAAAGTTGGTGAAACTCATCTTCCACCAGTTCGACATTTGAGGGATTTGGTCATCTTTTTCCTTCCGAATTTCAGTTGTTTAGACTTTTTTGCGTGTGTGTGTGTGTGTGTTGTGCCAAAGTTAAGGCTATGTTGTTTTGTCTGTGATGAAGGTCAGCAGGACTGCAAGCAAAATCACGATCAAACTAAACAACGAAAAATTAGAGCAAATACACCGCTTCAAGTATCTCGGAGTACTCATTGATGACCAGCTGAACCATGAGACCGAAATCAAAAGCAGAATTGAACAAGCCAGGCAGGCATTCACCAAATGGAGAACCTTCCTCACCGACAGAAGCTTGAACATCATGCTCAAATTACGCACATTGAAATGCTACATCTGGCCAATACTGCTCTACGGTGTAGAAACCTGGACTCTAACATCAGCCACTACAAAAAAGCTCCAGGCCTTCGAAATGTGGCTCTACCGAAGAATGCTGAAAATTCCGTGGACAGCCAAGATAACCAACGCACAGATCCTGCAGGACATGCACACGGAACGGGACCTGCTCAAAACCATCATCAGCAGAAAATGCAAATACCTAGGTCACATCGCTAGGAACCAACAAAAATATCACCTACTACCACTCATCCTGGAGGGAAAGATCGAAGGCAAGAAACGCCCAGGCAGACCGAAAATGGCATGGCTAGATAACATCAACACCTGGCTTCACATGACAACAGCACAAATTCTACACGCAGCGCTAGACAGAGAACAATATCAAAACGAAGTCGCAAACGCCATTCGGCAGCATTAAAGAAGAAGAAGTTTTGTCTGTAAACTGTCTGCATTCTATGATCGATTTGCCTGTTTTCTGAACGAAAAAGCCAAATTTTTTGGGGAGGGAAAACCATACAATTCGCCTGATACCGACTAATACAGCTACATAGAAGGCTTAGGTTATAACAATAACCTAAGCCTTCTATGTTGGATAAAACCCATAAAAATTTCTCGTGTCATTTACGGGATTCGAATCCAGGCCTTTTTCACAGGATCTGGTGAAGAGGGTGACTATATCCATTGTGCTAACTAGGAGGGTGTTTCCAGATATATCAACTTTGTGCTAATACTGTAATACCTTTAACGTTGCACAAATCAAATACCTTTAAAGTGTTACAAATGTTAGCCTCAATCCTTTACAAATTTGTGCAAATGTTAATACCTTAATCCATTATAAAATTGTACAATTGTTAATACCTTAATCTTTTATAAAGTTATACAAATGCTAATACCTTAATGGATGTTTCCTGATTCCACATAATGACACTGATACTAATCCATTTAATTTCAGTCATGTAAGGATGTATTTTCCCACCTATGAATTTTAGCTGTTTTTGTTTTACCAAAGCCTTTCTTAGGCTTCGCTTCTAGTACAGTAGCCACGATCGCTGTTCACCCCCTTTACGTGGAAAAGGCCTGGGATCGAATCCCGTTGGGATAGGAGAAATTTGTTTAGGCGTTTTCCACATGGTGCCCAAGGTTGCAGATATTTTCCTCTAGAAACACGGTGTTTTCATCCAGCAAACAGGTAAACCTACCACAGAATACACGCAGTTTAAGAACACAATGTACTGATACCTCATGACTTTGATTACCTTGCTGAAATACTAAATAACAATAACCAAAGCCATCTATGTTAATATTCCCTTGTGTCTATTTATGACTGCGCGTTCCTTAATTGGCGATACACTCTGCTGTGTAAGTTTTTTTTTTATAAATAAATTAATAAATGTTCTGCTGGAGTTTTTCTTCCGCTATTTTTTATCCAAGCCAAAACCTATTAATTTTTCGAAGTTCGATGGATAAATATTCATTCGCTAACTTATTATGAATTTACTTCCCATCTTCCATTCATTCCAATCTTTCGTGTTATATGATTAATTATAATAATCAGAAGAATATTAATTATATCCGTCTAGCGAAACCTTTATGATTAATAGCTTATCAGCTCTCGGGATCGTCGAAAATTTTGTTTAACAGAAAGCAAATCATGCAGAGAAACAACATTACCACAGCAAACAGTGGAGGTAAAAGAGCAAGACTTCTAATATTACATTATCCGATCGAAAAAAGTATTTTAAAATGCTAAACAGATGCTGAAACTGGAATAACAAATAAGCAATGGAAATTACTTGGAGGACATGTTGTATTATTTCTTTCCACTAAGTTAAACACATATTAAGAAATGTTATTTTAGGAATAAAATAAGCATACGTTGCACATGTAATTAAACGTTTTCGATATAGTTTCCAGACTAAGCTTAACATCTTATTCCTTCTGCTTCGTTTCTCTCTCTCTCTCTCTCTCTCTCTCTCTCTCTCTCTCTCTCTCTCTCTCTCTCTCCAGGTTGCCTTGAAGTTCTGTAATTGCGCCGAAACAAAGACGTACGAACGCTACAGTATTCAATCTCGCGGGGTACTGAACCGAACGGTGGTCACATGATTCCACCCAACTATGGGTTTTCAGAGCTAGTGGCATTCTCCCTAGGTGATGCCAAGTCTTTAGGGTATAGTTTGTTGGTTCACTGCTTCCGAATTAGCTCCAGTAGTGACCAGCAGGAGAGCCATTTATTTCTGGTCTCGTGCAGCCAGCGTTGCAGTTAACCAACAACTCGACGACAACCGTGTAGACCATGCAGCTCCATGACAAGTTTCATCGGGCTTTCCAAGATTCAGCGTTCTATGGTAGGAGCACGTTTCTTTACGCTTTGCCGATGGCTTAATAGAACGTGGAGTATTTTTTTCTCTTTTTTCCCCTTCTTAAATTAAGTTTCTTGAAAGTTTCGAATATTGCTGAGTCGAGTAGGAATTTTGTAATAAATGTTATTACTCTGAATTTAAAAAGTTTAAGCAGGAATTCAATTGAATTCGTTTTATTTACATATGTACTTAATTTTCAGAGTTAGTGGCATTATCCCTAAGTGATTCCAAGTCTTTAGGTTATACATAGGCACATTTATATGTAAATAAATGTATTTAAAAAACATAATTTCAATTTTATTCATCGTTGTAAAGAGAAATTACTTTTTGTTTATATCGTGTTAAAGAATTACGTTTTCTTTTTTCTAGTTATATTCATCAAAGAATCATTTCATTAAAAAAGTCTGTGTATTAGCTTATTTTTAATGCGCAATTTTTTATAACTTTTAAAAATGGAATATCGTGAAATTAAAGGATACTCCAATCTATATTTCAATTATCTCTCTCGTTACAAACACGTATAAAGGGAGGTGGATTTTAGAAATAGGCATATTCGTTAAGACATGGCAAATACATTGGGAGAATATGCTCCATCGTATGCAACTGTGAAACATTTGGTGGCTAAATTTAAAGGCGGCCGACGCAGCATTGAAGATGAACAGTTCAGTGGATGTCCAATAACAGCAATCACTCTAAAAATCATTAAAATGCATGACATGGTAATGGATGATCATTGAGTAATCGTTAGAAAACACAACACGGTTCCCTGCCTTTTAACACCCCAATCAGAAACGACTTCTATTCAAAACGTTAAAGCAACTTTTGACTCATTATCAAGCAGATCCTGAAAAATTTCCGGCCTCGTTATGTAACTATGAAAGAAACATGGCTTCAACACTACCAACCACAGTCAAAACTGCAATCAAAACAATGTAAGCATACTGACTCACCATCTCCAAAGAAGGCCAAGTCAAACCAATCGACAGATAAGGAAAGAGCGTCACTCTTCTGGGATTCTAAAGGGATAATAAAGGTAGATTATCTTTCTCCCAAAGACAAAAATAAACGACAATACTAGGCCAACTTAGTAACTAAATTATAAGATGCAATCGTCAAGAATGCCAGGAAAGATGACTAACGGTGTTTTGTTTCACCAGGAAAATGCATTTTTCCATGCATCGGCTGCTGTCATAGCTGAAATTCAGCAGGCTAAGAATTGCTTCCCCACCAACCATACTCTTCAGATCTAGCTCGATCTCTTTGCACCTATTCTCGGAACTGTTAAAATCCAACTTACCTGGAAGACTTGAGTTGGATGATGAGGTGATAGTAGCTGCACACTCTTTATTTGAGGACCTTCAAGAAAGCGTCTGCAAAAATTAGGATAATGAATCTGAAGCATCGATGGAAAAATGCGATGAGTTACAAGGAGACAATATCGAAAAATAATATAAAGTTAAAAGCGGATAATAACCAAAGTTTCGGCCATTATTCGAGTATTTCAAGAACAGAAAATGCAAAGAAAGTTTTGTATAACAGAATGTGGTAGGTAGCTTTGGAACAGATTTTTCAGGATGTCTGTTGTCAAACAACAACACAGGAAAAAGACCGCAGTAATGTCAAAGAAAGAAAAACGGTGGATACGAGAGGAATGAAAGAATTTCATATAATCTATTGAATCTTGCTACGTATTCCCAATGAGGGATTCTGATGGAAGAAGTCGCATATTGAGAAAACCGCATGATAGATCCAATCGACTTGTACTAACAATATAGGCTTCTAATAGAACAATAAGAGTATGGGAGATTTTTTCATGGCACATCCAGATTTCGTTGAACAGTAGGATGAACAATACAGTTTAATTGAACATAATCTCAGATCAATCCCATCCAACAATGTTACGCTTCTGCCCTTCCAGGGCGGATATTTCCACGATGATATTGCAATTAAACACTGCGCCAAATGTGCATACGAGTCAGTTGAGAAACATGAAGAGATTTTACACTTCTGGAGATACGTGGCTCAACGCGCTGTTGACACGGTCCTAATAAAATGGTCTGTAAATGTATATTTTATTTTAATAAAATTAAGAAATTTGAGATAAACCATGCTTTTTATTTGTTGATTTGCTGTCATCTGAAAAATCGGAGTGTGCCCCAGAAACTAAGGCTCTAAGGGCCTGATCTGAGACAAAAAATGCACTGGAATTTCTCATAATTATTAAGAAAGCATATTTTAATAGGGAAAAAAAACAGAAAAATACGGCAATGGCCTGTTGCTCTTAATGATACCGTAAGCATGTGCTACGTGACATTTCATTTCCTAAACATCTGGAGTGGCTTATGATGATGTTCCCTGGGGACGTTCTCTATTTAGATTAACATCACCATCTTCGATTTCTGTTTCTTCCAAGAATAAATTATTTCCATTATGCGTCACCAAAGAACTGCATTAATACTGCTATTTGGTCCTATGTAAAGCTTCAACTGGTACTTCAAGTGTGCCCAATGCCTTACAGATGGTTTTCCAATAGCCACAGGAAGAGAAAGTGATTTATTAGGTGTATATACTCGTATACAGAAGAAAATGTATTAGAAATCCATTAAGTAGAAGTCGGCAAAGTGCTCGAAAGTCGAATGATTACCACCGTGAGGGAAGATAGGATCAACAACTCGCATATTTCAATGGATATGTGTGTGTTATTGATTCCAATTTCTTTTGAATGGCAAAGTACTTAGATGCCTGTCTTATTTATTGCTAACCACTCAGCTGCTGACACACGACTAACCAAAAATAGTTTAAAAATAAGTTTTTTCTATTGGTATTGATAATTTCGGTGATAATTATTAGTTCATATGCAAATCAACGGACAGACACACAAGCACATTCCATCGAATGTTCCGGTAAGTTAACACTCTTAGGTTTCTGAATGCTTTATAATCCGAAATTATACACTATATTAGGCAAGTTATTGAGATATTCAAGCAGTGCAGATGCAAATTACTAAGTTCTCCAGCAAATATAGACTGAGAACGGAAAATTCAGCGTGCGACCTCTTTGTCAAATATTCAACCATGTCGCAGATGCATCTAATTCGCGAACTATAGCTGCAAAAGCAAATACACGTGTCAATTATCGTAGTGAAGCATTCACAAATATCATCTGAGACGGATATGCTGAAGTCTATCGCTTGAAGAGTCATTAGGAGACTGGAGGCAGGACATTTATGCCTAGTTCCAGCAAGGCCTGGCATATCACAGTGATCAGAGTTGTGGAATCAGTTCGAAGAAACCAAAAACCATTCATAGAGGTCCAGGTCAGTGTCGTAGACTATCAACACTGCCGAGGTAAGATCTCTCTTTTTCTCAACTTGCCCCTCGCAATCGACTCATCGACGTTATCCAGCTACTCGAACGCTTTGAAGACGCGAGAGGGACAGGGGTGTCCCTCCAAAGTATCCAAAACTGCACAGACATGAACGAGAAGACCTATGGTGTGCATCCCAACGAACGCCCAGCATCATATGGTCAGAAGAATGTTGTCACTCGAACATCCTAATTGGATTTAGGAGGAATAGCGCCATGTGCTCTTCACAGATGAGTCCAGATACTTAGGAGGAACAGCGCCATGTGCTCTTCACAGATGAGTCTTCACAGATTAATAATAAATTTCATTAATAATAATGAAATTTATTATTAATCATTAGTATGGCACCTAGAAAGAAGACAGCTATATATACACACTCCCGCCTAAAAGTTTGCAATCACGTTTAATTTTTTTAAATTTTCAAAGTTTTTATTAAAATAGGACCAAATTGTTAACCAATTTTTATTAAAATATTTTCTATTATGTATAAAAATCAAACAACTGAAATAATATTTAAGAAATTTCTAAAATATTCGAGAATGTTCCAGAAAGGTGTAAAAGACTCTTGGTAGAACGTTGAATATGATTCTAAAATATTCTAGAAAGGGTATAGGAGATTGTAGATGATTCTAGAGTGTTTTATAAAAATATAAATTGAGGAGTAAGAGCTGTAACTTATAAAATCGAATATATCGTCATTCAGAAAGTGTGTGGTGTACGTTTTGTATGGTTCCTGATAAACATGAAAAGAAATAAGGAACTGGGTGTAGATAAAAGAAGTCTGCTATTATAACTCAGAATAAAGAAAGTTATTCCACGAGAAGTGTTGGGGAAAAAAAACCTAGGTGTTTCATTTAAAGGAGTATAAACTACCATTCCACAATTCAAGGGGGCTGTCAGTTTAAAAGACAAACCACGATCAGGACGACCGTGCGTGACAACGGAAGCACAAGATAAGAACATAACGCTGATATCTAAACGCAATCGACGACTTACTGCACCTGAAATCCGAGCTGAATTCAATAGGAACAAAGAAACGTTCGTGTCTACATCCACTGTAACATTTCGTCTTAAACGAGCAGAAGTTCACGGTCGTGTGGGCACTCGAAAACTCTTATTAAAATCGGAAAAATTGAAAGAAACGGTTGGCTTGGGACAAGATACATCAATATTGGGCAATTGAAGAGTGCAAAAACGTACTGTGGAGGGATGAATCCAAATTTAAAAGTTTTGGATCCAAGCTTTGAGTTCATATGATACGATCAACGAAATCAAAAATGGTGCCACAGTGTTTAATGCTTACAGTCAAGCAAGGTGGTGGTTCCCCTTGATCTGGGATTGCTTCTATTTTTCTGGAATGGGTGATATTATCAGAATTAAAGGCTATGAAAGCATTCTTGAACCTAGTGCAATATCCTCTGAACTTCGACTGTGTGGAAGAAATTTTATATTACAACAAGACATCGACCCAAAGCACAGCTCTAAGCTGTGCAGAGACTTTCTAGCAACTAAATAACAGGAGAGGATGTTGCAAATTATGGCGTGGCCACCCTAACCTCCTAGCTTAAACCCAATAGAGCTTTTATGGGATCATCTAGTCCGTCAGGTCTGTGAAGCCTGCCCATCTTCACAAAATTTATGAGAAACCTTGCAGATCGCTTGGAATAATGTCTCAAGAGATTATTATTATGCTATTATGGACACTGTTGTAAAATTAATCGCCAGAATGCCACATGGGTACAAGGCAGAGATAAAATATGGTGGAGGATATTTTAATGAAAAAGCAGTACAGTTGTTAATGTTAATCATTTCAATATTTTGTTGTAAATTTTAAATACTTAAAATACTATTTAGTGTGCTGTTTTTATATTAAACCTCACATTATCATAGCTAATTTCAAAAAATGAATAAAATCTGTTTTCAAATGCTGTTTTTCCAAACTTTTAGTACCATCATTCATTATTTAATTATAATTAGCAGTTAAATAGTATTAATTTGCCTCCAAAATTACAGATGATGAACTTTATTAACGAACAGGAGTTCCTGTGCTCACGAAGAGTCATAATATGATAATGAGCCGAAGAACCCCCCATCTACCCTTCCCAACGTACATTTGTGACATTACCTTTGTCCCATTAGAAAGAGAATTCTTAGGTATCGATAAGACAAGAAACAATTCTCTTTAGCAGATACTAATTTTCTTATAGAAACTAAATCCCCTCTTTTAGATTATCAGTGGCTAGATTTAGCCCCACTCGGTCTGAACCTGTCTTTCCAAAAAGCAGGTGGGGGAGGGAGATTGTTAGAGTGCAACTGTAGCATGACATAGAATGGGTAATCAATAAAACATGGTGAGGAAGGGACTGGTAAAACGCACTTATATCAACTAGATTACTACAACTTAGAAGCTTGTCGATGTATCAGGAATCAATAGAGCGCCTGGCTTAGATCAGTGATCAATGCCACAATAAAGTCACAGAGTCGTGAACCTCACGGAACAGAAGGTAATATCTGTACGGCAGACTGGTTTTAGGCACATCGCGCAGGACTGGGTCAAACTCTTACTTAAGGCATAAGTAACCTCGCAGGCATTATTACCCCCTATAGGGCAAGCGGAATCAATAGGCTTGCATTGGGTAGTCGTGGTGAGTCGAAGCGTTAGATGAAAGTTCGGAGAAAAGAAGAAAGAAAGAAGGAGAAAAAAATAAGAGGAAAAATTGTTAGAGGTTATGTAATTTTCTGTATTTTATCGAAAAAGTGAAATCGCTTTCCATACCAGTGAATATGCCTGAATGTATTGGAATAAATGATTTAGCTGGTGGTCAATACGAGCTTTTTTTTAAGGGTTACTCATTTTCCACTTACCAAACTTTCGATTTTGAATATTCGGTCAATTTGAGATAAAAACAGAAAACGAACCGCTTGTATATGGATTATTTGAATCCAAATTTTCCATTTCATTTATTAAATATCAGGTAGTTAGCGTACTGATTTACTGTAAAAATAAAAACATCGCTTAATATGTTGCAAAACACTGGCTTTTGATTTAAACAATGCACTAGAAATTCCCTCTGGTGTTAATCTTTGGTACCACCATAGATTTTATAGCAGTTCCCCTGGTGTTAGACTTTGGTACTACCATATAGCAGTTCCCTCTAGTGTTAGACTTTGGTACCACCATAGATTTTGATCAGATCTGAATTTTTGTGTTTTAAACTACCCTATTATTAGCCTCAGCACATTACAATTAACTTCATTATAAAGTTTCACCTTTAAGTTTTTAAACTTTTTTCTTTCTATTTTACGAAAACACGAGCTTAGATTAGACACATGTAAGAAGCGAATCATAACATTGTGAGAAGACACTTGACAGCGCACAGAAACCAAGAAAAAATATATAAAAAGTGAGGAGTAGGTGTTAACTCTGAGCAGCGATCATTGATCGTGATCTGACCTAATTACTTTACCCAGGAAGCTTTCACATCAGGTGTGTTTGTAGAATGAAAATGGGGGAAATGTCCTTGGCCTGTGGACCTTTGATTTTTCTTCTTCTTCTTTTACAAGGCAGGAAATAATGTTTCGTAGTTTTTCCGCCGGAGAATTGGGTCAGGGATTGAGATTAATGGACATCCATCAAAAGTGTGGCACTTGCATCGTATAATTAATCCTAAATAACATCCACGCTTTACTGAGATTTCCACGGCTCTTTCTTATTTATTAGACGCTTCTAAGAGTAGCGAAGGAAGATAATTCTTATTTACAGGCTGTCATCGTCCACAAAGTAGAGAAATGTTTCTTTGAAAGTCTCAGCAAAAGATGGGAGGGACCTTTTCCAGCTGTGATTTTTATAATCATTGTCAATAATGCGTTTATATACGCCCTGAATTTTACGCAGATTACAATGAAAAGTTTCATCGCAATAACACTGCCCTATCAAAATATCAATTACACTTTTTCCGCCACCAAATAGTGATTATCCAATTCTGCTATGGTACTCTCCACCTCAGCCACATTAGCTCTTTATTCTAATGATCCACACAAGAAGATAAACTTCGTAAGATACAACCATCTGTTATTCCCTAAGATTTTCGGTGATACTGTTAACGGCGACAGTGGTTACTGGAGTAATGGAAACGTGCAATGTGGCTCGAAAACTCTCGTTGTATTATTGACGCTGTATCCTAAAAAGAATAGGAAGTTGTAGAAGATAATGCTATTGACACGAGGCAAAGGTTTGAAAGGATTGGTCTGAAGAGTGCTTAACATCTTTATCCTCCTCAGTTCGTAATTAAATCCAGTCTACTAACTTGGGAAACTGGAAGAGAATACGCTTACAGAAAGAGAGGATTTTCATCACCACGATTTACTGGAAAAACCAAGAAATGATGCCAAGAAGGATAGTTAAAAGACAGTTGTCTTACAATCAGATTTTTTATCAAATATTTTGGTGTGGTTTAATGGTTTCTCCAACAGACAGTCGTCTATTCACATGCAGCTAGCCTTGAATTCGGTGGAAGAGCCTGAAGATTCCCCATATGAAATGTTCTCTCCCACGAGCGTCTATAAAATCGACGCATTGGAAGAAATACGTTTTGACTCCTCCTTGGATTATAACTCTCCAAGCCTGAGGATTTACAAATCCCTTTCTTTGAGCCAAATCTGCATTCACCCCGCTGTATCTAATCCACTTGAGGCAATGCAGAAGAGTCGAAACGGAAGCGCTTACTCCCAGGAGGAAGTATCCGATATAATGAGAAGATAAAGGCAGATGGGAGTTGAATGACACCCAGCTGGAAGTAATAAAAAGATGACATCTATAAATCTAATGTTGAGCTCACCTGCAATCGCATTTATTATTAAAGCCAAACGACGCATGGAATGAGGTAATTTATACTGATCGTCGATTCCGCATGATTTATACTCCCATTAAGCTGACAACTTTAAAAATGCAGCTTGGTATAGAAAGCCCGAGGCTTTAATGTATTAACACCTAATTTAACAACCCTTTACGCTAATTATTAATCATATTTTGCATGCGAACTGTGATGTTAGCTTCCCGTGATGGATTTAGTGAAGCCATCCTCACTGCCTCGCTGCATCTGCTTTCTTTATGAGCGGCAGTACAATAAAAACTTCAATTGAACGCCATAAAAATCCGTTATTGAGAATTTTCTGTATTGAAAAATCAGTTCGATAAATCGCCTCGAAAATTGCCATCCTTCCTATTAAGAATTCAAACAGATTTCCAAGAATATTTGAAACTACTTCTACTTAGATTTGTTTTTCTACTCGAGATATCGGAAGGATATTAAGGAAAGGAGAACGAAAGGATTCTACTTCTAAGAATATTGATTCTCATCAATATTCTTAGAAGTACCAATTAAGAAAATCGATGTTTGTTTAAACAGATGTCCAATAAACGAAAACTTAAGCAAAGCACCGATACAGGAATAACTCCTCGATCCCAAATATACAAATACACTTATGCTTAGCTTTTTTGGCGATCAATAAGAATAATAAAGAACTGTTTCATGCGCTCGTTTTCTTTTTTTTTTTACATTTGATTTTAATAACTTGATTTCGTTCAAACGATTTGGCTTCAGTCCAGGACTTTGTACTTTACTTGCTTACGTTTATGACTTCAAAAGAAGTTAGTTTTAGAATGAAAACAAGTGAAATTGTGGATATTCTTTTAGATTTCCCTTGGGACAGTGAGCGCAGGTTTAGATCTGTCTTTAATCAGTGTATCCAACTCGCTTGATTTATGTAGAGAACTGCGAATTCTGGTTACTTCCGAGAAACAAGTTAGTACTTTATTTATTCAACGGTGGTAACGTCTGTAGTCATGTTTGTTCTATTAAATATATAAGGTTTTGTTCCCAGGGCTGCTCTTTCTTATTCATTAAAGAAATAAAACAACCTTACGTTCCACCATAAGCTTCCAAATAGAACATCCACCCAATTTTCAGTTGTATTGTAAAACGTATTAGAACGATTAAATATTAAAACCAACTGTAATATGAATGTAATTTTATTGTTTCTGCATAATATATTCATCGAGTTTCTGTGGTAATATTTTGCCCTTACTTTGAAAAATGGAAAAATGAATAAGTTTTCTGAGCACCCCACATTTATACGAAATTTGTATATGTAGTGGCGACCCAGTATAGTTCGCAATGTAGTGGGATCCTAGTATGTTTTGAGATAAGATGTCCACTGTTCAAGTTATATGCTCCACCTGCTCACCAAGGATTCTTTTCTTTAGAATCCGTTTCAAACATTATTTTTCCTTACTCTTTCTTAGAACTTCTTGTTTTTGGTTTCGAAGTTCTGCGTCAGCTATGCGTATGTGAAATTCATTCATCTGAATTCACAAGTGATTAAAGTAATGTTTCTTAGGATTACATGTCCACTTTGACTCTTCTAGGTTTATAGCAATCCTACGGGGTATTTATTATACACTGAGTGATCACTGAATTATGACCATCCTTATGAAAAGTGAATGATGCCCGTTGACCACTTGAGGTACGAGAGTGCACAGTCAGTCGACCTACGTAGCATAGATAAGGTGTCAATGGTTCAATAGGTAGTAAAATTCCGAGCGTGATGGGTAAAACGAAGGATTTATTGGACTTTGATAAAGGACAGATTGTGGGAGCTCGACGATCTGGTACCTCGATTTCCCAAACGGCTGAACTGGTGTGGTGCTCGAGAGCCGCCGTTGTTAAAGTGTACCACTACTGGCGTCAAAATGGTCAAACAACGAGCCGACGGCAAAACTGCAAAGGTCCGACGACTCGTACAGGCGAACAGGCACAGCACTGTTGAAGAGCTAACTACCCAATACAACACGGGTCAACCCGGAACAATATCAGGCATGACCATGCTTTGCACGCTCGCACGTATGGGCTATACCAGCACACGACTCCTACGGCATCCTTTCCTAACCAAGGTTCATCGGCGTAAAAGACTCTACTGGTGCAAAGAGCATGCAGGTTGGACATTAGAAGGTGTGCTGGTCGGATGAGATACGTTATTTACTCCACACCGTGTACGGATTTGGCGTCAACGACATGAGGCTCTTGATCCAT
This sequence comes from Mastigoproctus giganteus, assembly GCF_048544385.1. Taxonomy (NCBI): domain Eukaryota; kingdom Metazoa; phylum Arthropoda; class Arachnida; order Uropygi; family Thelyphonidae; genus Mastigoproctus; species Mastigoproctus giganteus. Next base: position 29,892,875 of record NC_143581.1, on the reverse strand, counting down.
AATGCATGGTATCAAAAGTGATCCATCATGCATTGTATCAAAAGTGCAGGCCTGTGGAGGTGGTTTTATGATGTGGAGCATGTTTCACTGGCAGGAACTTGTACCCCTGGTGCATGTGGAACAACGTATCAGTGGTCTTCGCTATCGTCAACTGCTTGCTGACTGTGTACACCCCGCTATGTTACACTTTTTCCCGAATGACGATGGTGTCTTCCAAGATGACAATGCGCCGAGCCATCGGGCACTTGTTGTGCAGGAATGGTTTGAGGAACACAGTTCTGACTTCCAGCATATCGATTGGCCTCCGAACTCCTCCGATATCAATCCCATAGAGGATTTGTGGGACACTATGGAAAGGCATATTAGGCGTCTTGATACACCAATCACCTGCATTGCTGACCGCATTACACACAGCTTGATTAGCCATACCTCCCGAACGCTTCCGACATCTTGTTGAATCAATGCCACGTCGGATAGCTGCTGTACTGAGGGAAAAAGGAGGACCTACGAAGTATTAGGTAGGTGGTCATAATTCAGTGATCACTCAAGTGTCTGTTCCATTTATAACCCGGATTATTAGATATCCCATTTATTTACGGTAGAAAAAACGCTCCTAACCCCTTCATGAGATCGACTGTAACTAGTAACGCCCTCCTAAATTCTGAAGAAAATATTTTATACACTCCCATGGTAGCCTAGTACACATTACACCGATTAAAGATATGTTCATAACCAGAGGATATTCGATTTTCAGAAATATTAAAACAATGGCATTTCTGTAAAGCACGTGTGCTATACAGTGAAGCGGCATTTACACGATTAATTACATACTATACACAGAAATTACACCTTCTCTTTCTTCTTAGTATTCCTCCCATTCTGTTCTCTTTCCTCCATATTTATTATAATCGGTACATAAATATACAGACGTAGTCATTGAACCACGCACGTGTATTATCGAACAGATTTTAAAACTAAATTTTCATTCCAGGACATCAGTGTTTATTGTGCATCGAACCATAATTTATTCTGAAACGTCCAACTTCAATTAATGCTTCACTTAGGACACAGTCGGTTCCAGAATCCTAACAGATGATTAAATGCTCAGAACCCAGTTCTGCGCTTAAAATCAGTTGAAGCAGAAATTGATTTAAAACCATGACAAATGAATTCGATTGCCACGCGAAATATTACTGAAATAAGTCGAATATATTTTCCAAACTGCAAGCTAAAGTGTTATTAATTACGTTGTATATTGTATAGAATATCGCAAAGATACATTAATGTAAATCTATAGTTCCTACTATATATTTAGATTAGTGGATATTTGTTGGACAAAGGCACGCGAGGGAAAATGTTAATCTAACACAGGACTAAATGATTGTCTCGTCAAATATTAGAATGCTGTTTGGGATGTTATTTCCTCTGATTTTATTTAAAATTTGCAGCCATTATGTCTTTCTTAAACTACAACTTCTTAAAGAGATACAAAAGGAAGACATTTTTCGAGATGACTTTCTTCCTATTGTTGGTGCGCAATAAAACCACTAGAAACTGATCATCCATCACATTTCTTTTATCTTCATCTCTCCCCTTCCCCCATCTGACATTAGAGTATAAAATGCGCACTTTGTACGTGTCAAAAATATAATTTTGCGAGCAAACCAATACTCACATTTGGTTCCGAAAATGAAAATTAAATCTACAGATGAATAAAGTGTTTTAGAGTAAAGAACAAGACACTCGCTTTTCTTCTAGTGCTCTTAAGTATCCCAGTACAAAAGGAATATTTATCTTCCCTTAAAGATATTTTTGACAGGCACATTGTCTCCATTTTTGCTTATTAAGTAGCTAAGTACATTTCCTTGTAATATTTAATATAATTGCCCAGAGGTGGCACCACTAGTCAAGAAATGGACATTTAAGGGATGGTAAACATCTGTCGTACTTGAACAGACCACACCGAGCTGAGTTGCATGCAGTTTCTACATCGATTGCTTCTCTGGAATAAGTGGAAGGTTGATGTGGAAGGAATAAGTTGAGTATCTAAGGAGAAGCGGACGCATGCAGCCTAGAAACGCCTCATCGAGAAGAGTTCACTAAGTAAAGGTGCCCCGTAGCCCCCCCTCCAACGATCTGAGATCTCAACACACCAGGTAAGGTTGCTTACATATCCATTTTACGAAAATCTCTTAGAGACGCTGAATTTCCAGCCTTAGACAGTGTACGTAGATTAAATATTTAGATTAATTGAACCCGTACAATAACAAGGGACTGATTGGTCTCTTAGGAGAGAAGGAATATCGAAAGAAGCAAAGAAAAATCAATTTCTCTTCGCTTCTGTAAATTCTTCGACTGCGGCTCTCCATTGGAAGATGCTGTACAACTAATGAGAGACGGTTTATCAAAACTGTATTAATTTCTCTTGTTTTCCTAGCGTTATTTTAACTAGTTTCGATTCTAAATAAACCCGAGAGTGTTTCTTTTTAACATTACATTTTTTTTTTTGGCAGCTTAAGAGAGAAAAAGAGTAATTATTTCAAACTCGTGGCCATTTTATTCAATAGAGCTGCAACAAATGAAGCTAATTACATAAAAACACGAGATAATTTTATGTGACACGAAACCTAATTCGCGTGTGTCGGCCGTTGTTGAAAAGAATCACGCGAATTTTCGTTTATCCTCTTTTTGCTGCTGTCTCTGAGAGTGACTTACTGTGTGTGTGTGTTTGGTGGAATAGGAGGGGAGCTGCTGATGAAAAATACACGCATCTCGTGCGAAAAAAACGAAGCACTGCGTGTGATAGGAAGAACAGCTCGATTTTTAATTGTCAACTTACATCTCAGTTTTAATAATGGAAGCAGAGTTCGATTTTTGGGAGGATGCTGCACGCAGAATAAAAATTTGATGAGAAAGAAACAGATGCGAATATTTTTAAGTGTTCTTCACAATCCTGTTTGGATTATAATTTTATATCGTATAGAAAATTATATAAATTATTATGTTATAATAGAATGCTCTTCTTTTCTTATTAATTTCTGTTTATTAATTTTTTATGTATTTGTCTAAATTTTATCAATTTTTCTATGCAGTTAACTATTTGGCCTTTAATGCCCTGCATATGATTTATAGAACCTTTTCTAATAGTGAGAATGACGTAGTTATCGCTCTTTGCAAGACTAAAAGACTAAGAACATCTGGGGAGGATTCAGAGCGGGGGAGACCAGATTAATGCCAATGCACGTATGAAGAATGAATTAGAAGAATGGACTACAGATTTCTACAGCTAGACATCTGAGAGGAGATCTAATTGAGTGGCCATGGATGATTACTTTGTTGAATATTCTTTTTTATATAATAATAATAATTATTATTATTTAATTTTATTTGGCTGATGCAGAAAAAGTTTATTTTATTTTTTCTGTATTTTTATTGAGAAGTACAATGGCCCACGATATAGCGGCCTAGTTAGAGAAGTCATCTACCAATCCTTGCCCTTGATGTCTATCTACATATAGATAGTTGAAGTTTGAGGGAAAGTCAGATTATTGGAGTCGCTGGATGAAGGACACAATCTTCTTTTGAGAGAGAAAATTACATCCCACCAATCGTGCATGTGTGTGTGTGTGTGTGTGGATTAAAGACAGAGAAAGAGAATGGAAGAAAAAAGGAAAGAAAGAGAAAGATGAACAGAAAGATAGATTGATATAAAGAAAGAAGAGAAAGAGAAAACTGATAGATAGAGACTGAGATAAGGAGACAGACTAAGATATGGACAGGAGGGAAAGCGAGAGAGATGAAGAAAATGATCACCGGAAGTGGCCTCTTCACAAGTGCACTGTTCATTGCCTAGTTAAAAGTTAGATTTTACTGCCAACGCAGTGCAGCGTTGCGCCTTAATTTCCATAGAAACCACCAGTGATTGATCCGTAATGAGAAACCGTATGTGCGGTTTCCAGGTGTCCGCTGGAAGTACGGAGGATGATGGAAACCTAATTCAGGAATCTGCTAAGGATTTCATAGTTAACGGCCGCGCGAAGGATGTACCTTCCAGGTGGATACACAGCGTAAAGCGAGCACATATCCGGAATTTGCATGCATGGCTGCTACACGAAAGAAATCAATATTCTTTCTCTATTCGTTCCGAATGCCAGTTGGTGCTCTTGTTTCCAGAATCACGTACCCGCCGAAGCTTATTGTTTGTCCTGGAGAGCCTCGGGTTTTCTGGTATTCCGCGCGCCTCTTATTTTGCACCAGCGAAATGCTGTACTGCATACATCAGTCTCGTTTTCCCTCAATATTTCAGATTCTTCGCTGTTTGTTGCTTTTTATGATATCATTTCCTTCCCTTTTCCTCTTGCTTTTTATTTTTACCGATTTGTAGCTACCCCTTATCGATACGCGATCCTTTATTGCTATTCAATAACCTTCGCGTGTCGAGCTTTATTTCATATTAATGCAAATATCCACTGGATTAAACCCATCAGGATACGAAGCGCTTTCTGCCCGCAATCTCAAACCCACCTGCATTACATGCAAACAACTCCTACATAAATAAATAGGGTAAGTTTACTCTCGCTCACAATTCCCTTTATTAGTCCTGGAAAATATCATTAAATCTTTAGGAGGACAGAAACGTGCTAATAACTGACAAAGTACCGTATATACCCGATAATGGGATGAACTGTATTTCGATGTAGTGTCACGAGATGTACAATTCTACACCTAAATATAAATCTAAGGAAGGCTTTCCTTACGACCATTCATGTCTCATAACATAATGAAATGAAACCAAACAATACCAGTTAAAAGTTAAGGATCAAATACAAAAATGTAAATCTCTCTCTCTCTCTCTCTCTCTCTCTCTCTCTCTCTCTCTCTCTCTCTCTCTCTCTCTTGTTAACGAATAATATTATCGTAATTTGAAGAAGGATAATGGCGTTGACCAACCCTCTGTCGCCCAGTTGTCACAGGCCCATTACTTACAATGTCTTCAGCTCTGAATACCACTGAGCATGCATGGAATGCTCTTGGGAGACTAATTTTGAGTCGTCAATCGCTAGAGAGGGAAATTCAATACTGAGGTGACTTGAATACTACATTAATAACACGAGCACCATGTGAATGTTGCCTAACTTTCAGTGGTAGTTACTTCACTCCCCCTGCTAATACTACCCACTTCTATATCCTTCTTTTCAGGTATGCATGGTCTAAGTTGCATATTTCACAAATGACATTTTTGCATTATGTAGTTCCACACTAAATTTCATTGGCTTGTACAAATTATTTTGCAAACTATGGTACATTCTTTTATATCTGACGTTTTGTCCACCAACCCACTCATCGGAGTGCCTGTCTACGATGTATTGAAAATAACACTATCCAAGATGGCAACCGTCCTGGATGGTATTATTAACCCGGACAACGGGATAATTGAGCAACTATGGAACGAACTGAAAAAGAGTGTACGTCAACAGAATCCTTTGTCCACTCTAGTAACTAAGGACAGTTCTGTTTCATGAATGATCCAGTATTCTTCCTGTCACCTTTCAACACCTTTGTTAATTCCTTCCAACGGCAATCCAATACCCTGTTAATAAAGTGCCCAGGCAGTGAACCACTTGCGTCCAGAAGGTAAGTTACAACCAGAAAATCTCGGATAATTGAAAAATATGTAGTTGATACAGTCTGTCTAATCTTTAACTAAACAATCTTATCATAAGACTCAATTATTTGGGGATTTAAAAGAAATATTCCTCCATTTTTATGAATTGTAACCATTAGTACATAAAAATTAGGGAGCGATCCTGCATAATTCCGAAGTTAGTATGGACTGCGATCACCTGATGACGAGACAACTCGCACAACGAATTCCTAAGTTGCCTAAAAGACTTAAACGACAAAAGATTTGAAACTGTGGAAAGAATAAAACAAAATAACGCCGAATGAGCCAAATTTGAAGAGGATTCTGGAGATGGAGAGTTATTGGATTACCTTGATCTCCGATAGGGTACATTATCTGGATCCAAGAAAAGAGAACTTCGAGGTGCAGCATTGGTTCCTTTGTGACTGACATTTGGTAATCAACCCGAGACGCCAGTGGAGCGACAGGAAAGGGGGAGAGAAAACTAATACACACAAACAAAGGTTAGAGAGGCCCAGATAAATAAAGTTCCGTGTTCCATTAGTTAGGTGGCCAGCATCGTTCACACTGCTGCTGACTCAGACAAGAGATGATAACTCTGAGGTCATCTATCAAGTTGCAGCCTTTGTCTCAGACCTCCTGAAAAGCTACTTGTGCGAGCTACCCTAGCAGTACTGATCTATAGAAAGAGCGCGTTCTCACGTGTGTGCATGCTTGTTTGTTCCGCCTCACCTTGAATGAGAGTAAGCGAAAGGCGTTCTTGCGTGATGTAATCTTTCTTCTTCCTGCAGACAATCAGACACGTTAGAAAATCTCTTGTGCGGCTCGTGGGTTTGTTAATATTTTACTTCACCTTTGTGACTGCCGTCTCCGTACGCGGAAGTACCTGTTAGGGGGCCCTACAACAGTAGTCCGTCTCGTTTTGGGAGACAAAGTTGTAAATACCAGAAAAAGTTTTCTTGTTTGCACTCTCTAGAATTGTCTTGAGTATTACGACAGTAAAATGAGCAGTTCTGTCAGCACATTAAGTTAAATTTCCCTATTAATAAGAGGGAAATTATCGCTGTCCCTTTTTTCAGGTTGATTACTTAAAAAATTATTTGAATTTTTTTTTATTATTATTTGAAGATTACCGATTTTTTTATATTTCGAGATTATGTCCCTCTAATGCTTGTTAAATATATATTTTTAAATACTACAAAATAACATGATTTAAACATGAAAACGTTTATAATATAAACAATAATATAATGAATATTTAAAAGTTTTTAAATAATAGTTTTAAAAAATATTTCTTGCCAGATGCTTCATCAATACAGTAATGAAATTGAATGTTTAATAGCGCCACCTATATAAAATTCAAAGCAACTCAAGTACTTCGTGTATTAAAATAATGAAAACGAAATTTACTATTTAATTAGCGCCATCTATAAAAGCAGCTCTGTCTGCACGCACAGATAGAAATTGATTATTTAAGTAGCGCCATCTACAAAAAATTCAAAATAACTGAAGTACTTCGTCTATTAAATTAATGAAATTGGCTATTAAAGTAGCGCCATCTATGAAAATTCAAAATAAGCTCAAATAATTTATATTTAAATAATGAAAATAAAACTATTTAAGTAGCGCCATCTACAAAAATTCACAATAACTCGAGTACTTCGTCTATTAAAATAATGAAAATAAAATTGGCTATTAAAGTAGCGCCATCTCTAAAAATTCAAAATAAGCTCAAGTAATTTATGTTAAAATAATGAAACTATTTAAAGTAGCGCCATCTACAAAAAATTCACAATAACTCGAACTTGTGTATTAAATTAATAACATTTCAAAGGATGAAGTCTAAAAACAGTAAAAAGTTAAACACGAACTCCATAAGTATAGGAAAAATTGCGCGGTATGAATTAAATAAATAGTTGGTGGCAATATTTATCACGAAGAAATAAACTTGTCAACTGAGAAATATTTCGCTGCATCTTTCGCTCTCTACCTCCTGAAACTTTCACAGTTTTCTACTCTCGCAGCACTTCTTCGCCCAATTCAGTTCAAACTACGGGAACTTACTGGTGCTCTTTTCTCCGAGAGTGGGCGATTGCTCAAAAGGGACGGGCCAATAACAATACATGGCAAACAGTTTGTTGGGAAGACGTATTGACAGAAAATAAATAACACTGCAGTGGCGATATTTTTGAGAATTGTTATTTACGGCTCAAGCCTCCGCGTGCAATGAACCTTCGATTCGTATTCTGCATCGGGAAAAGGAGTAAAAGAGCTCGTTTTTTCGCAGGGGAGCAATGTCCCGGACAACAGCAATGCAAAACTACAAATACGAAACTAACTTTGCGAATTAGACAGAAAATTCGGCTTACTTTCCCAAAGTCACCCATTCTCATTTTACAGCTGAAAAATTCTCTCTGATTCTTTTTTTATTTCCATGCGATTCTTCAGCTTTTTTTGAAATTATGATTTCTATCCAACTATTTTTTCTAATATTTAATATTCTATTTTTTAAAATAATAAACCGACTCTGTCTTTTTTTTTTTTCGATTTTTCTCGCTTTTTAAATTTTAATTTTTATTTCTATTTGATTGTTGTAATTTAAACAAAAATTTCTCTTTTCTGTCTGTGTTTCTGTCATATGAGGACCACCAAAGAACTATCTTATATGCCCATGTGTATCATGTCCATAAATTGAGCGTGTTCTCTGGTAGATTTGTATGTTTTTCTGAACGCAAAACAGTTTTCAAGGGGTTTTCATCCACCAAAAGTTCGAAACGGTTTAACGGGAATCGAAACAAGCCATATTCAACCCGGTGGGGAAAAGGACAGTGATTATAACCATTGCGCATACCCGCGCCGAATTTAACAGACACATTGGAAAATTCTATATAATTTTTCCATTTTTATAATTTTTTTACAGTCTAATTAATTAGAAAACTTATGTGTAGCATTCACTTACTGAAAGATTAAAAATCGTTTACCAAGTAGGTCTCAAAATGTCTGAATTTCCATTTTACGTTAGATTTTATTTATTTTTTCTAATTTAATTTTTATTAAAAAATTCTTTCTCCGAATTTTTAAATTTCTATTTCTCGTGTATATTTAAATTTTTTTTTTAATTTCTGGAATTTATTTTATCTTTTTTTTTTCTGTTTCCCATGTCTATTTAACTTGGGGAATAGCAACCCCAAAATAAATTATACACTTGGTGGGATTGAATTAAAAACATCAGAAGAAGAAAGGGATCTCAGAGTTATAATAGGGGCAGATATGACTTTTCTGAGCAGTGCAAACAGGCAGTCAGGAAAGCCCGTGGTGTCCTATCGATGATTTATCGAACACTATCCTGTACAAATAGGGAGATCATAATCCCACGTTAAAAGGCAATTTTAAGACACCATTTGGCATACTGTCTTCAAGTATGGAGACCTCATCTGAAAAATAATATTCAGCTGCTTGAAAGGGTCCAAACATGGGCAGCTCGAATGGTGAGTTCAACAAAATGACAACTGGACGTCCTCGTGGATAGCACTATTGGTAGGATCGCCAACTCCTCTCACACCGCGTGGAAAACACCTGAGATCGAGTCCCGTCGATGAAGGGAGGAATTTTTGTGGGCCTTTTTCACAATGCGGCTGAGTTAGCTCTGGTGAGGGTAGCGTGGTGGTTTTTAATTCAGGAAACTTGTGTTTTTCATCCAGCAAACAGAAAATCGACCTCAGAACGCAATTTACAGGCAATATACACGGAGAAATGTGGCCTTAGTCGCTGATGCTCCTTTTACCAGATTTTAAATATTTTCAAAGTTTTATCAGTTTTTTTTTTTGTTTTTTTTTACTTCTGCTATTTTGTATTTAGAATAAAAATTCTAATTTCTACCACATTTCTTCTTAATTAATTTGTACCCGACTTTTCCCATTTTAAAGCTCCTAATCTTTTTTATATTTTTTAAAATTGACTAATTACATGGAACTATTTTATCAGTATCTTTCTGTGCACAAAGATTACTTATTTTTACACGCAGCTAAATATAGCATCGCCTTAATTCGATGGAAGGCAACTGATGACGTATTTGTATGCCTATCGTATCCGAAAACAACACATGGCCACGAGCGTTTGTTTTGGATACTGCAAACGCTGCAAAAAAAGAGAAATCAACATAATCGTCACTTAGAAAGATGGGAGGGGGCTAAGGGGTGGAAGAGCAGAAGGAGAGGATCGGTTCAAGTGCTCCAAGACGTATTCCAGACGCCATTTATCGAGGGCTATGAATTAATCATTGCTGTAATGTAAGAAATGTAATAAGCATCCAGTGGAAAGTAGAGAGGTGTGGGGGACCTGCCAAGATTCAGGAACGACAAAAACGCCACGGAGCTATGATTTATTGCCCTCATCGTGCCTTGCCGTAAGTATTGACGTCTTCCATTGTCGGATACACGAACTGGCTGGCTAGCTGGAGAAGAGCCGAGTCACATGACCATGCCTCGGGAGCTACGAGGACCGCTCGGAACTTTTTGTCTATTTGTCCGGCACTCCAGAAACTGACGATCTCATTGTCCACGAGATTAATATGTTAGCTGTAATCTATATTTCGTGTGCGCGCCAGAGATAAGTGACCCCGAACCTGATGTTGAGATCAGCTCTGCACACACACACACACGCGGAGTTTCCAAGCTCTGGAAGTTCCACTCATCCAACGGAAAAAAAAAAAATAAAAACCTATTAACGAAGGACTAACACTCTGGAAGAAGATCGACAGATTAAAGGTGCTGTAGGATTAGCTCACTTCACAGCTTGACTGTTCCCGTTAAATTGTGTTTTCCAACGAAATATCGGAGTAACAGATTTATTCCTAAGCATCATTTTCGCTTTCTGTGCGAATATAAATAAATTCCAGGATATACAAGTACGTTTTTAACATGTGCACAGAAAGGGCATAATGTTTTTCTTACACCACTCTGAAATTTGGATTTTTCACCCCATAAAGGAGTCTGAGAATACACCCGGTGCATAGAGAGAAAAATTCAACTGTGAGATATAATGGGCATGACTGCAACCTAAGGGGATTCCTTATAGGGCCCTTTAACATTCAAATTTTACACTCAACAGTTCTGCTAGAAATGGTCATTACTTTCATTTTATATTGGAAAACCATTTCATGACGACTGTCCGGAAACCTTTACCACATTAAGCACATCGGCCATTGTGGTAGCTTGAAATGCATCTGTAATGTTCTACACACGATTTACGCCGATGGAAATGAATATTTTTACACATTCTTCTTACCTAACCTCGACCAATGGATTCTGGTTGTTTCTAAACACAAAAATTGGACACTTTTTCCAAAGTATCAATTGGAAAATACTCTTTTACGAAAAATAAAATAGTCACAAAGATTGGTTTTATTGTAGATTGGATTATTTTAGAATATCTGCCGCTGCAATTAATGCCACCAGGTCTCAATGTATAAAATGCCCATATTTGATCGGTTTTCCGGATGAAAAATCACAATTTTCGGAGGGGAAAAACATTCAATCCTCGCTAGAAACCGCATTACACGACCATAGTGTGAGAAGCTCATAAAAGTCTCCTCCACCCCGTCAGAAACAGAAACAACAATTTTAATTTTGATCCCTGAATCTTCGTATTGGAAAAGGAAAATGAAATAAATCTAATTAAAATCGTTTGAAGTACCAAACTTTCAATTAAAGAGCTACCGAAAACAGAATTTATGCTTAATGCATCATAATTTTTATTTTGGACGATGGCCAAAGGATATGTAGGAAATGTGTTTATTCCCATGCCGAAGAAAAAAGAGGTAACTCTAGAAAATGTCGAAACTGCAGAACAATTTGTCTTTCCTCCTCACATGAAAGTAAAATTTTACTCTGTGTCATTAATAATAGGCTTAAACCGTACATCAAAAAGGAAATCCCACTGGAACAAGTTGGATTCATAGAGCAAATCTTGAAGCATAATTGGAAAACCCAGAGAATTTTATATCCTGCTTTATTTTATCGATTATTCAGAAGCTTTTGGCTGCGTTAAACATCCAATGGTGAGAGACATAGTTCAATAAAAGGGTGTCCGAAAGTCATTTGGTTTCTCAAGAAAAAATTCATATAAAAGAGAAAGAACTTTAGTGTAGTTGAATCATAACAAACCGATTAGTTTAGAACAAAGCAAGGCCCATGAGAGCATTCTTTCTTTCCAAAGGTTCTAAAGACTATCAACAGAAAGCTCGAAGAAAGGCCCAGGATCTCTAACCGAATAAAACAAAAAATAAAAAAATGAAAAGAATCATGGGCCAATGGAATTGGCAATCAGTAATCTCCGATATGCCCCGATGTTCCCGTAATAGTAATCAATGGCAGTGAATTTGCAATATTAGTGTACCGCAAGGTACAGTTCCAAAATTACAAGGTTTTTACTAAATAAATGGATGCAAACTCGGATAATTATTTAAAAAAAACGTAATATATGGATTACTTGACAACAACCTCATCTATCCATATGTATTATGTCCATAAATTGCGTGTGTTCTCTGGTCGGTTTGCCTGTTTATCTAGACGAAGAATGTTTGCTACCTTCTCCTGAGAGCGATTAACTCAGCCATGGGATGAAACACTTCATCGCTTTATTAAATAAATAAATAAATACATTTTCTGTTTATACTCCGGGACGACCAAACGGTCAGAGGAGTTTACAAGATACACAGAATACAAGAAACAGCACCGTATTCAGCAGTCACGGGCTTGAACCCCGGTCATTCAAGGCACGTGTACTTATGCACCCGCGCGCCTGACCACTAGTCTACGGCGGCCTATTGACGGCATTTGGACTCAAGTTTTCCCACCCGGTGTGAGGAGGACGATAATTATAACCACTGTGCTACCGCGAGGACGCGTAGTTATTGACCGTAATCGTCAACTTTAACAAGACGTACACGACGTTGTCAAAGGTATACGTACACCTCTCGGATTTGGTAAAATGAACTATTCCTACCACCCACTTGTCATGAATAGTATAAAAGCAGCTGAGTTCACGTTGAGAGTAAGCAGATCAACGAAATGCAGTAAGTGGGTAGGGGTTAAGCTAAGTGGTTTCCAACTGGGAGTCATCATAGGATTCCATATTAGTAATCAATCTTTTCGTGCCACAGCAGCGAAACTGCAAGACCACAGATCAAAATAGAAATGTCACGGTGCTGTTACAGTCAGAAACCCTACGGTAGACAACAGAAATTGACAGAAAGAGACCGGAAGGTACTCAGAACTGTGGTACGAAATCCAGTCAGTCCTCACTGAATTCTGTCAACCAGAAGTTTGTAAAGCTGTATTATGGAATGTTCCACTGTATCAAGGAGGCCCATTGTGCATCATGAAAACACTCTCAACACTATATTTCCACCACAAACTCGCATTTTTGACGCGTGGCAGGATGAGTTCACCAGATTTTTCAACAGATGATGGTAGTTGTTTCCAACCACAGAATGTCCTTGGCTTGATTATTTGGTGATTTTACCAATCTCTATGCACTCGAGACGCAGTTTTACGTGAAAATCCTATCAGAATTACAGTTTCCGAGATACTCATTCCAGCGCGTCAAACACCGACTACCATGTCACATTCAAAATCAGTTGAATCGTTTGTCTAAATTTCACACATATGGCACCCCTATCTATCCGCCACTCTGCTTTCTTGTTATGAACACGTGATAATGTTACTGAAGGAACACTCCGTTTCATGAAAAGAATAGAAATATCTAATAAAAAGGCTACTTAGTGTAAAAGAAAGCAGGAATTATACATTGAATCAGTTAAAATATAAATGATTAGTAGGCGAACAGCTTTTCTTTAATAGATTCATGGATTTTAATCTTCTGGAGCGACACTCCGAAGAGTGAACCATACCCATTACTAGCTTATTCAAGATGATATTTTTTTCGTGGTTTCCATTGGTCTGTCCATAATTCCAGCCTTAATCCCATTGAACACCTTTGGGATGAACTGGAATATCGGCTTCGGACTGGGCCAACACTTCTGCAGTTGGTAGCTGAATTGACAGCTGTGTTGAAGGTCTCATTTTAAGAAGTGTTGAAAAGAGTACAGAGAAGAGCAACAAGTTCAGTTTGGCACTAGGTGGATATTCTTACCAAGAAAGACTTCAGATCTGCCAGTAGCAATGTTCAGAAACTAGCTGTCAGCGTGGTCACCTGTTTGAGGTATTTAAGACTTTTAAAGGGTTGCGTCTAAATGCTAAGGGTATCTACCCTTAGGCTATTCACCCTTTCTCAGATGACGTAACAAGGAGAACATAAATTTAAATTGGAAAGGGATGATTTCAGAAAAAAATGTAAGAAAGTTTGCCTTTTTTCAAAGAACGATTGATGGCATAAATTCCCATTTCTTTGATGTCTGTTCTCAAAAGCAGATTCCTTTATTAGAGAGACTTTATCTAACCAGCCTGTAGCAACCCTTTCCCCTGTAAAGATTACTTGCCCGCATACGTAGAAGTGTTGTCACGAGAAGAAATATGTTTCACAGGGGCTTATTAAATATCTAATTTACGAATCAGGAATTCCTTCACTTGAACCCACATAGCATGCTGACTAAGCTACCAAGGAGGGCGTAAAAAGGAGACAATGCGACACGTCAGTAGACTGTATGTTATAAAGCTGGTTTGTTTATTTATGAGATATAGAAAGCTTGGCAAATTCGGTATGATGTCGTAAGAACGAAAAAAAATTAATTTCATACGTTTTTTTTACGTATGATTCAGCGACCACTGGTGATATCTCTTTTATCCTCCGAGTATTATTATCCTTGTGATGTGTTATTCGAGTCAGATCGAGTGCCAGTGTGAAAATATGCAGAAAGGGTTGGAATATTTCCCCCTTAATGGAGCGCAGTAATTGGCAGAAGGACCTCTAGACCACACACCATTAGACAAAGTGCCCCTGGGTGCTGGCAACGTGCAAGACAACCATTTATCATTTCGACAAGTTCACCAGATGGCAGAATACACGGATGGCCGAGTTTCTGGACAGTTGCCACGTGGCTATTCTGTGGACATCCTGCGATTAAACTTCCCCCTCCCCCACCCGGCTTCACGATTTGGTTGGATGATTTGGGGGTTTCGAAGAAGCCCGCAAAATTTCTTCGGGCGTTGTCACTACAAAAGATTTTTGTGCAGAAAATAGCCTCCATCTTTCTGTCAGAAATACAGTTATTGCTTCGAGACTAGGCAGTTTTCTCGGGTTTAGCCGTTGTAGCTTGGCATACAAATAGAATTTTTGTTCACCAATTGAAAATTCGAGGTCTGGCCTCACCAAATTTAACTCAATTTGAATGTACATATTTGTATGTAATAAATGAATTTACAATGTTATTTGGAAAGCAAGCAGATATGGTTACTTTATGTTTTAAAAGACTTGAGCAAAAACTAAATAAACTTACTCTCTCTTGAAACAATCAGAGTGAGAAAAAAGTCCTTAGATAACTAATATAATTGCTTTAAAAATTTTAAACAGTTTCTACACACTATCCTCTCAATAGAATCCTTGAAGAAAATGAATTTTCAACTTATGACCCTAGCTTTCGCCTGAATGGCAACAATTGATCCTTTATGAGAACTCAGGGACTGATCACGATGGTAGACCGCAGGAATATGGTGCCATTTTTCCTTCAGGGCAATTGTCATTGCAGTAGAATAACTATTTGACATACCGCTGTGAAGGATAAAGGTTAAGACAATTGTGGAATCTTATTTTCCTCAAACCAGCTATGTACAACTCTATGGCACGAAGCATTACCTTGAAAAATCCAATTCCATAAGAATGTGAGAATGCAAATAACGCGAAGTTGTCCAAAATGCCCATTGGGACTTTTTATGACCAACAGTCTCATATCATTCCATAAAAGCAGCCTTTAAACATATTTCCTAGGCCTTCCATGCTTCACTGTTAGCTTTGAGGGTCAGTAGCTTTCGTCGGTTGTTTTCCAAACTCAAAATCGACCATCAGACCTGAACATTATTGAACAATAAACTAAAATGTGACAGCGCACTACCCGAAACACCATTTGGGGTTCGTTGGTAGGTAGCTATTGCGCTTCAGCTACACCAAAAAATCTGTTAATACCACAGATTGCATGTCACATTCTTTATGTCAGCTCTTCTCAATCGCTCAGTTTGTTTGCATACATAACCTTTACAATTCTAACCATTTCCTGAAATTAGCCATTCACCAACCTTTTTTCTGCCTTGGAAATTTTTTACCAACGGAAAAACTCACTATAGAATACACATAATTTACAGAAATAGTACATTAACGCCTCGTAGCCTGAGTTGCTTCGGAAGGCGCAAGAAACAAAAAAAGGCAGTGATCTATTACAGTATCGCTACTCGTTTCAAAAATAAAAGAAAACAAGGACAGAAGATGCAGTGGGCAGGCTCAGCATCCGACACAGTAAACCGATTCGGTTGTATTGGTCTGTTAGTTTTCTTCAATCCATACACCAATTATCTGCTCTCGTGGGTAAGACAGTTGGTAGAATTGCCACTAAACACACAGAGTGGAAAAGACCTGAGTTGGAGTCCCGTCGATGACATGAGGAATTTTTATGGACTTTTTCACAAGGTGGCTGAGTTAGTCGTTTTCAGACGATGGTTGCGTGATTTTTTTCTCCAGGAAACTCGGATTTTTTATCCAGCAAACAGAAAATCGACCACAGAACACACCATTTACAGACAATATACAGGAAACAATATGGCCTTGGTCGCTGATGCTTATTAAAACTTACAACAGCAAAAACATTCATTAATTTGGCCGTTCCAATCATAATGAGCTTCATAAAACCTGAAGAGTTGTTAATTGTCTTCAAAAATGTTTAGGATGGTTTAACAATAGCGTTTCTGTCCCCATAATCTGTAACATCTAGTAATGGACAAGTTGGAAGTACAGAAATCAAAATCCTATCTTGTTTAGAAGATTTCGTCCATGATTCTTCCTACAACTGAGAAGAAATAATCGAACTTTACCTCAAATGGAGCTCCAGAATTTTAGCCATATTTGCTAATTAGAACTCCAATGAAGAAGTCTTCAATATGGAACAAAAATAAAAGAAATAGAATTAACATTAATATCACAAAAGTTGTCTGAATTTAAACTTGTAATCTTTTCTAAAGCATCCTAAGTCCCAGCCAAAGAAGCAGACAACCGTCAAAGGACCCATTCACAATTCCACGAAGATTTTATAAACAACAAAGATGGCTGACGTTTCCATCATAGAAATTGTTTACATAGTCTGTCGCTAGATGACTGTAATCAGACTGATATTATTAAAGGTCGAATAACCATCGGTCTGAACTCTCCAACAAAGAAATAGAAACGCATTGGTAGCTGAGGACAGCGTTGTAATCAGAAGAAATATAAAAAATTATTCCCCCGTCTTTGGATTCTTCGCTACTCAAAAGAACTCGTGTCGGAGTATATACAGTGTATGCGTGCGAATGGGTGGTGTTAGCGCAAGAGTATCTTGTCCTTGTATTCTTTCTTCGAAGGCAATATCGATGTCTGCTGTGTAAATACACTTGATGTGGAGAAGAAGATGGACTTTTTGTAAGAGTGAATTTTATCTGTTATTATTAGTATTTTTTTGCTGGTTGGCGCTACAACTCGTCATACAATGTGTGAAATGGACTCGCTTCTTCCTTGTAAGATTTACAAAAGAATAATATAGCGGAAATCTATATTTATGTCGACGCCTTCTAAACAAAACACGGTAGGAGCGAGAGGAAGGCTGGAAAATTGCATTTGTCACATCTTTATCTCAGTCGGAACCCGTATTAGTTTGAATTGGCTGAAGGGAAATGAACAGCACAATAAACTTTCGCAAGAATCCGATATGTTGCTCGCAGTAAAAGACCTTTTATTTCTAAAATTGGCTGTTTCCAAGATCGTGTGCAGTTGTCAAACTATCTTCCTTCCTCTCTTGTCTCTCACAGATATTTTTCTTCAATAAATATATCGGAATGTACTTTTATGCTCTCTTTCGTCTTTATAGTTTTCGTCTCCATAATATTCGACAATTGTTTCTTTTTGTAGGGGCACAGCTGGAGGGATGTGTAGACCCAAACCAATACTTCTTTTCCTCCCATAAATGAAATTAACTCCATTTAGCATCCTTCACTAGCAATGAAAAACAGAGGAGCAATCTGCTTGAAACTCATAACTTTTAAGAGTAAGAAGATTCAAACCGCCAAAACAACCGATGAAGGGTCAAATATCCCTGAAACTGCCATTTTGGTGGTGGTAAACACTGGTAACAATAGGCTTCTTTATTGAGGAAGTGATATTTATTCGAAGTAGATGACAAAGGCAATTCGTTGTGAAAGATTTCACAATATAAGATGTTTTATGAGAAGGAGTAGAGGTTTTGCAATACTTTTTGGCCACGGCAGTCGTTGGATATCTTCAGTTTCAAGATATTCCTCCACCACTTGAACTCTATGTTCAGTGGCGTTGTCGTGCATAAAAAGGAAATCTGGGCCAACTGCATCCCTAAAAAGTCTGACATGGGGTTCTAGGATCTGTTCTCGTAACTCTTGAGCAGTTACGGTACCCCTAAAAAACATGAAGGGGGTTGCGGCCGTTGATTATTATTCAGCCTCACACGAGAACACCTCCTCCACCGCAAGTGTCCCTTTCTCTGACGTTGGAGGGACGGTACCACATTTCACGTTGTCTCCAGATGAAATAATGTCTATAACCGGTTTGTAGGCTAAAAAAGGGACTCATCAGAGAACAGAGCTGTACTCAGTTTGTCAGTGCTCCAAGTCGCATGTTCATAGCACCAGTTTCGAAGAGCTGTGAGGTGGTTTATGGTTGGTTAATGGGATACAAACCACTGACTTCTTGCCCACTTGAATTGAGCCTTCTTTAACACAGTCCGGTTGGAAATGTTTTCACCTGTTGCTGCAGCAACCTCAGGAGACAGTCCATGACAGACATCGTAGAGTTCCGTCTTGCTGTTAGAGCTAGACAGCGGTCTGTTCTGGTTGACGTAGCCCTCGGGCGACCTTGCCCAACTCTTCTTGTAATGGTTCCTATCTCTTGAAACTGCTTCCATAGTGCCAAGACGACATTGCATGACACATTTAGCCAACGTGTCATCATCGCCTACGACTGCCTGGCTTCAAGTCGTCCAACGGGTTGCCATCTCAAAGAATCATCTAAACGACCATCGTGAGAACTGGAGGTGTGGTTCACCCACTGAGCAAGCCAAAAAAAAAAAAAAACGAGAATGAAGTGATATAGTCGCAACCTGTGTTTTTATAGGGGTGAATAATTTGCATAATGTGCGACTCTGTAAGGTGGCAGATCGATTTTTATTGGATACTCGGAATTTGCACCAGGATGCCTATTACATCAAATATTCTCCTTCGGCGACACTGTTCACAATAAAATATTCACAAAAAACATTTTGTTCTGTTAATTTTGTCGAGCAGTGTAGTTAGATTAGGCGCAATGAAGACTGGATGCAGTTTCCAGCAATGCGCATTTTTGTTACTGTTTATTTCATGAATGAGATTATTATTAAAAACATTATAAAAAATTTAAATGATAATTAGCAAAAATTAGATTAATAATTTATAAAACTGGCTAATAATTAATAAACTTATACAACTGAAAAATTATCAAAATAAAATTATTATTTAAAGTAATTAAATTTGAATAACAGTTTATAAAAAAATAAAAAAATTATTAATAATTTATAAAAAATTACAAAATTTAAAAAATTAATAAATTAATAATAATTAATACTTAAAGATAATTTTAAAAATCGTTGCTTTTATAGATGGCAAACTGTTCTAACGACAAAAACTTTTTCTTTTTATTTTACACTACCAGTTGAATCACCATCTTGTACTTGTTAGACACGGTAAATTTCTTTTTCCCACGACTGTACATTTTCGTGTACTTTTATAAAATAAACACCCATATAATAAAAATAAAATTTTACTTCTTATATCGAATAAAGCTTGAATATATATAGGAGTTTTCCCTTAAAATAAGTACATAATTGACTAAAATATAAGAAAGATTGCACTCTCAATTGCATAACACCAGTTTGAAAGAAATCTATACATTTAAGTGATCGATTTGTTCGCTGTAAAAATTCATCTTAGCTGTGGGTCTCCTGCTAGTTCTTTTCGAAAATTCTACCATATTGATGATTGTATTCCTCAAAGAAACTCTCTCTCTCTCTCTCTCTCTCTCTCTTGGCCTCTACGCTGGTGTGGTTTTTCGCTGTCTACTTTTTTTTATCAGCCTCAGCCAGAGGGGATTTTCTTTAGGATCCAAGTCTGCGCAAACAACAAGAATTCTCAGTGAGTAGTATCTACTCCACTTACATCCCAGGCCGAGAGACTTACAGTTTATTTCTGTTCAGCGAATTTATGTTTCTGATTGTAAGAAATAAGTCAAACGAGAGAGAGAGAGAGAGAGAGAGAGAGAGAGAGAACGAACGTTGACTGACAATACTGTAAGTTTTTCCAACTACTAACTCTTATCTTTTACCAAATGAAATTTTTTTCTTATTTTTATTCTTTGAATAAAGTGTTGAAATCGAAGTTATTTAGGGTAAAAAAGAAAGAGGGAAGAAGTTAGATTTGCTGAATAAGGCAAAGTTATAAAATAGCCACTACAAGTCTTAAGAAAAGATGGCACTTTTCTTTGCATTATGGGTAGCCTTGAAGAATGGAATGCCAACGTATGTCCAGGTTTCTGAGTAATATATTAAACATGTTTCGTGGAAGATGAATCGTAGCGAAAACAGACGAAAGGTGTTGTTCGTATTTTCAAGAATACACAGGCAGACGATAAATTATTCTGTTAATTGGCGCGTTCTCTTTTAATACCACGCTTTCGTCTGCTCCGCCTGTCTTTCATCAACTGCTTTTCGACTTCTGCTGCACGTAATGCTCTTTACGGAATTTTGGATAAAATTCTTGGTTTCCAGGAACAAAATAAACATTTATAAAGGAATATATTGAATAATGCATGCGCCAAATGTCATATTTGGGAAAATGAATGGTTTTAAAAACGCAAATTTAACAGTGAACATCTCTATGAATGTTTGATATAAATATTGCGTTAGTTCTGCAGGCTTTAATTACTTTCATGCTAGAAAATTCCATATTCATTTTATAACCAGTGGTAAACCTGGTTAAATCTGTCATGCATCAGGCTAATGTGGTTCAATTCGTTCCTACTGTATATACAAAAAAATTATTGTTGATCTTCAAGGTCCTTACCAATGCAGTTTCAAAATGTGACCTAGCATTTCTTGATCCCTGAGTAACTTTATTACATTCATGTCTGCTTGCCCGTTCCTAAACAGCATGGAATTTGCATTTAGAGGAATGTCTGGCGAACGCTGGACTATGGTACGCCAACTATGGTACGCCATCCCTGTTGAGAATGTTTATGAACATAGAGTGATGGTTTTATTTTTATTTATTTATTTTTTTATTCTTGCAGGCAGTACTGTGAATAAAAGACGATAAAAGCTGTTGTTTATTTAGAGGTAATATAAAAAGGTATATGAAGAGGCTTGACGTAGCCGAGTGGTCAGTGCGCGAGTGCAGTACCACACGTTCTTTGAATGGACCCGTGTTCAAGCCCGTGACTGCTAAATACGATTAACATTTGTATTGGTTGATTTATTGTAAACTCCACTGACCTAGTGGTCGTGCCGCAGTATCAACAAGAACCTTTGAAGGTATATAAATGAGCGAATTACTGCCACTGATTACTTTGATATTCTGAGCGACCAGGTTCATCCCATGGTGCAAACATTGTTTCCATGCCATGAAACATGGCATGGCATCGTTTGTGGGAAACTCCAATACATACACAGCCATATGTGTCAAAATTTAGTTTGAGGAGCATGAACCGGAGGCTAAACATCTTATAGCCTGCACAATCAGCAGACTTAACCGTTATTGAGCCATTGTGGTCATATTTGGAGTGGAGAGTGAGAAGCAGATTTCCTCTACCTTCATCACTCAAGGAGCTAGAAACGTTCCTCCATGAAAAATGGTCTTAAGAGCAACTGGACCATTTTTGAGATAGCTTAATTACGGCACTATCTTTTTCAAAATAATTTATACAGTAAGTTTTTATTTATCTTACTTCAATTAGAGATTAATTTTAGACTTCGCAATACAAAAGAAGAGTGTCTGGTGTTTTAGAGATTTTCTAATTTCTTCATTTCCGTTCCCTCTTCCACTCGAGGCTTTTTCCTTAATTTCAACACTCAGAAAAAACAAAATGTAGTGATGAACGAGTTATATGAACGCTTGAGTGGATTCGGAATTGGAGCTTTAGCAGTCACTTGATTAAACAGCACTAAGTTAGGATTTGTTTGTGATTCTGCTTCAAATTATTTCTTGTAATCTACCTGATGATTGTAGACTAACTTTCATTTGTGACCACATAACGTGAAGAATCTCTTTGTTCTCAAGAGCTGTCTAGACAGTAACACAAAGACTTCATCTGTCTAGACGTCTTTAGTCAAAGGCATCTGTCTAGAAGTCTTTGTCATGAGTTCCAAACGTTCTTGTGAATTTTAAATAGAGAACTACGGTGCAGAGTTATTTGAATGAGTCTAGACGACACGCCCGCAATTTCTTTTATTATAATAAATCCCTCCTGAGTTTCCAAACTATTGACAACAATAAACTGTCACCCTGGACAACCCTTATAATGCTCGTTCCTTTTAGGAATTCTATAAAACCCTTTACTTATTTCCAAGGGTTTTGGTGATGTTATTTGAATAGCATCAATGGACTTTAAATATTCTATTAAGATATGCGAATTTAGTTCACGTCATTGTCATCTAACTAAAAAGTCTATTTTTTCAAACGTTGAGGAAATCGTGTCGATCCTCAATATTTTATACATGAAAATAAATTTGGAGTTTCCGGAAGAAAAACCCGAGTTTTCGGGAGAAATAATCACCCTACCCTCGCCTGAGACCGACTAACTCGGCCAGGTTGTGAAAAAGGCTCATGGACTAGGGTCTATTCCACCCGATGTGGGGAAGGACGGTGATTCTTCCAACTGTGCTACCCACGAGGGCAACCTATTGGCGAATTGTCTTAATCTATATATACCTATACTGCAATGAACCCTAAAATCTGTCCATCTGTATAGATTTAACTCCTGGTTGGTGAATTCAATTCCTATGTGTCACAGACACCCGGATGTTTGAATACCCTCAGATATTTATAAATCAAACAGCTTTATATAATATTCCACATTATATCACGACAGAATGCTTGGCTGGCTGTCTTTTAAGTTGTATTACTGCACTTTGCAATAGCAGTTCTTGCAGACACCAGGTTGTATGAATACTTTCTTTATTTACTGCAATATTTCTATCCCTCGCTACCCATGTCATTTCATAATAGATGACAATAGACCAACTTTTTGTAGTACTGCATTCGGTGAGCTATTTTAAGACTCACAAGGAACAAATTATTTTATTTTGCTCGCTGTTCCTTCCCTGAACACATATATATTTAAATAGAACCCCATCAGATTCTAACTCCGCAAACTTTTTAACAGTCATTTTTCACTCGCAGTTTCTTGGGGTTCTACTTTGTTACTGCACATCTTTTTAAATCTTCAAACATTTTCTGTATGGAAAAGCTAACTTCAAAGTGCTCAAGTTATTTCTTGCCACTGCTCTCAGTATGTAGTTTCTTTCTTGCGATGTTATGACTTTGATGTGCTTCCTGTTTATAAAATCCTGAATAACGTTATCAAGTACAACTTTAAACATATTTTATGTTTGTCACAGTATTTTAATAATAATTGTTTTATGAAAAAAAGACGCCTTCCCAAAACTTCTAAATATATAAATATTTTTAATTTTGTACAAATTTAACTTTTTATTTAATAAAATCATTACGGTTCCAGCATAAATACTTATATTTTTAATAATATGAGTACAGAACATGCGTCTAATCTGGCATTGTATTAAAAGGACAGAGAAATCCAGTTTTTTAAGATAGAGGGCAGCACCAATTATAAGTTTTAGCTTCGGATCCATCTATATACGTGTGTGCTTTAATTGCATCTTTATTTTTAAGCACAATTTAAATACATGTAAATATGCATAAAAATACAATTAAAAATAGATATAAATATACATAAAAATACAATTAAAAATAGATATAAATATACATAAAAATACAATTAAAAACAGATATAAATATACATAAAAATACAATTAAAAATAGATATAAATATACAATTAAAAACAGATATAAATATACATAAAAATACAATTAAAAATAGATATAAAAATACAATTAAAAACAGATATAAATATACATAAAAATACAATTAAAAATAGATATAAAAATACAATTAAAAACAGATATAAATATACATAAAAATACAATTAAAAACAGATATAAATATACATAAAAATACAATTAAAAATAGATATAAAAATACAATTAAAAACAGATATAAATATACATAAAAATACAATTAAAAATAGATATAAAAATACAATTAAAAACAGATATAAATATACATAAAAATACAATTAAAATAGATATAAAAATACAATTAAAAACAGATATAAATATACATAAAAATACAATTTAAAAAATATATAAATATACATAAAAATACAATTAATAATACATATAAATACGCATAAAAATGCAATTAAAAATACATATAAATACGCATAAAAATACAATTATCAATAACTCAAAGTACATAAAAATACTAAGGAATTAATTAAGCTCTAACTTTGCTTGTTATAGTGCAACTTCTGATGAAGATTTACGCTAACCATTTGAAACAACAAAGTGCGGATAATTTGATTACATCTGGGCAGTAAATTTATTTCTTCTCCCTAGTGTATATATTAATAGAAGAAGAGTATTTGAAGAAGTTTATCTTACTTGGAGACTCAGCCAATTGGCGCCTTTAAAGATATTTCATGGGAATTTCGCAGAGGAGGTAATCAGTGGACGTATAAGGCAGATCGTTAAGCGTGCGTATTGTGGCCTATTTAAAAGAATCCGTCTCATCATTTCTTTACCACCAGGGCGTGGCTGACAGCTTAACTTCGGAGGGCGTGACTTTCATTGTACCTTGACCTCAGCTGTATTAGCGTCCAACCAATCTGTGTGTCACATGATACGTCTCCATTAGATGAACGCTCATTAGGCAACTACAAATTATTTTGGGGGATTGATCGTCTAAATTATTTATCGCATCTCCTGTGATGAAACTCACTAAAACCAGGAGTGAAGTCGTGACTGGGTAAACCCCCGTCCCCTTTTCCCCAAAACACAAATCGTTCTAATGAGAGGTAATGGGTGTCTTTCTGTAGTTAGTACACCGCCTTCAGGGGACACACATTTATCCCCTCGAGGGTGGAACTTGGTCGTAACACACTCTAGGTTTAACACTGTGCCCTACCCACTAAGATTAACTCCAGGCAGCGAAGCCATTTCTGCCCTTATAAGAAAACCCCCTCGTGGTTCCTTTGTGAGATTGCTATAGTTAGGTATCATACAACGACTCCCAGCTCTGTCTGCAGTCTTAATCGAGTCAGGTCACCGAGTTTCTAGCCCGTGAGGAGGAGGAGATGTCGCCAGCACAGATGGGCCTCATTTCGGTTTAATCAAAGGAAGCAGAAAGCTGTTCCGAATTCCGTACGGACTGCCGCGTCAAGGAGCAATCACGTGTTCGTGTGTTTGTTTAATATCACCCTCGTCTCTGTAGTTTCTGTCTCTTTTTTTCGAAAAAATTAGAAGAGGGGAGACAATGGCTTTGGCAAGAAGTAAGAATTCCTGGAGGAATTAAAGAGAAAAAAACCTAAGAACGCAGAGTATTTCGGAGAAAGCAGCTACTCTGGAGCGCTACGTGGGAGGCATTAGAAGACGCAATAAATAGACGATGCTGTCCGATTACTTTAGCTAAACTATACTTCCCCTTTCTCCTTTTGTTTTTCCCATCTCTGTAATTCTCCACTTAAGAACGTGCGACCAGATCTTTCTCACTGACTGAGAGATTTGCTTCTTCAGTAACTGCTGCGTTTTGTATATCTGTACAGTAGTAACAACCCTATTGTCAATGTTTTTGCTCTCCCAGGTTTGAGTTCTGATTGTAAACGCAACAAACAGTGTAATAGCATTCTGAACATTTGAACTTTGATGAGTCCTTAAATAAGAAGAATTTCTCTCCAGCTTCAAATAGTTAATTATCAATTTGGTCTAAGATGATGCCTCGTTATGTTCACACATTCTACAGTAAATTGTAAATTCCACTTCCTTTAATTCCTTAGGAGACAAATAAAATGAAAGAACACTTCTCTGTCAAAGAGGTCCAATCTGAAACAGTCGCCATTTAAAAAGAACTTTTTTATTTTATTTTCAGGTCGTCGATATCTCCAAACAGAATTATTGTTAATCGATACCCAACATTCCAGCCGCAAAGTATAAACAAATAGTTGTTTATAAAATTCACCGTATTTCTTCCATTATTTTTTTTGAAGTTTGTCAGCACCCATTAGTTGAGACATTCGTTTAAGTCTCTAAACATCACTTGTTATGCATTAAATATTTTCTTTACACCAAAAAGACAAGGTCCATTTATAGGAACAAAATGCCACACCATGATACCAATCTCTGTAGTTCAAGAATGCCACCTTTATACTGATTACCTCATTACTTTGCCATCACTTACAACTGTACCGTAGAGACTGAGCTGTAAAAAAGCGTCCATACATCCGTATGTGCGTCGTCTGATGTTTGAAGAAGGCGACGTGCATCATTCTATGATGCCTCTAGGTTAGTTTCGAGAGGGAAAAAACGAAAGAGAGAGAAGAAAAGCTTTTATCTTCTCTGTCCATCCACGTACAACATCCTGTCCCTCCCCCTAGTGGGCACCTGAAGCTATCAGATCAGGCAGAACGTCAATACGAGAGAGACAGACAGGTATGTTCAGAAAGTGCCGGTAGCACACTTGATAGGTCACTGCCTTTTATACCTTTATCACTTTTAAGTAGCGAACTCGCTGCATGGACCACAGACAAAGGATCACTCGTTATCAGTGCGCTGCAAATTGGACAGAACAAAACGTAAATTATCTCAAGAGGCAGTCTTAGCGCTATGAGAGCAGAAATTCATATCAGTCAACCCGATCATATCAGCCATGACAGCCAAAGCAAGACAGAAAGGGGAAAACTGCCCGAGTGAAGTGTGTCTAATGATTTAAAGAAAGATCACAGCTGTATGAAAAAGGCTTTTCACGGCAGTAAATAAAGAAGTGGAAGATTAATTTCTTAGGTGAGTTAGAATGAATATGCAAATGAAATGTGCCAGAAGAGACCTTGACGAAAATATAGTTTTCCCCACCCAACTGCTACAGTGCTGGAAAAAAAAATATTACTTAATGCTGAGCAAGGATTTTAAAATGTTCCATTAGGGGACGGTATCAATTCTCGCCAGCGCCTTCCTCCCTCCTCTAGTTGATTTTCTACAGATCATTGCAGTTTGTAGATCAAAATGTTTGGATGGGGGTTGCCAATCCTCCTAAAATATAATAATGAAATAGATTCATTAGGATAATTTATCCTCTCGTGGCCTCAATTTTTGGAAGATTCAAAAAATTCCTATTCTCTCCTGGCCTTCTCCTTAGAAGTTCAAATTTTTGGAGGAAGAACTGAAAATCCTCCTAAAATATAAAATTCAATAGCAGAGATTCATTACACGTATCAAATTACATTTTCAAGCCATTGCTACTAAACATATGTAATCCGACTTCAAAAATAAAGTTCCGAACTGAGTTGCCAGATTTTAGAATTTCCTTGTTTTTACAGGGCTGAACGAATGCGATTAGTCCATCAATGCCTAGTGTAGGTAGATTTTTGTAGCAATTGTCAACCTTCTTCCGGACAATCAAGCAAATATAAGTTCTAAGTGTCAACACAATTAGTGTCGACACTTAGAACTTAGATTTGCTCGATTTGATTTCACAGCGAGCTCAGTGAACACAATTCGTTCCAACAACCCTTGGTCCACTGAGCTAGTTGCAAACTAAAAGCGAGTAAGGGAACGGCTTCTGCTTCCAGACAGTTGATCTAGTAGAAGAAACATTGAATGCACCTTGTACACATGTATAAAGGTGATTGCCATAATGATATATTGTTTGCGCAATACTTCTTGCCGGTTAAGCACATTTCAGAGTTTATGAGAGAGTGATGGGCAGGAATTCTTTTGGTATATTCGCTTTTTCCCACAGGCCAAACCAGGTGAAGAAGCTCCACCTCCCCGTGGACTGGGCCAGCCAGCTGGGGATCCCCCTCAGCTGGCACTAAGTTCACTATATGATAATAAATTAAATTCATTAATTATTTAGTATATAGAGTAATAAATACTAAATACAACAGCTCCCCTAGTGGCGATATCACGCATTATTATATGTCATTTCCGGTTTGCGTGTTTTGTTTTGTATTAGTTTTAGCGTAAAACAATTAGGCTAAAGTTAACAGTTTTATGTTTAATTTTTGTTTATAAGTTGAATAGTTAACATAAGCTTATAAACTGCCTACTTTGTGGTTTGTGCTTTCTAATATAAACGTTAAATCGATCTAATTTAACATTTTAATCATTTTTGCTTATTTTTAGCGTGATTTATTATTTATTATAATTTTCTTAATGAAAAATATATTATTTTTGTTTTATACAATTTTTATATGTTCTCCTTAATTTTATTATTATTTTAAATACTGTATTTTGAAATTTATTGGTTTAATCATTAAACAATACTAAAGATCCCAACTTAAAATCTAAATGATAAAAATTTCAAGCATCTTTTCTTAAAATAGTATTATTTTTATAAAATATCATGACACCTTTAAATAATTAAACGATAAAACCAATTTAGCTTCAATATTTAAATATTTATATTTAGAATAGATATTCTACAAATGCAGCATATAACATTAGACTAAAATTGTGTATAATTTCTTTGCACTTATTGCTTAGGTGATGTTCGAAAGTTATCGAAGTGATATGCAAATTAATATGCTGTAGTTGAGAGAAATTAATTAAGAAGTCTTTAGTGTTCGTAATCACTCCGAATACCTTTTTCTCATAATTAGTGCGCTTCTTAGAGCTACTATGTGTTGATCTTCTAGGATGAAATAGCTATTGAGTGACCTAGAACCGCCTATAGAATTTCTCTAGACTATAACATTAAGGAAATAAGTTTCCTCCTTGTAGTGGAACTGCATCAATAAGATAACGAACTCTGAAGTAATTTGGTTTTTGGAGCGAAACATTTTTGGTTTAATCCTGCTTCAATTACGATCAATAACTTACAACTTTATGTTGTTTCCGCTTCTAAGCTTACAGATTATTCCGTTAATTTAACAAAACCATACCCTCTTTCCAACATCTCCCTAGTGAGGTTTATGTTTTATTTTATTTTTTCTGCGTGTCTTCCCTAGGATACGATGTTAATAGATACACACCCCATTTCCTCACCTTTTAAGGATAATTTAACTTCTTTTTTTGTTTGTTTTTTTTCCCCTGTTTCCCTAATCTCTTCATTTCGGATCATTTAGTACTATCTTTGGCAATCTAACTAGAGGAGTGAATGTCATATAAAGAACTTTTCAATTTATCTAACTTCTTTCTCTCGCTTTGCGTTTTACAGAAATCAATACAAATTGCCCAAAGTATCAAGGCACAAATTTAATGGAACAGATATCTAGTTGTAGTTGTGAACAATGCCAAGTAGAGACAAAGCTAGACGCAACACGTCTAGCATATATCTATAGATACGTTATAAAATACGTCATATGCAAAAATATTTTAGTAATAATCGTAATGGCTTGTATTATATATTAATTTTATATATAAAACTTTTGCATTTTTAAATTACTCAAGAAATCTTTTAGGTAAATCTTTATATTTACTTTTATTTATTAATAAAAGTAAATTAATTTAAACACCTATTTTTTACTTAAGTAATCGCTTTGCTGTGGAGAAATTTTAAATGACGTATCTATTAATGACGTATCTATACATCTATGTATAGACACGTCATAAATAGATACGTCATTTAAATATACGTCATAATACTAAGACTAATTATACGTCATAATACTATGCAAAAATTGTTTTTTTTGTAATAATCGCAATTACTTCTACTATATATTATTGTATATAAAAATAATTCCATTTTTAAATTAAGTCAAGAAATCTAGTAGACAAACTTTATATTTATTTTTATTTATTAATAAAAGTAAATTAATTTAAACACCTATTTTTTTACTTAAATAATCGCTTTGCTCTCTGAGAAATTTTAAATTAAGAGTCTTTTGTCTTGAAAGTTTTCTCTTCTGACTTGTTTTTTTTTTCTTTTTTTTTTTTTCACTTGCTGGAGAGCTTCAAGGGAAAACGCATTTATATAAGGGATAATCTGTTAAGAGTATTTTGTTGACGTTCTGGGAAGGGAGATATTTGGCGAAATAATTCCTAAGACAACCATCCTAATGTTAAAGAAGTAATTGTATTTCTCCTACAACCATTACTCAGGTCTTTTTGGGGATCTCCATTATTCACTCAAAACCAATAATGAATGCTAGATGTAATGAAGTGCGTCATTGGCTAAGCGATGCAACATTTTCCTCATCAATTTTCTGTGTTGCGCGTTTTAATCTTGCTACATCCCTGCATTTCTGAGTTTTCAGGACATGCAAAGTAGATTCACCGAGATCCTAATAGCTTCTTAATGTTTCCTGGAAGCATTTTGTACCTATCGAACCTACCCGGTAATTATCATAAAGAACAGTGGGAGTAACTCGCCGTTTTCCTATGGCAAGGTGGGAGTGGGCAGAAATATTTTCTACCAAGTTTCATTTAACAAAATAAATGTTTTTCCTTCGTAAAATTATCTCATACATTCATTACCTACAATTTCTTAATGGTTTGCGAACTCGATTTGCAGAATAAGAAAAAAGGTCTTTGCTTCTTGCCCTATTAAAATATCTGTTTTTGCGCTATCGGAGGTTAAAAAGTAATATATTTTTAACGAGAGGCCAATACGCTTATTATTGGTTATTCCTATTGAAAAATTTGGTAATGTGATATTGAATTAATAAGTTATAGTAATAAATCATTATCTGTACGTGATAGAATGGGGGCCGAAGTTGCTTCTGAAGAGAGGGGCAGACTAATAAAACTGATAATTTGACTTTTGACTATGCATGATTGTTAAAAATAGCTGCGAATTTGAAACAGATAATGCTTCACTGCGTTAAGTCAACCGCCAGGGGACGCTGTGGTCAGCTTTTGGGTGGCCCTAATATGACAGTTTATCTGATCAAAGAGTACGCTGTACTCTTTGATCAGATAAATTTTCGTTTAAATCTTAAATCTCAAAATCCCATTAAATCTCAAGATCTCAAAATCCCATTAAATCTCAAGATGTGTTTAATTTTGAGTTTTATTTATTAAATAAACAATTTAATTAATTCTTAATAAAATGCCGAATTTTAAACAGATTTTTCATTTTAATTCACCATTTTATTAAATATTAAAATAATTTAATTTAAATGCAATGTATTTATCACGTTTATTATTCAATATTAATTGTATTTATAATTAAATAGTAATGTACTTTAAAATTATTAAATAAATAAAATATTTAAATACAAACTACAATAGCATTTGAATTAGTTGATAATTTACATTTATTCTCAAGCTGAAAATAAACAAGAGAATTTTAAATTCTATGAAAAATCGTACTCAAAAGCTTTCAGTGCAAGTTCATTAGTTGGGATTCTATTAGAAACTTATCAAAACTACAAGAATATCAAGAAATTCAGTAGCTTGAGTTCACTTCGAAGTGGTAAACCAGCTCACAGTTAAGTCATCGGATGTCTTCGAGTGATATTCCATAATATAATTTTTCATTCAGAAAAATAGGCTGCAGGTGAGGTAATAGTCCTGTGACCCAAGCTGATATGGAGGCGAGATGCCTGATGAAAAAGTTGTTGATGAAAAATAAGCCTTCGTTGCAATAGCTCTGCATTAACCCCATTCTCCATTCGAAAACAGAGGATGAGAAAGAGACCCTTTTCAAACCGATTGTTTTTCTTCTCAATTCTGTGCAAGATTCCTTTGCCTTATGTTAACGGGATACCAAGAGATTTGCGTAGAACAGAATGACATAAAAGATTCGCATTTGCTTGCAAATGTAACTGCCGAACAACCACCGAAGCGCAAGAAAACTGACTTCTCTCTTCTTCCCTCTCCATTTCTGTAACAGCCATCATCTGCTTGTAGAGTAAGATCATCCCAAGAGTCCAATATAAAGAAGTAAATATATATCACGCTGCTTAAACTGCATTTTTTTGGCTTGCCATTTACAACCCATAGAAATAAGCTGAATAAAGATTTTTAAAAATGACAGGAACGTGTGAAGTCACGATGACTTTGCATCAAGTTCGTGCATCCTGGTCAAATATGAAAGCTGTCTATCAGTCTAATCACCAATCAGAAATCCTAACGTCATATTTCAAAACATTAAGAAGGAAATGGGACAGATGTTTATAAAATCTGTCCCATTTGCTTCTTAATTTTGCTGAAATTATTCATAAGAGCATATAAAAAACACTTTATTCCAATGAACTGTGTTTCTGTCATTACAGAAAAAATGCTAGCCGAACGAACTACTTGCGATGGGTGTCTGTTATGTTGTGTGCGTTACTTCACTAGATGGCAGTGCAGATGAATAATCAAATAGAGTTTAGTTTCTGGAAGCTGAGGTAGAAGAATGATGAGACGACGCTCAAATTAAACGATTTATTTTTGAGTTATTTAATTTTGCACGATTCAATCACTTGGTGTTAAGCCCAAGAAAGAGCAACTAATTTACTTTATTTATCTCTCGAAGTGTCTGTCTTAAGTGGTAAAAGACTGGTTTACGGAATCCAGTAAGCTAATTCGAAATCTTTAATTATAAATGTATTGAGAATGTCGTTGTGCAGTTAATGATCAAGCGAGGTCCCTTCCTTTTAATTACGCATGGTTATGTATGAGTTTTCCGAGCTGTCCAGAATATAATTATCACTGCAGCTTACCTTTGCTGACCAGGAAAAAAAAAAAAACTCGCTGCTTTCAACATTCTCTTTTTTTCGAAGAAAGTTTTCTAACGGTGTTTTTTGGAAAAGTGAATCCCATCATCAAGAATCCAACCAATCAGTGATTCTCCACTTTCTGACCAATCTTGTCGCCTCACTTTAATTCCAGATATTATTTCCGACTGCGCGAATAGCAAAAATGCTTCCACATAACGAATGCCTTTTCAACCTAATTTTCCAGCTATAAGAACGTGCTTTAATAACATGCTCTGCGGAGCTGATTACAATTTTTACATTAACACGCTGATTCGAATTTACAGCGAATTTTTTCGCACGTGCAAGAGATTAACATAAAAATCTAAATTAAAACAAAAAGGATGGGACAATCTCATTTATATGCTAATTTACTAGTGAGGATTAAAGCGTGTTTGCACATAATTGCTTGTAATAAATCCAAAGTTTTTTTTTTCTGTCCTTCTCGAATATAGAAGGCAATTTGCTATGGGAATGCACAGAAGGAAGACTTGGTTTAAATCCCCCCAGACAAATGGGTTCATCTTTAATGGAGATGTATCGAAATTTTTTTCATCTGATTCCATCAGACCACGTTGAATCAGCTGCCACGGATGGTGTTGTAAGCCTAAGTTAAAATGAGTATAATTTATTCAATGGTGTGTCGCTTTTTGGGGATACAAAGCCGTATTATATTCGATTGATTAATTAGGTACCTAAAGAATCACCTGTCAGAATCAGTTATCGAAGTCACAAGTCCATTTTCAAGGTCAACTTGGAGTTTCTTTTCAAGTTCGTCGCAAGGTTAAAACAATGCTCATCTCCAGTTTCGTCTCAATGGCATGATTAAATCTGTTTTCATTTCTATGAACCACTTGAAAGTAAATTCCAAGGTTACTCGAAAGACATCGAAATTCACAGAGCCTTAAATGTCAATTTCAATGTCATTAGAAGGGCATATCGAATTTCATAGAGCCCTAAATGTTAATTTCAGGGTTATTTCAAGGGCATGTAGAATTTTAGACCGAATTTAAGTGTTAATTTCAGGGTTATTTCAAGGGCATGTAGAATTTTAGACCGAATTTAAGTGTCAATTTCAATGTCATTCTTAGGGCATGCGGAATTTCAAGGTCACTCGAAAAACATGAACAGTTGAAGAATTCGGTGCGCTAATGTGGACTTAATTTAAAAGTAATATTAAAATTAATTTCAAGATCATATTTAAGATTGCTTAGAGTTCCTATTCAAGTTTCGTTCAGGTTTCATCAAATTTTGATTATAACTCGTTTAACGTTTTAAACATCGGTGTCATGGTAAGTTATCAAATGTCTCTTTGAATAACAGCTATCTCTATTTTTTTAATTGAAGTATTTGAATGGAAAGATCAAGTGCCATTTAAGTCCCATCGATATTTAAAGATAAATGCTGGAACTAACTTTAACTATTCCAATGGAGGAAAAAACCCTTGACTGTCGTGTTTGATGTGCACAAATGGGCGGATATTTTAGAACATTAAGAGAGGATAAAACCACTTGAGGAATGTCTTTTTCCCTCAAGAAGTATCCTTTATCGCACTGTTCTTTCTCATCACGGAAAAATAAGCGTTTTTTAATTCTTTTAAAGTATATAATTAACAAATTACCCTCGACATGTACATTCAGATGAGTGTTTTGTTGTTCGCACTCGAAGAAAGGCTAGAATTAATTGCATATAGTTTTCTATAGCTCGCAATAGCTAAGTGAAAGAGAACTGCAAAAATGAGCTCGTGCCTTTAGTGCATGATCCAGTGCGTAAGAGAGAGAGAGAGAGTCGGAGAAAGAACAAATATTTATAAAAGGCGAAAGGCTATGGGTTTCTCATCTGTTAATTAGTGGGAAGAGCATCTGTTAATCAAAAGACTTAATTTCTCGAGCTGTATTTTTTTTTTCCTTCTCTCCCACCACATCTGTGATAAATTAGGGACTTCTGTCCGTGCGATTTGACGTGTTTGTTTGCACGTCTCTTCAATTAATTCGAGTTTTTCAAAGGAAATTAATTAGTTCCTTGGCGCTACTATTTGAGTTGTCAAAGATAACTACCGAATAGTGGCGCTGCAGTCAATAGTAAATGCAAAACAAATTCATTAATTTATTGTTGGGTACGCAATCTCCCTCGAGATTCGACGCTACTTGATTTCGTTTCTTTTTCTTCGATCCTTAGCTTATTTTGCCGGTGTGTTCCTTTTAATGATGTCCTCAGGCACCTCCGAACTTCAACACCTCCAACTCATTAATTATAAGAATTTCTGCACAACTGCAGCATTTCTGTATGTCTTCTTTGTTTTTTGTTGCATTCTGGTGTCGTGTATCTGGCTTGAAATGGTTACGAGGCAAATTAGGTTTCTGTCTAACTCTTCTTTATTGAATTCAAGAAAATATTATTTAAAAAATCATTAAAAGTTGCTCGAATGCGCGAGCCTTATTACTCCTGACATTACACTAGAACACGTCTAAAAGTTTCGCAAAAAAAATCAGCTGATTTCGTTTTTAATTAAACTTACTGCTTTGCCATTAGTTCCCGGGTGCAACGTTCCCGTAAACAACGTCTACCGTTTAAGTAATTCACCTAATATGTTTTATATGAGGAAAATAATTTAAATACATTCTATTTATTACTAATAATTAATTTTATTGATTAATACACGCTTTAAAAGATCGATATTATCAAAATAGTATGTTCTGGGGTGGTGCTTTGTTTTTTTTTTTTTGTAATTTCGACGTTTATACAGTGGCTTGTAACTTTTGTGTGAATTATTTTCCTTGTCGAACAAGCTGACAAGTCCAGAAAAATCAATATTATCACGACAGCCACCAGCGGCAGTTGTTATTTGTGGCACACGACAAGCCACCCTTTGCTACACTTTACGTACGTCGAGCTCGATCGATTTTTATTTCACAAGTTTTCACCAGTGATTTTTTGCAATTTTTTTTTTTTACCTTCCATGGATCCAATGAAGGTCACGCATCTAGACGACTTTTTGCTCGGTCTGCAATCATAAACAGACGAAAAACAGGACAAAACCTTATCTGTAAACTAGCACTAAGGCTCGTATACTTCCCTGTAGCTACGTTGACAATCGGTGTCTAAGATACCGAGTCTAAGATAAAAGCCTCGTAAGCTTTTATCAACATTTGATATTGCAGCTTCAATATTTCATTTGAATATAAATCACTGTTCCGCTTGTTTATGATTCAGTTATAATGTAACAACACGCCCATTATCACTAAATGTTCGCATTCTCTAATATTTTGAAAGGGCGTGTATAAACTGTCCAAAGACGTTTTGGATCTCCATTTCGGATTTTAAATGGTGTTAATACGTAAAGCCTTTTATTACTTCAGTAACAACTCAAAAATAAAATCTTTGAAAACAGAAAAATGGTGTCTTTATAAAATTGCATTTAATAATAAAAAACTAAAAAAGATTCACCTAATTTAATAATTTTTTTTATATTTAAATTTTATATATTATTTAATAAACATTTTTATAAAAATATTTCGGAATGTGTGCTTGAGTTTTAAATGTTCGGATAGACGAACTAACTATTGGGATTCTATAATATTTTTAAATAATTATAGGAACTTATTGGGATTCTCTCTTATTTTGAAAGGGCTATAGGAAGTTATTGGGATTCTTTAATATTTTGATAGGACCGTATGAACTCTTGGTATTCTCTAATATTTTGAAAGTACTACACGAACTTATTAGGATTCTCTAATACTATAATATTTTGAGAGTACTATAGGAACTTATTGTGATTCTCTAATATTTTGAAAGGGCTATACGAAGCTGTTGGGATTCTGTAATATTTAAAAGGACTATACGAACTTTATTAATTGACTGGGATTCTATAGTACAGTACTTTGAAAGGACTATAAGAACTTATTGGGATTCTCTAATATTTTAAAGGACTATACGAACTTATTTGGATTCTGTAATATTTAAAAGAACTATAAGAATTTACTAACTGATTGGGGTTCTATAGTACTTTGAAAGGACTATAGGAACTTATTGGGATTCTCTAATATTTGAAAGATTATACGAACTTATTAACTGATTGGGATTCTATAGTACAGCACTTTGGAAGGACTATAACAACTTATTGGGATTCTCTAATATTTGAAAGGACTATACGAACTTATTGGGATTCTCTAATATTCTGAGAGGACAATACGAACCTATTGGGAAACAATACAATTCTCTAATATTTTGAGAGGACTATAGAAACTTATTTGGAGTCTTTAATATTTTAAAAAGATTATATTAACTTATTGGGCAAAAATGACGTTTTATAAAACTGTATTTAATTAAAAAATCATCCAACGTAATAAATTTTTAATTTATGTTTAATTTTTTTTAAAAAATATTTCGTTTTTGTGTGTTTCACTTCTACGTTTCTTTCTTACCACTTTAAAGAAAGTATTTCTCTATCCATGGAAGGAATTAAATTGTAAGATATGCAACTATAAGATCGATAGAGACTTCTTAGACGCCTAGGCAGACACCAAGAGCGCTGCTTAAATCCACATACAATCCTAGATTACGCCTCATGCACCAATAGCTTCGATAACGTACTAGTGTGAAGTGCACGGAGGAGTCAACAAAGAATTTTGCCTCCTGCGCGAGCCGAGAGTTAGGCGAATATAAATAGAAACATGCACAGGCTCCTGGAGAAAATGAGGAGTAGCTTTTAAAAGCGCAAGTATGAGAAACGAAAAACATGTTTATGGTGGCTACTCTCACAATAAGCTGAAGGTCCTTAATGGCACCGCTCTATGAAAGACATCATTAAAGTCTATTCTCAACGAAGAAACCGCAATTTAAATATCTTCAATCCCTGCAGCTATTTATCGAGAAAATAAATGGAACGTATTGTAGTTCTCCCACAAAAATTCTATGCATTATTTGCTTCTAAGATCTTGTGTTAATCTAAAGCTGCATGAATTGATGATCTCTGAATATTTAGGAATGATTTACCACCACTTTTATTGATTAACTGATTTTCCAGAGACTTTTTTTGATTCTCGGTTATATTAGAAATTAATGATAGGAAAGGATGATAATATGAAAGAAAAATTGATTTCTGTGAATCATTTTATGATGTTTTGGCTTTTCTACCTGTCTTCCTATTGTTAATTTTATTGTTATTTATTTTTGTTTTATTTTATTGCATTTTATATTTTATTTTAATGCTTTTTATATCATATATCCAATTACAGAATATGCGTGTTGTGCAGTGAAACATGTTTTACAGGGTGATTTCATCAACCAGTCTTAATTCGTCATTTGCTATCCTTTTTTTTTTTTTTTTTTTGAAGTATTTGATTAAAAAGAATGAGCTAAATGATCTTACAGAATATTAATGCAAATATATGACTGGTTGCCTGAAATTTGAGGAGTATCTTGTCTCCTCCTTTTCATCTGCGCTTGCAACCAGCAAGATTTAAACTACTAGTTAGTATAATGCTCTTATCCCCACAGCAGAAAAAAAATTGCCATCACAACGAGTTGCCCTACTACTACATTACTTTCTTCCAACTTTATGTACACTTTGATCTTAGCCAAAAGGCCGAGAAGCTACCACAACTTTATATACATAGTGTGCATAGGAGAAAGGCGCCTCCGGTGGTTTCCCACATCTGCGCCATATGAACTCTATTGAGACAAACAGCATCACTGTGAAAGCCATAGTGTGTTGTATATGATATATTGTGTTGGGTTCTGTTGCGTGTTCTGGCTTTTGGCCAAGGGGCCCTTGGTGGGACTCCACGTTGTCCGCACACCGCTTTATATACAGTAAAATCTGCAAAACGTGGTACATCTTACAAAATTTTTAAAAAATCAACATTTTACAATCGGGAACTATTAAGAAAACAATTCGTCACTCGTATCAAAGACTGTATTTGACTTGAAGAGTCCATGGAAAAAAGGGAGCATTTCTCCCTTTAAAAGATTCACGCAGAACAAGCCTATCCTTTAATTGTGGCCAGTAGGATTTAAATTATATAAATAACACAGTGGTTTTAATTCTCGTATTAGTTTGCCTTTTCAGTGAGCTTCCCTAGTATTGCACTACTTTCAAAGGGATCCCCAAAAAGTTAATTGGCCATTTCTTCAAAAATGAGACTGCTATTACAAGACTAATAGGACCCTCATCAGGTGTTCTCTAGTGACAACAGGTAAACAAAAATATAGCTAAAGTTTTGTCTGAATGTTGTCACTGGAGACCACCTACTATCTGATGAAGGACCAGTTAGCCCTTTAAGAGGCTGTTAGAGCAGCGTTGTCTTTTAAACAAATGGTTAATTAGGCTTTAAGCGAGGTCGTCTTTTTGAAAGTAGTACAACACCAGGGCAACTCGTTAAAAGGCAGTTTATTCTGCTGTGAGAATCAACATTGCATTATCTATGCACTTTAATAATTTCTCTGAGTTGTAAAATATAGCTAAAGCTATATTTTACAACTAAAGCTATATTCTGAGTTGTAAAATATAGCTAAAGCTATATTTTACAACTCAGAAAATATAACTTTAGCTATATTTTATAACTCTGAATTTCCCTCTTTTCAATGCCATCTCTTATTAACGCGATCTACTCTTGCAAATTACAGCTATATGACTGATCATGCAGAGCTTGCGTGAGAGCAAAGAGAGAGAGAGAGAGAGAGAGAGAGAGAGAGAGAGAGAGAGAGAGAGAGAGAGAGAGACTATTGTGAGTACAACTGTAACAAGCTTGATTAAATCCATGGTTAATAAACAGTAAAGTACTGAGGCGTACAAACTGTAGATTTTTTTTTGTCTCCATTATGACTAGTCAAACAGGAGCATGATTAAAGTATGAGCATGATTTTAGGAGCGTGACTAAAGTAGGAATAATCTGCTGGAGATCATGCACTTGACTTCCCACTCCACTACTTACAGTTACAACTGAAGTGTGCAGTTTTAAAAATAAATAAAAGTGTTTAAATAAATTTACATTTAATAATAAATATTTATAAAAAATTAAAAATTTAACGAAATTTATTTAAATTAAATTTTTACAATTTTTTTTATAAATGGTTAATTATTTTATTTTTAAAAACATTTTTCGTAAATTTATGAATACGTTAAGAACTGCGCATGCTTGGCACAACGTTACAACTTAAATCATGCTGACCTTTATAAACTTACATTTATAAAACTAACATGCTGGCTTTTAATAAAACTAATCGTAAATTTTGTTAAAAGTCAGCGTGATAGTTTAATAAATACTAGTATGTTCGTTCTATTTTACAGAAATTGCCTGCAAAATAAAAGTTTACAGAAATATCACTGTGCACACCAATATAGTTAAAAGAACTGGAATAGAACTCGTATTGTATTACAAAGGTTAAAAATACAATCTACGTATTTCTGCCTGAAAACAATCTTACAACACCCCCAATTTCATTCCAGAAATAAATTGTACTGAAGACAGAGAAACGTAATCAGAGTTCTTAGGATTGTTCTAAACCTTTGACATCAGTAAAGGTTACAGAGTAGCAGTAGAACATTACAACACGCAAAAAAAAGGAAAGATTTTTTTGCTGTAAGAATCATCTCAGTAGACAGTTATGAGAGATCCCGAGAGGAAAAACAAAACAAAAGTCGATATACAGCAGCAGTAAATAGTCCCCCGAAACAATCTGACTTAAATAAAGAGACTGAAAGAACCAAAGAGGAAAGCTAAAATACGAAATACTTTTTGGTAAATTCCCAGTGACACAAAAATTTTAATTTTTTTGCTGTTTGCTGAGCCTTTAAAACAAAATAATCAAAAAAATCTCCAAAAATTCGAAAAACCTATTTTATTTTCTAGTTGGGTTTGTGTCTTCCTCCTATTATTCGGTAATCTTTGAGTTTGTAAGAGTTTCTGCAGTCAACCGACGGTTTTGTACCCATCCAACCCTTAATTGTTGTGAGTTAATTGTTGGGTTTGTGCCTGCGTATCGTCTGCCAGTTGAAAATGATTTGTTGGGTCCGGATCGTTCTAACTGCTAATGGTAAGAGCGCTGTGATGCTTGCTGATTTCTCCACTAATTGCTTCCTGCGCACTTTTTCATCCCAATCACTACCTATCTCTGTTAGTTAGGTACTACCTTCAACTTTTGTCTCTGTGTTTACCAACAGATAAAAACATCTTTCGTTTTTATCTGTTTGTAAATCAACATTTTTTTTAAGATTTAATTTCTGTTGATCATTTTACTGAAGATAATTTATAAGAGATCCAACCATGAAGTTTTGAGGCTGATTTTATTGCGCGACTTGCATGGCAAAAACTGAGTGTTAATTGCGAAGACATGTTCAGACATGTCTAAAATGAATCCAATTCATGATTTCGTTTATCGCTAGCTACTGGAATATAAAGTATGTGCGTGTGTGTGTGACACACGAATGCCCTCTACATTTTCCTAAAGTGACTCTGGTGTGGTTTGACAGGTGAGTTCATCATTAATCTCATTTTTTAAAGAAAGTCTGTGCAAGACCTGGGTCGTGTTGCGTCAATAGTCCTATGGTATCCTTATATGTGAGGAGAACTTCTTCTGAACTCTGTTACTTCTCGCTGTAGGCTGATTTGATGGATGGAGTCTACAGTATTGGCATTTGCAACTTTGAAAGTGCCATCTTCCACTTCTGGGTACCACGTCAAAAGGCCAGAGTGCCCTGAAAATGAGCAGCAACCTTTCTCAGCCTTCTATTGACGAATATTTGTAACTAATTTTGCCTTAAGACTCTTTTAAATCCTTCGAAACATGCAAATTACAAATTTAAATTAAATCCATCATTGCTTTCATAAGCTCTCTGGAAGCGAATTTTATTTACTACCATCGTGTACATTATAAAGTTTATCTCGTTATTTATAGCCACTGTTTTTGACTTTGGTTTCAGGACTTCGTTTTATGCTAAATACCAATAATGAAAAACAGGAAGAATTGAAGAAGGTGGGATGGAGCGTAAATCTAAGACGGGGGACATAAGTCACAGCTAATCTACGCACAACAAATACTACGTTGAGTTCTATGTCTCCTCTCCTTCGCTAAGTATGCAGGAATTAAAGCAAACTTAATCATTGCCAAGCAAGAAACGTAAATCGAAGGCATGACCGTCTTGCGCGATCCTTAGCAAAGATTTTTTTTTTCGAAAGCTTTCTTCTTAAGACTCAGTTAAGCGCTTCTTTTTCTTTGCGATTTAATGTCGCAACATTAAAGAAGCTGAACGCATTAAACTTTCTTAATTACGTTTATGTCTTTTTCGAGGGTTTACCGAGACACGGCACAGGGTGGGGGAGAAGAATGGACATAGAGTAACATGGTAGATAACTGGTTGCAGAGCTTATTTTTTTTACTAAGCGATGTCTTGAGGAAAAAGATCGGATTGTAATTAGCAAACTTATAATGCACGTGACGGCATTCATTTACTTTAAGAAAGAATGACTTCAGAGGAAAAACGAGCCAACGCAGTATCAAGTAGTTTGGTATACACTACACCCTCTTGAAGATTGCTTTTTTTTTTTACTTGCAGTGCGCTTTCTGCTTTTTAGACGGTTGTCAGTTAGTGACGTTGTTCTAATTTTGTTATTCGGGGGGTTGTGTCTGTACAAGGTAACTTGTTCCTCACCCTCCGAGCTATCTTCAGGTCGTGTGTGCGGAACAAGAGAGGATATGTCTTTAAAAGAAATGACTGAACTTTTCTCATGCATTAAAACTAAGATGGAAACAGGGAGTGTGCTCGTGTAATACTGGTCGGTTCAAAAAGGCAACTCATCTTAATGCAGAAACACTTTTTATGACCCTTAGTGTACATAAACAGCTTGGTCACAACAGGGACTTTGTGAGGGATTATGAGTTCGAACAGATGGGGAGCAAATAAATCAAGATGACTGACGGGAGGGACGTGTAGTGTCATGAGAATGCGCGCATTGTCAAATGAAGTACACAAATATACTGCCCTTCCAGAATAAAATGAACACCGGCAGTTCTGTTTGTAAACAGATTTATAAATAGTGATATCTATTGATTTTGACATCAGAATGATTTAAATTGCTTGCTAAATGCAATTAATGTATTTTTAAAAAAATACATTATAGATAAATAATACGAATTATATTTTTTTCAGAGCTACACCACCACCGGGAAGGGCATGAACTAACGTGTTTTTCACCACGCATGCCCAGTGCGAAAACTAAGTGACTCACTTTTTTTTTGAAATTGCAGAGCTGTTTGTTTTCATTATGAACAAGAAAAACGATAAAATTTTTCATGAATTGTAAGAAATAAAATAATACGCTACATTATATTAGATTACGTTTAAAATTACTGTATTATATTAATATTATTATAAATATTGCAGTAATTATGAAAAAGATTAGAATAGCAAAATATTTTAATCTATTATTACAATATTTCTAATTATATAGAAATAAATTATTAATAGTAATAAAATTAATTTAATAATTAGGATAATAACTGTAGAAAACTATTTGATACTAGATTTTGAAACTCCAAAGTAAATTCCAGATGGCGCAACGGTCTAGTCTCTTTCTTTTAGATG
Organism: Mastigoproctus giganteus; assembly: GCF_048544385.1. NCBI lineage: Eukaryota > Metazoa > Arthropoda > Arachnida > Uropygi > Thelyphonidae > Mastigoproctus > Mastigoproctus giganteus. Next base: position 29,849,420 of record NC_143581.1, on the reverse strand, counting down.
TAATTAATCATTTTTTCCCCGATATTAACAACTGTGTAATATAACCGCCATCTTAGGGAGTCATATTTCTGCAAATATGAGGAACTGGGATCCCAGAGAGAGAAGGAGAGTTAAAATTCTGCCAAAAGTGCTGACTTCATGAAGGATTTCAAGGACTTCTCAGTTACTAATGGCTTTTTCCCCTTTTTTGTTTTAAATCTGATACTCAAACTTGGTCATGGGTTTTATTTAAGAGTGAAAAAGCCACCTAGAGAGTTTGAGTCTAGAATTAGTCTCTAGAAAAGCAATATGCTATTCCTTGCAAATCGCAAATCACCCGATGTTATTTAATCACAGACAGTTCTGTTTAAGCAGAATTATCAAAGGATTCTTTTTTGTACAACTGCTGAGAATTTCCTAAGTACACCGGGATGAAAATATTAGAATGGAATGATTAAGATGGGGATTTACTTTTTGTCGAGTCAAATTATGTAATTTATGGTACCCAGAGCAAGAAACATCCCTAGATGTTTCTCCACTGTACCTGCCTCACTCCCAAACCAATTAGCGAGAGGTAGGTTGCGTGTGGATCCCAACTAAGGGTTTAGTGAATTATTTACAAGTGAGTGTAATCGCAGTCTTCATCCGCATGGTTCTGCTCATGACTTGTTTGTAGGAAACGTATGTAATATTCATCCGTTCTGGATGATTCGCGTTGTACTCCAACGTCTTGGGTTTCCTATAAATCTTAGTTACTTCTGCTCAACCCACTGTCTGAGGAGGAACTTCACCAAGAAATTATTCGTTGCTGCCTTGACATATCGTCCCCAAACATACATTCGGAGAGTTGCTCTGCATAAATATTTGATAGCTGTGAAATGAGATGAAACAGTGGATAGAGAGAAATATCGAAATAGAAAAAGGCAAAGACAGATAGACAAACGAAGGATGAGAGAGACAGAAAGGGAGTGGGGGGAATCTGTTCAGTGCATTTGATTTATTGCTGCATTTGGTGGGTGTTATATGACTTAGGAGCAATCAGAAAGTAACACTTAATCCGAAGAGATCAATGCAGTTTGACATTGGGAGATAAAAACCACGTTAAATAGGTTTTAAATCCTGGGATTTATTTATAAAACGGTCATCTGTCATTGTTTCACGGAACACTGAACTTTGAGACAGTCAATCGGACATGGAGTAGCTGATACAGATGGCAAAATATCCGTTCTGGTGTTCCTGTAGTGGAAACTTAAGATTTTAGGTTAAAAGAGTGTAAAGATAAAGATTGTTATTCATGAAGTTGTCTAATGGGAACTTTGGTTCCATGACTCAACTGATTCGCATTTTGTTGGATGCTAATTCGTCCTGTTTACCATGCCATCCACTTCCAATAAATCGGGATCCTTCACACCACATTTTAATTATTGTTGTACATGTAATGTGCCATAGTGGGTAGTACAGTGGTTATAATCAACGTAATCCCTCACCGTATGGAATAAATTTGGGTTCTAATCCCTTCAAAGACCAGAGAAACTTCAATAGGCTTGTCGGTTGGTTTTTCATCCAGGAAAACAGACAACTGAGCTAGTGAACACACGCAATTTATAGACAAAATATTCTGGAGTGTGAAGAATCCTGATGCCAGATGGCATGTTAAAAAAGAACGCGTTGGCATCTAACAAAATTCAATCACCCGGTCAAAACGTAACTTCAAATATTTCTTGTAAATGTAATATTTGTCTAGCTCTTCAATAGTGGGCAAAAAGGTGGACTTGTCTATAGATTTCCATCATTACCATTAGTTTCTTGATTGCCCAACAAGTGTCAGTGGGTAATATTTTATAGTGAACCAAAGGGTTTGAGATTGCTATTCGATGTCTCATACCAACGTATTAATATTAAAATGGGTTGTCGGGTGGAAAAGACCCAGGTTTTAATCCCATTAATGACGCGAGGAAATTTTATAGGCTTCTTTTAACCCCGTGGCTCATTTAGTCGATCGCAGGTGTAGATGGGGAGATCAGTTAGTTCTCTGGCAGCTCTAATAAGACTTTTTTTACTGTCCAATTCCTCTTTGAATTTTACCACACTCTCTGCCTCGGCCACACTCTCAGGAAACTTATTCCAACGTTTAACAACACGTTGCTCGAGGGTAACCTTTATAAGTTCTGGTCTACTGTTACTGCGTAAGAAGCTCTGAAGAGCACACTTCTTAATTTCTACTTGCAGTTGCCCAAATCCTTTTGAAGCAATGTACCTGAGAAGGGAGAGAAGAAGTTATTTTTTTAAGAGTCGACAGCAGACAGTGTTAGCATTCCCTGCGTATATTTGAAGTGAGCATCGTGAAGGAACCTTTGTCGATGAAGTGACAAATCAAGAGAAAGTGTTATGGTTCTTCTAAGGCAATTTATGTTTCTTAATTCACCGCAGCGGTTATTAGTGCTCCAGTACCGCTTCGTGGATGCATCTGTGGTCTTTGATCCGGTTCCTGGAATTGTTTGATTCTTTGCATTGGAACTTTAATGGCAGGCTTAAGGTCCGTTATGGTGCTCGTGTCTCTTTTATGTGTTCCGTTAAAGCTAAGGCGCTAAAACCAGTCGCCGAATCTCCAAGTATTTCGAAGACTATAACCTGGAATTACTTGCATTTCAAATACTGCTTTGTAGCCATTCCGGGAATTCTCACAATTCTGTTCAATTCTGCCCACTCGCAACACCAATAAAAGACAATAACACGCTCTTCGCTTCGCGAGATTAACCCTTTCAAATTTTGCTTAAAACTCCCAAAGTATTTCGAAATCAAACCTCGCTGCCATAAAAGGAAGATTGTAATTCGTAATCAACACCAAGCAATTTCCAAAACAACCATATTCCACTCTACTCTCATTATATTTGTTCCATTTTATTTGGCCTTTTTTTCTCAGCCACGAATCTACTAATCTCAAAACGCAAATACACTTCCCTACCAAAAAATTGGATGAAGTTAGTTCTTATCAACTTGTATTGAAACCAAAGTATAAACAACGGTTGACGTAATGGGTGACTTAATATTTTGCTCGGTTAGTGTACATTGTTATTATTGATGACATCCGTTTCAATAGATGTATGTTTTCACATCCACATCGTACTGGGAGAGGACACCGAGAGGTTCTCGATAATATTAATCTCTTAAATAATCTGTCCCAGCCTTGAGAGTAATCTTGGCCTCTTTGTCTTGCAAACAAAGACCAACTATGATGGTAAAGAAACCTATTTAAGATTGTCTTTGTTCACTTCGAACGAAGACATAAGGTGGGTTTCGTTTTATCTTTCCAGCTGTCTTTTCTCACTTTAAAAAACCGGGCTGGGAGAGTGATAAGAAAAAATTGAAAGAAAACAGTTTGCCTTTCTTCGAGAGAATTTTAATTATCTCCGAAAGATTTTAGACAGGAACTTTGAGTTTGGGAGTTGCTTTTTAGGGTTTTTCCACTCCGATGAAGATGGTAACTTCTCTTTTAACACACCTACGTCTCAGAAGTCTAATAATAAAGGACATCCCATGTGTGTTGTGTTACTTTAATCGATAGTAATATGCTTTAATAAGGGCCGGTGTAGGGGGAGTGGTATACAGTGGAATTCGTCCCACTATCGATCTACAACTAATTAAAATAAATCAGGTCTTTATTTTTAACGATAGCCATATCAGACAGGATCTTTGTGCAGAGGTTCTCTTCGAGAAATGTATTACTCAAGAAACCGGTTTTTGATTCCTTAATTAAGTGCTCTTTCAAAGGCGCAGGCGCTGTGTGTTATGTGTCCACGTGCACGTTGTGGGCTGGAAAAACTTCTCTCTACATCTGAGATTGGATAACAACACCTTGGACTGAAGAGACCTTTAAAAATTCCTACTTAACCAGGAGTACCATCTTCATCTAGATACCACATAAAATTCTTTCTTCTCTCTCCAGTAACGTCCTCCATTTGTCGACAGAGCCCACAGATGTATCCATCGAAAAGGCATGCAGCAGAAACAGGGTGTTTATGAGGCAGAGAGTGGAGAGACTTTGTAAGAGATGGGTCATTCATTAACCTAACTGCCCTCTTTTGAATGGAATCTAGACTGCTCAAAGAGGATTTGGAGGCACTGTCCCAGATGTGGGAACAGTAATCCATGGTAGGCCGGATTTGCAATTTGTACACAGTGAACAGCTGTTTGGAAGAAAAGTAACGCTGAGAGCAAAAGACAAAACCCAGTTTTTTTGGATGCAGAGGAAGCAATGTTTGCGAGGACTTACGCCAAGAGAGATTAGAAGTCAGGGTAATCCCCAATACAGATATATGATCTTGCTCAGAAATCAGAGAATCCTTCTTGCAGATATAAGACAGGACTGAGTTTTAGAAGGATTGAAATCAACTAAGTTATCTTTGCCCCACTGGAGAATTATCTGGAGATGAGCACCTAAGGAATTGTTTAATGGATAATCGAGAATTTGAAGCTGTTTGTGCAGGACATGGTTTCTCAAAGTGGAAGGTGGGATGCAATGTGCTATCATCGGCAAAACTATGGATAGAATTTCCAGTTAATGGAAGAAGGTCATTAATATACAAGAGGAAAACAGTGGGGGAAGAACTGAACCTTGGGGGACACCAGCATTTAGAAGACAGAGAGCCATCTACCATTACTCTCAGTGAAGGGTCAGACAGACAGAAAACTGGAAAGGCAATTGCAAAAACACTCGAATATTCAAAAATGTTAGCTTGTTTGGATAAATATAGTGTTTTGACAAAGCTATCTGAAGAATTAAATAAGTTAGTTAATGTACGCAGGCGAATTCGAATTTTTTCTTGAAATTAATTAAATTTTTGTTGTTCCTGTGATTAAGGGAAGTGAAGAATAAATATAGTTATTTTCTTATCAATTAATTACTAAGATTATAACTTCACATAACAATTAATAAAACTCTATAGTTTTACGTGCCCTAAATCGGTTTAATTACAACCATATAATATTTATTACTCTTCTCCCCTATACTTTTAAGACTTTTATGGAAATGTTCAAATGAATATTCAGCAGGAGGAAGCTCTACATTTCAAGAATTATTTTAGCAGGTTATGTCGATTTATCGAAGACGCTAGCCTTTTCCTCAATAAGCTGATAGCCTTGCACGTGGAGGTTCTGATAGCATTTTGTATCTGGCTGTTTGAGGAACAGACACCGAATCAGATATTCCCCCTCCCCCTAATCGTGAGCTGTCCTTACACGAGGAACGGTCCCTCTGCCACGAATAAGTCATCCGATGTCGATGTCATTGGCAGGTCCGCTGGCCGTTACTCAAGAGAACCAGTCGACCGGAATTGATCCGCAGTTAAGGTCACCAAAAGCGGACGACACGACGTCAACGTCAGGTCACAAAACCCCATCCGATACAGCGGAAGGCGACTAGAATAGAAACACGTTTATTAGCTCTACACAGAGCGGACAATGAAGGCTGTCGAAGGGCTTCCACAGTGCGTTTAGGAATTCAGACAACCGTGCGGAATATATTGTCGCGTGCACGCCCACCTACCCCCAGCGGTCCCTTGGACAGTGTCTGCGTGTGGTAGTGTGGGGTGGGGGGGGGGGTTATCCGATGAAGGAAAGCACATTCCATAACTCTATTTGGATTCTTTCTTCTTCGCTTTCCTTAAATTGAAAGTCTCTAACGTTAAAAATTAGTTTAAAGTCAGCAGCGCACTCTGGTGGCGACCTCTAAACATTGGTGAATGGAAATAAGTTGATTTAGTACGTATTTTAAAGTATATCGTTCTTAAAATATTTTTATCTATGATAAGGGATGATTTTATTATTTGTAATAAGCAGTTTATATCTGATGAAGGTTTTTAGCTAGCATTCGCAACGTAAGCGAGTCTATTGGTCTTCGTGTAGCAATTATTGTTTGTTATTATTGGAAGCCTTGCTCCAATTGTGTTTTTCTTCAAGAAATTTCTTTCGGAAGGAGAATTGAGAGAGTGAGGATGGAGGATAGATGAGCTCAAGATATTACCTGCTACTACGATCTCGAGTCTGGTCACGTGGGCCTCAGGAAGCTGATGTTAGTAAATGTCAAGGTGTAATTAGAGACAAAACGCCCAAAGACGTAACTAAACGAGAAGAACTAAGTTATAAATGGCGTTCCTAGACTACTTTACATTCCAGTCATCGAAGAGAAGAAGTAGAAGGTTGGGCCAAGTGTGAGGATACAAAAGAAAACACACACGAGATTATTCCTTGATGTAGTGCCAGTTAAGAAGAAAAACACAAAGTTCTTTAGAAGAAGAAGCAGAATATTGATAATTTACTGCATTTGCACAAACTAAAGAAACTTGTCTGGGAATACTCAAAAGTCCCTTGAGATGTGTTTCGATCCGATGATGGTTTTACGCGCTTCACAAACCATTTAAACAGACATAATTAGTCCGGTGCGGTGATGCATTTTTCTGTACACAGAAAGGGGAAGTTGGGATTCTAGTTGAGAGGGAAAAATTCGTAAGATAAAGAAAACTGAACGAAAGGGGAAGTATATTTGTTCGAATTCATTCAGATTGACCCGGCAGGACGAACTTTGCCTTCAGCACGAGTTGCCTTGGTATTGCACTACTTTCAAACATGGCATCGCTAAAATGATGAATGTAATGCAATACCAAGGCAACTTGTGGTAAAGTGGGCTGAGAGGTGGAAACTAAAATTTAACATTGACAAATGCAAAGCATATGGGTAGAAGTAACCCCAGAGAAACATACCAACTGTCTGCTACTACACTTAAGGTGGTAGAAAATAAAAAAGACCTGGGGGTTATTGTGCAGTCAGATATGAAGTTTTCTGAGCAGTGCAGACAGGCTGCCAGAGCAGGTCATGGGGTTTTGTCAATGATAGACTGGAATTTTGATAGCAGGGAAAAGGAGGTGATTATCCCTTTGTATGAGGCCACGCCTTGAGTGCTGCTTACAGGTCTGGAGGCCTCATTTTAGGAAGGATGTAGAGTTGCTTGAGCGTGTACAGAGAAGGGCAACAAGATTGGTGAGGGGAACGAAGGGGTACTCTTACCAAGAAAGGCTTAAGTTCTGCAAATTGCAGCGTCTGGAGAGTAGGCATCTGCGAGGTGATCTGATTGAGGTGTACAAGGCCTTGAATGTTTTGAGCAAACTCAATGCTGATGGGATTCTTCCTCTTGCTCAGAATAATCACCTGAGAGGGCTTAAATTCAAATTGAGGAAAGACAGTTGTAGAATGGATGCGGGAAATTTGCTTTTAGTTAGAAGATAGCTTTGATAAATTCAAGAGGAAGAACTGGAAAAACCTTTGGAGCGAACGGGTGGGTGAATTTGAGAAGTTTTTTTTGGGCTGAAGCTGTATAAACTTGCTTTCTTAAGTCACATCCCTCTACTAATGCTAACACCGTGTTTCCCAGGTAACCAAGAAAATTTATACTAAATTTATAAGACGTTGCGTGAAAAATTACAGGTATACATTTGAAAGTTGTATAAAATTCGTATCTGTACGAAATAACTTATATTTGTAGATGCAAAATTAAATAAGGACTCCATCACTTCTTTTCAGTCTTCTATAAATTTATATTACATTTTAAAGTAATATTTTCATCTTTATTCCTTCTTCAGTATAGTCTTTCTTGAGCGCCATTTCAGTGTACTATTCTCCAGTTCTCGCCACTTCTATTTTGTATTCCCATTCGATTTCTCTCGAAGGAAAATTGCAAATGTACAAGCACTCGGAAATTTCCATTGACTTTGAATTCAAAATCTGATCAGGAAAACATAACGTACATCAGCTTCTAGTGAAAAAAGAATCAAAAGTAAGATAGTTTCATAAGAAGACGTCATAATTTCTCAGATAACCAAAGAAATTGAAAGACAGACTTATTATTAAGTTATATACATATCTGGTTTCCAGCCATAAGATTCAAGAGGATTAAATCTTACATACGAGACAACTACAGCATTAAGAGACCGAGATAATCAAGCAGTCTCTCTCCATCTATCTATTTATCTCTCTCTCTCTCTCTATGTTTGCCAAAATTGGTGTAAAATCCGATTTTGCCATCGATCCTACCTTTGGAATATTTTGCTCGAGTATTGGCAGTCCCCTTTCGTATGTGACAGGTGTAGCGTTAATCTCTTGCACAGGTGACGAGAGATGAGCCCGAAATGCAATTAGCTGGATTGGAACTTCTCGGTTTTCTAGGATACACGTTATAATAATTAATAACGAGGACTGCAATTAATCTATAGCGGGATACTTCACTAAAGTTATACCGAGAAGTGTATGTTGGGTGGCTACTAGACGCGCGTGACGTATTAGTAACACTAATTCGGATTCGGGTTAAGATGTCAGTGTATAGGTTTACTCAATGAACCGAGGTGTACACCAATTATACACACACGTGCGAATAAAAGGGAGCTGTTGGTTCATTTGATTACGTGACCATTTCAGTGCCCTCAGAAATCTCTTTTAAGAATCTTCTGAGATGTTTTGGAGTCTACAAATTGTGTAGTTTTAAGATGAGTTAGACTGAGGCTTTATCTACGTAATTTTCGCGATTAGGGATAAAAAGAAAACACGATTATGAATTGTATTAGCATCAGGTTATTTTCATCCACCAAGACGAGATTTCTGAATATTCGTGGTTAGCAAATAAAAGAAGACATCGTCGTCTTTATGCTGAATTTAAATGACTTCAAGGTCCATGTTGGCACTCATACAAAATCATTGCGTGCGTTGTGGAAGGTGCTGGACAGTCGGTTTATCATTTTACTGCATTCACTTCGGGAGAAGTAGTGGCGGTGGTGGAGATTATTGTGATTAGAGACCAGCCATGCAGATGTGCTGGAAACAACGGCAAAGAGAAGAAAAGAAACTCTCAGCTTTAAAGTGCATCGTTTGCATTTTTATTAGAAATTCTTTGGAATGGTGTCCAAGCGAAAGAATGCATGCAAGACAGTGTCAATTGAAGGTTTTATGGAGTAGACTTACTATTGCTCTTCTTACAACGTAGGCGTGAAATTCCAGAGTCAGAATGTGCTTCGGAACTCTTAACATTAGGAAGTTATGGGGGGGGTGATGGAAATCACCTTAGCGATCGCAAAAGTAACACTATATAAACGCGCACACGCGCACACAGACACTCATGCATGTACACGATTTACTTAATTCGATGTAAGGCACTTATAGTTTTGTGGGGGTGGGGAGGGGATATCTAACCCTCACGAAGAAAAGAGCCATTCCAAAATACAGCCGAGATGCTTTAGCTCACTATGGTAATAACAGCAAAGCTAAATAGCCGGGCTACACATGTGGCACGTGGAGCAAAAGCAAAAGCAGAAGGATGTCCCGTTTGTGTTCCAAAGAGAAAGAATAAACGCCGGCAACATCCAGTAAGTCAGAAAGGTTCTTTATGAGAAATGGCAGCGGTTCAGAAAATCGGCATTATTTACAGCGCTTTTCTTGATGCAGTCCAGCGCACAAAGCGGTTCTCCCACCCTTTATACCTCGCAATCTACCGTGACCCCCTCCCACCGACGATCTCGCACAAGCTTTGCTCTGTTTCTTATACTTTTCTCGTTTATAGGTGAACGCACTGCACCCTAAGTAACCGAGCAAAGGAAAGATGCCACGACGTATCCGTCTGGCCTCCCAGATAAATCGAAGTCTGAGAGCAAGGATTAAATACATCAACGCATACAAAAACTCAGATCCTCACTCACTAACGAGTATTTTTCCAACGTTGCCCGGTAAATTTCCAGATATGGAAAAACACAAAATTGGATTTGGACACAAGTCTAATCTAAATCGAATATCTGTGGACTTAATCCTCTTTCAGCAGCGTCCAGAGTGCAACTAACAACACTCCACCCTTGTATAATCATGGCAACTACAATAAAAAAATACATCGAGAGTGGTATCCATGAATTTCAACTTTTGTATCGAGTTGGTAAAGACTCTCAGAGAACAAAGTAATACCAAATATGAAATCACTAAGCTTTCTGATGTTTGCTTTACATCATAAAAGGTTGAAAATTATCTAGATGTACTTTGGTTAAGGTAAATCTCTGAAGTTCTTTTTTTTAGCTCTCTGGATGCCTCAACTCGCTGATGCTAATTATTCGGATAGACTCACTTAAGCCAGCGAATGCGCATATTTCTAGAGTGGTAATCCCATTAGGAGTGCGATGCAATCTTCGGTGAAAAGCATATTAGCAATAATTATTACCTGCACGCCTGTATTTTTGTTTTATCATTTTTCGTAGCGGAGGTCATTAGAATAAGCGGTTCTGTTGTACCGCGCAGATCCTCCCCATTCTCTCCTCCGAACTCTGATGAACATCGTGTCCAATGGAAGTCTGATTTCCACCTGCTCACGCCTCCCCCCATCATTAGAGAACTTCCCCCACCAGCGGACTTTATTATGCAAATCGGTAGACCCTGATTTCTGGTACAAAGTCGATCCTCCGCTTTCCCCCCCACTAATTCCGCTGGCGCTTCCAGTTTGAGAACGCTGCTTAGTGAAGAGGTGGTCTTCTACCCATTTAAAAGCTGTTTCCCCGCATAGGTGATCTACACTAAGTCGTGACAGGAGAGGTCGCTTGTAAATAATCACTATTTCAATATCACAGTAATGACTTTTACCATGTTTCGCCTTAGTTATGTCCTCTACAGTCCGAAAGTATTGACCTCTTCTTCACCCTGTGGAACAAATCAGTCGCTAAAATCTTACCTCTTCCTAATAACTATATTTGCATTTCAGTGAAGACAGTTTCAGAAAGTGTTGTCATACTTAAGTTTAAAGAGGTTTGTTAATGTGTTGGTTATAGAAACATCCCAACTGATACGCTAAGCTTTGGAGAAACTTGAAGGATTCATGCACCTGCCGAATAGTAATTTCTATACCATAGTTACTGAACTGGGAACAGTATATTCGAACAGCAAACATTCGAACAAATGTACGCAGCTGGGACTTCATCCCTACATCCGTATCGAGCTGCCAGAACGAATAATGTCCGCAGCGTATGAGTTATTTGATTTTCAAACGATTTCTCCCAATATCTTTTGCAAACATTGCTGTCTGGTTATCTACAGCCAAATGCACAAGGCTCCTCGCTGTAGAAACAACATCAGAGACTCCATAACTGTTTAGGAAAGCAATTATGAATTAAATCACAAACCGGTGTTATCATTCTTGAAGCTGTCTCTGTCCATAAACAACCGTGTCCGCTCATTTTGGGATATAAAGATTGAAATATCTGAAGAAGTTCGGTTTTCCCTATTGCAGGTTAAGTGAGAAGAATGTCTTTCGTCGTAGGTGGAAAATAAAAAGATAGTTTTACATAAAAGAAAGCTCGAGTTGGTTTCTTTATAACTGCATGGATTTCGTTAGGAGTAACAGAATTTTATCTAAGTTGCAAATAAAAATAACTGGCACAAAATATTCATAAACTGCTCTTTCTATATTTTATTTCTAAAATGCCTTTCCGCCATTTTGACTGGCATTAAGAGTAGCGAAGAATAAAAACAGTGGGTTCTTTTGCTCATGTGTGGACTTCAATGGAATAAACCATGGATGCTTTCCAATATCTTTAATTAGACCGCTAAATACGACCCCAAGATCATAACGGTTGCGTATTACTTTAAATAAAACCTCGTTCGTGTTATTATCTATGATTGCCAGTACTGGAATCTTTTCCATATTGCCGTGATACCCACAAAGCCATCAATTTTAATATTTTATTGCCCCCGAAGAATACACGCATTCATCTCAAAGACCTTGCGAGACCTAAGATTCGGTGGCTAGGTGTTGTCTCAACAGCTGACAATATCGTAACATTAGAAACTCGAAATGGCTTTTCCTTATTCGTCCTAAAAGGATTCTGTGTACTTACGCTCTTGCCATAGAGTCGTGCGATCTTTTAGAATGGCCACTAGAGCCAGTTCAAGCAAACAGATGAGTTTCTATATTTGTGAAGCGCACTTCAGCTGAAATGGAGGTATAAAAAAGGGGTTGTCATGAATGTAAGAGAGGGAAAGTTATGTGATGTATACTGAATGATGTAGGATATAAGCAAGCACACACACGGGGGTTCATGTATGATTCAGTGCCAATACCAACGTATTAAATAGAGAAGAGGTGACTTAGAAAAGCAAGAAATCGTGTCGTATGTGAGAATATGAGCGTGCTTTTGTGAAAAGTTGCGAAACATGGCCCGTATATATATAAAGATGGAGTGACGCACGGGCATTCAGATGGAGGGGCTTAAAAATGTCAACCATCTACGTATGGCATCAACTAGACTGATACTTATGATGGCAGCAAAATCTCGTTTTAAGGGCTTGCTTGTCGTATTTGCATACGCAGAAGTTTTTTACATTTTGTATACATGTAAAGAAGTGCATCAACGCATGAGATATTAGACCACACATTGTTCTTATCAGAGCAATTGGCCATCCTATGGTTGACATCCAAATCAATACTTGCATTTGCCAATTCCTCAGATCCCATTTCAAGCTATAGACACTCTCGTGTCCCAATATGCAAACCTTCTATCGTTGAATCTAAATGGAATAGTAATCAGTTCACCATGTGCCTGTAGATGGTGTATTCCTTGTTTTTCAGGGATGAAAATCCATCTTTCTGAGAGAAAATGCTTATACTAAACAAACAAAATCAAAAATAGCATGCCATAAAAAAAAAAATGGGAAGGACAATGCAGCGTAAAATCACGGAGACCTTTGATACTGGACCGAGGTACCGATATCAGCCAATACCATACTCAGAGTACTAAGAGAAATGCAATTTGAAGTGGAGGGACTGCTCCTTAGATTACCCCTCAGCCTCTCACATAGTATGGTTATTAAAAATGAAAGGCAAAACCACTGGAGCTCTGTTTCCATTCAAAATATTGGCTACTCCGGTCTTCCAGAAAAAAGAATAAGGCTGTACTGAGATCTCGTTTATTATAGTTATTTATTACAATTAAGGTGAATTAAAATTAATTGAAATCATTAAAAAGCACCAAGTCGGTATTCTGAGATCATCACTGTTTAACTTTTAATCATAGATGGCCGTAGTAAAAAGGCAAAAAATACAAATAAATGAGCGAAAATGCGCCTGATTTCCAATATTCTTAATCCATCTTTTCGAGCTGAACTTTCATGCGTGAACTCCTGGCTTCTAAAGTTAGTAGATGGAGTAGCCGAAAAAAGTAATGTGAAATCAAAATAACTGCAGTCCTATTTTGATAAAATACAGACATTAATTCAGTTCATAACCTGAGAGTAGTCGAGCAAAGAAAGATTAAAAATTCGCAGTGAAGGCCTGAATTGGTTCTCTCTGGCACGGTGTCATGCGTGGAATATAGTGCAGCTGTTAAAACACCCCAGTAATGAAATTTAATTTTAATTTCTCCTTCTTAAAAGCAGCGAAAAGCGCTTAACTATTGAGAAGTGGATAGCTGCTCAGATTAAATTCATTAGCTAAATAATCGCCCGTGGAAGTAGTCCTTCTTTATAAATAGAGAGATGGACTTAAGCAAGATTAAGAAAATGCACGGCTAAATTGACACGCTTATTTAAAACCTTTCGCAAGTACGATGTTCCGCTAACTGCTTCCATTGCCTTTTTCAAGTTAAGACAAATTAAAATCAAAACAACTTCAGCGCTTCATGATTTCGAACCTTGTTTTTTGTGTTATCTCGAAACTCAAAATCAATCGAGAAATGTTGCTGTTTCCATTCTGGACTGTTTTGTGGACTCCTTTTTTTTATAGATAATAAAAATAGATTTATTGCCAATTTCGCAACACAGTTTTAAGTAGATTTTTGTAGTATTCCTCTGTCAAACTGTGAAAAATTGCTTCAATCACAACTGGACTAAAACATTTTGTGCCTTTTTAAGTGGTCGATCAAAGAAAATTTATGATTTCTCCTTTGAAGAGATTCGAAAAGGTTTTTAAAAAAAAAAAAGTAAAACAGAGGGGAAAAAAAAGAGAACGCTCGTACTCTGTTCGCATGTGATAACATGTTTTCTTTCAATCCGTGAGCAAACTATAAATGCAGCCAACCTGCTTTCTTTGCTCTTCTAACTGTCTAATATCTAAGAAGAATCATATAAAGAATGGCTCAAAATACAAAGAACCACACTACTTCCAATGTTTATCTTCCTGCATGGCTGCCAGCGCCATCTATTATTTTTTTTAGATTAAAATTTACAAACAGGAAAGAAACTTGCATATAAATTATCCATGTTTCTTTCCATATTGCTGCCAGCGCCATCTATTATTTTTTATAAGATTAAAATTTACAAACAGGAAAGAAAATTGCGTATAAATTATCCATGTTTCTTTCCATATTGCTGCTAGCGCCATCTATTATTTTTTATAAGATTAAAATTTACAAACAGGAAAGAAAATTGCATATAAATTATCCATGTTTCTTTCCATATTGCTGCCAGCGCCATCTATTATTTTTATAAGATTAAAATTTACAAACAGGAAAGAAAATTGCATATAAATTATCCATGTTTCTTTCCATATTGCTGCCAGCGCCATCTATTATTTTTATAAGATTAAAATTTACAAACAGGAAAGAAAATTGCATATAAATTATCCATGTTTCTTTCCATATTGCTGCCAGCGCCATCTATTATTTTTTATAAGATTAAAATTTACAAACAGGAAAGAAAATTGCATATAAATTATCCATGTTTCTATTATTTTTTATTATTTTTTATAAGATTAAATCTATTATTTTTTATATTATCTATTATCTATTATTTTTTATAAGATTAAAATTTACAAACAGGAAAGAAAATTGCGTATAAATTATCCATGTTTCTTTCCATATTGCTGCCAGCGCCATCTATTATTCTTTATAAGATTAAAATTTACAAACAGGAAAGAAAATTGCATATAAATTATCCATGTTTCTTTCCATATTGCTGCTAGCGCCATCTATTATTACATTTTTACGACTATCATGAAAAAAAATACAAAACTTATTATAAAGTATCAAATGCAAAAAGTTGGAATATATTTAGGACCGGCTAACTGCCTCTGTTCTTTATAATCGTGAGCATTTAGATGCTCGCAATCATTATTATAGTGACGTAAGCATGCTTGCCTACTGCATCGCAAGATTGTTTATATTGTTTTGTAGTGGTGTCTTTACTATAGAATATTAAAGAAAATTCAAACTTATTATGGCCATACAAACAATTTATAAGTACAGCATTGGCAAATAATAATTAATTATTAATGATCTCGTACGGATGATTCAGGAAGAGTAGGTTGGAAATTCAGCCTCGGTGTTCTCATAATAGTAAATATTTAATATTAGCACTTCTGTGTAGTGTCTGAAATATGAAAATATCAACGATTGACTCGAAACGTGCGGATGTTCGATTATAGTCGAACGAATTAAGGAAAATGCGATTCCTGCTGCACACTGGCAGCTAATTAACTTTAGCCTTTTCCTCAGATTCACGTTTAAATTCTGGGTCATAATCCGCGCGTCAGTCTACGTGCTAGTGGCTGGCACAGAAAAAGGAAGCATCAATAATGCAGTCTCTGGCTCACAAGAGCGATGAGACTCAGGAAATATTAGCACAGCGTGGTTTGATTTAGCCAAAACCATTACTGAACAACACTTGGAGATAGTGAACTTCGGTCTTACCTACCTGAATACACTGCCATGTTTTGTTTTGTTTTTATTGAATTTTGTGCGCTTAATATTGTCTGGCAGGATCTTAGCTGAAATGTAAGGTATAAACCTACAGCTACACTGAATATACAGGCACCAACAGGTAACAGAAACATTTTATGACACTCATATAAGCACTTTGATAAACAAACTTCCCGTTCACATTACTCAGTCTGTTTATGGAAGAAACCATCAAGTTTCAGAGCTACCGTTAGGGGGAATCCAGCATACAATTAACTGCGCAAATCGGTTTTGTTTAGCTAAATGCGCATGCGTAAAACTAAAATCGTGTATTTGTGTAGAAAACCGAATTACAGTACTTGAATCAAATTATAGAGTGATAGATAGAGTGATATTTATTAATAAATACAAATTAGCGTGCATTGCTTTCTTTTAAAAATATTCAACACTTTTTTTTTTTTAAATTGTACAAACAATACTGTGTACCAGTCGCACTAGCGCATCCTTCTATGGAAAGATATTATCCAAAGTTTACTTATAACAGTGAACCTAATTTTTCGTTAATTTTTTAATTTTTTATTATAAAAAAGTGTTTTTTAATATTTACATTAATTATAATATTTTAAATTAAATATTTTTTAAGAATAATACAAGGTACAAGGTATTCGTGTAATGATTGCGGCCTCCAGGGTTTCCCCTATATACCGCTGTATCTTCTGTAGTTTATTTATAGCCGGCAAGTGTGTGTAAATGTATGTGTGTATGTTTTAGTGTAGGTTCTGATGGGTGTTGTTTGTCGGCCCTGGAGACTTTGCAGCCTGGAGGCAGGGGGGGAAGCCACCTGCGTCCAGACTCCCGTACCTTGCCACGAGGAGGCGCTCCAGGGGTTAGTAACCGCAAAGAGGGTTTCCAACCAGTGGTAAACCCGTGAAAGTTATGGGAAGGAGAAGTAGGACAAAGAAAGAAGAGAGATATTCTCTTAAGAAAGGAGCAGAAAACCGTAGGATGAATTAACAACTAAGAACAGAGAGGAAAGTTAGGTTTTCTCCGACTGGAAGAGGAGCCCAACCTCAGCCAGCCAGAGAAAGGAAAACTCAAGAAACAAATTTAATTGTCTGAGACACCAAGAAATTAACTTAACTTAGCATCTAATTACAAAATTTTCCAAAAATTTACAGTGAGAAGACGAGACTTCTGAGAAGCCCAGAAGAACTTGTCTGAACAATAGTTGGTAAGAGTTTTAAACAGTTACACTAAATAACAAGCAATCTAATAACCTTCAGTGATTTTGTTAGAACTGCAATTCTAGTCTCTTAACACACAATGAGGAAAACTTGAGATTTAACAAGGCTATTAACTCCGAGAGTCATAATAAAATTAAGATCACAATTACATAAAGAGGAAGTTGTAATTCTAAACAATATTTTTTTTTTTTTTTTAATCCAAAATTTTGTGTTAAACAGGATGAGCTGTGTTTAGCATCTTTCGTCTTCTAAACACGGAGTTAGCGTAGTTACAAAAAGCTGAGAAAGATTCTGATGTTTCCAAAAATTTTGGGAAATCATCTAGGGTGTAAACATTAGTGTCTAACATGAGCTGGTAACGTAAATCTAAATATATGTTGCAATTTAGGACTAAATGTTCCACCGTCTCCTCAGCTCCACAATGACAAAGAGGAGAGGGGACCAGTCCAAACCTAAAAAGGCGGGAATTAAGGCCGTGACCCGTAAGAAGAAAGGAGGAAAAAAGTCCAGGTTGAAGCCAGGAAAGATTCTTAGATTTTAAAAAGACTTTAGGAAGGAAGGAGAAAGTAATTCTGCCAAGGGGAGAGTCATCCCAAGAGAGCTGCCACTCATCAAGGGCTAAACTGAGCAGTCGAGAAACTTCAAGGTCGGTAGAGTTATTATAATTATTTTCAAAAACACCAATGGAAGCAGGGGTAAGACGCCTCCTGTGAAATTTAAGAAATGCAAGGATAATTTCTAAATGAATGGGAAGGCGCCCATTCAGAACTAGCAGGGCATCAGTAGAAACAGTTCTACATGCCCTGCTCGTGGCCAAAAGGAAGGATCTTTGCGTCTGTAGAAGAATTTTAAGGATGAGAGAGTTTTGAACACGAGAACCCCACGCACCCGCGCCATATGTAACAATTGGGAGGAATATAGATTTGTAGTATAAACCCAATGTTCTAGATTTGAGGTTCCAAAGAGATCTGGCAATGTGAATTAACCAGCCAGTAGTTGATTTAATTTTTACCTTTAGGAATTTGCAGTGTGGAATGAAAGAAAGACGATCATCAATCACCACCCCAAGGTATTTAAATTCACGTACAAGCTTGATTGTCTGGTTGAGAAGCCTCACCACAGGAGGACGATTACGATTTAACAGACCTTTTAAGAGAAGCTGCTTAGTCTTAGATACAGAAATCGAAAGTTTATGAAGTGAGCACCATATGTGTAGATCATCCAAGATGTGGTTAGCCTTTGTTTCAAGCTCAAGGCGAGAATTCCCAGGGATCAGCAGGGCAAGATCATCAGCATAGGCAATATTAACAATATCGCCATGAGGGGCATTTAGCCATCCATCAAGGACCACATTCCAGCAGACAGGGCCAAGAACGGATCCCTGAGGACAACCCCTAGAAAATAATAGTAGTAAATGCAAATTCATTCAGACACCTTTTTTTTCTTAAAATAACTGCTTTGTGTTGTTTTTAAATTAAGCTTAGAATGATACGCCAAATTGTGTTTTTTTGGTTATTTGTTTTTTCTGATTGCAAAAAATTGCAGTAATTTTTTATGACCTGAACTTTGCGATAATTTTTTTGTTTCTAAAGGTTTTTTCTTAATTATTTGTTTAAGTAAATGTATTTATATATTTCAAGTTCAAATATAATTCAACATATTTTCTATTGATCCAAATTTAAAGCCGTATTACTCATCTACTAGCCAAATTTTTATTCACAATAAAAATGGTTTAAAGACATTCATGTAACTGTTTTAATTAATTCATATCATAATAAGTTTATCTCCTTTTTAGACAAATATTTTTTAGAAGAGGAAAAAATTAATAGAAAATGCAATTTAACAAAAAAAAATTAAACTACCACCACTGTTTTTTAATGTGTAAACAATAGATTTCTGTGTAGGATTTAAGATGCTTCTCCTATTATTCTTAGGCAAGGTGGGGGGTGGGGTTCTCAATTTTCTAAACCATAAGTTTTCGTAATTTAGGTATAGAGGCAAGATTTGTTAGACGGAACATTTAATAATAAACAGGGCCCTGTGCATGCTGCGTAATAAAAGAAAATCATTTAACTCAAAACATAAAAACAAAATCTAGTAAGGAATGTGTTTTGATATTAAAAACAAAAGTGAAAAAAGTAAAATAAAAAATAGTTGCCAGAAACATATTGCATTCTACTTGAAGGAAGTTTCAGAAGAAATTAAAATTCACAAGTAGAAAACAAGGGGGGGGAAAGAAAGGAAAAAATTCTTACAGACTTAATAAAGGCAATATAAAACTGAGTAGCTAGAGAATAAGCTATGAAAAATGCATTCCAGGAACTCATTACAAAGAATATGAATATAACCTCGTTTCTAAGTAAAAAAAAAAAAAATCTAATACAGAAACAATATGAAGTACAGACAGTCTGAAAGTGTCTGGTACAAGGAATTCCCAGAAGAACGTCAGATTTCTAATTAAAATGTCTTCAGTCGTATTTTGAAGAAGAAAACGAGTTTGTTCCATACTTGTTTTCTTCAGGTGTTACGATATTATAATACCAGGATAATGCCAGTGTGTTCCAAGACCAGCTTGTCTATTTGCTGGATGAAATATGCATTTTTTTTTTCATTTTTTTCATTTATTTACACACCCAAATATTATGTACAATTTCAAGAAACATAAACAATAATCTATATACAATTTTATGTACATTTTCATTCTCATTTATATAATTACCCTAGCATATATATATATATTTTGTTCACAATACAGTTGAGGAAACAGTACAAAACACGTGTGTGTGTGTCCTGGTATCAAGGGTGGCCCCTAGGCATAACCCATCTCCACCTAGTGGATCTGTATTGAATGTAGGACCTCTGCAAAGGAGCAGCCAATACCTGTGCAGCTGCTATCTGGTGCCTG
Organism: Mastigoproctus giganteus; assembly: GCF_048544385.1. NCBI lineage: Eukaryota > Metazoa > Arthropoda > Arachnida > Uropygi > Thelyphonidae > Mastigoproctus > Mastigoproctus giganteus. Next base: position 29,829,609 of record NC_143581.1, on the reverse strand, counting down.
TCCCCAGGCGCGAGTAGGTAAACCACACGAGAAGAAGTTACGCTTCACCATGTGGGCTGTATGTAGATTTATTCATGTCTTGGACTTGAATCTTTGGACCGCTTGGTGAGATATGCAAAAGAGTGCCCATTTGAGGAAAGAATTTGTGGGCTACAGAGCTTGGTAACTATGAGCTGTATAGGGGAAGGATCTAATCGAGGTCTATAAGGCTCTGAAAGGGAATAGTAAAGTGAATGAAGGAAAAATAATATAAGAATAGAATAAATAATATGAGGCTTAGAACGTGGTTTCAATGAGCAATCTGGCATAAGTTTGAAGTGTTGCCCTCGGTTATATATAAATACCTGGAATATTCTGGAATACTCAGGACCCTAAAATTTTTGGATGGAGGTAGTCTTCATCATTAATAATAAATATTTCGTTACATCATTCATACTAAATATTTCAGACTGAAGTAAAACCGATTGGTAACGAAAATGGGAAACGGAAATGATGCAAATGACATCACTTCCTTAATGACGATAAGTCAGTCACTAACGTCAACCCCTGGCCTTTTGGCCGTGAAGGAAAAGTGCAACACCATTTAACCTTGCAACTAGTTACAATCAAATGTTGTTGCAATAAAGATTTTCTCTCTCTCTCTCTCTCTCTCTCTCTCTCTTTAGGTAGCCGGCGTGAGCATGAAACGTTACATCGTTCATAACTGCGGTTCTAGCTGTTCAATTTTAAAAATTTAAACGTTTTTCCACCTAAAAATATTGAACACCCTTCAGCAGCTTATCTTAGTTATCTTATTAAGATATTCAGAAAATTCCTTTTTTCAATTATTTGAAAATATTCAATTCTAAAGAAGAAGAGGCGTTCGTAAGTATTGCTCGTCTTTTTCGATCACTTACTATCAAGCATTAAGCGCTTCTTCACGCATCTTACCATTCCAATGAGCTTCCTAAATAATCCCTAAAGAATAAAAAGGGTCAGCACATTGGAAGATTTGCGTGCAACCTGTCCACTTCGTTCTCATGATGGCAATAGATGTAGTGTCGTTAGAAAACGTCGACTACAAGTTATACAAAATCCGTTATGATGAAGAAAACTGTCAGCTCCCATATGTTTTACTCGAAAGAAAGATAGGAGAAAAAAAAGGGCACGCGAAAAAGAATGGGATTGTTCCTCGCAAAAGCAAAGTGAAAATAATTGAATGTGAATGCCGAGTTGTAGCTGAAATTACTTGGCGTTCACAGACGCGACAAAGGTCCTCGCGCAGTGACGGGATGAAGAAATCTCCAGTGGACTGGTAAGATGCGAATACGCTGACAAACTTCACAAACTGGACTTGACACGTGATCAATATCAACACAAAGATGTCAGAGACTTATCACAAAAGTACAGACTTTCATTTAAGCTGTGTGTGTGTGTCCTGCTGTAAAAGAGATGCTTTTTCTCAATCTTACCTCCTTTCTCTTTCTTTTCGCAAAACTTTCTTAGTGATGACAGTGGCGTTTTGCAGCAGGTGTGTTTTTGATTCGACAAAACATTGCCCAACATATAGTCCGCATCAGAGGTACGTAATCCGCGCGTGAACGGAAATTATAAAACGTTATATTAGATAGGAAGGCAAGACGCGTGGCTTATGTAAATATAAACAGAGAAGCGAACGCTTTCCAAAGGAAACAAATACGTTGATGGACAGATGCAAAGACACAAGGTAGATAGAAAGAAAGAAAAAAAGGCTGCTAAAAACCAGATTATGCTGTTACTAAAGTATCCGGACTTTAAAAGAAAAGGAAACAATCTATTGATCGAAATCTGATAGAAAGTCTTTTGCAACGTACCATCTACGCTCACTAGCCAAAAAATTAGAAACCTTTATTCGATAAGGCACCTTTTGCCCGAATTACAGATCGTACATGTCCTGGCATGGATTCGAGAGTTTGATGGAGTCTAGCTACAGATTTGACCATCACGATATTTGTCAGCTGATTGTGGTTAGTGGAGATCTGCGAAGCCCAACTGCCCTTTCCAACATATCGTAGACAATCTCAGTGGAATTCAGATCTGGAAAATTAGGCAGCCAGGATAGATGTTGAAAGTCTTGGGAATGTTCTTCGAACCATTCAGATAAAATTTGCAGCCTCTTGAGTGATGGACATGAGACAGTGTATGGATTCATAAGGTTCACTCCACCTTTGTACCGTACCACTGGTGCAAAAAAGTTCCATTGTTCCATAGTCCTTTTCGACTGGTGTTTTTGAGTTCTGGTGGCTCCAGAACTCAAAAAACGATTATGGATTACTTAACATCTTCATACAGTTCTTGCAATTTTTTATGTTGATCAATGAACCTTAGCTAACCGATAATTTTCCCTGTGAAATTTATTTAAAAGTCTCTAACCACTATTATAGATAGATAGATAGCGTACTAGACAGATAGAAAAAAAAAACTGTCTTATTGGGCCACCGAATTTTGATTGATCTGCACTGTAACAGTGAAGAGATACACGCAGAAAACAAAGCTTAAAGCAGAATTTTCATAAGGGGAAAACCCCCTGAAAGATGTTTACATTCTCGACTTGAAATGGTGAAGCGTTTGAAAGAAAAAAAACAACAAATGTCTTGGGGTAGTCTCGCTTATGATTATATTTGTAAACACACTCCAGAAGGAAAATATCGATCAAGAGAGTACTTAAATTACTTGCAGCCGAGTTTAAGAAGTTAAGAAGCTCAGATCTCTGAGGACACAATCTTCAGGGATGTCATCTGAAACTTCACGGATACCTACGGATTGAACAGTAATTTGTGTCTTCAAGTTTCTGTGATTACATTTGTTCCCAGAGTGGAACCCGCAGGGAAGGAGGGAGCAAAAAAAAAGGGACGGAATTTAGGATTTAAGATAAACTCCTACAAATTTATAAAAAGAATCTCTTTTTATGAACACCAAACATTGTTTTTTGTATTACATCAACCCAAGTACTTTTTCAGATTTATTTAAATTTAATATATGGAGTCTTAAAGCATTTCTCTCTCTCACGAGTCGTGTGAAAAATTTCAGAACTACGTGATGGAATACGACTTGAAAACAAGATTTCGTGACCATGAAGAAACTACTGCTGGATGTTGTGAGGTTGGTTGGCTGTTCATACCCAAGGCAGATAAGACCATGAAAAATTGGTATTTACACTCAGTGATCACTGAATCATGACCACAGCATCCATAATGGACTATGTCTCATAGATCGCACTGCGCTAGAGCAGTGGTAGTTTGCATATGGTCGTGCAAGTCAAAATGATAAAGTAGCATTTATGGACGTAGTGAAGATATCATGGAGTTTCAAAAGGGCTTGGTTGTGGGAGTTCGTGCGTCGGGTGCTTCTATACGGGGAACGGCTCCGCTTGACTGTTGCTCATTGCCCACTGTGGTTAAGGTGTACAAAAACCGGTGTAAAACGGGTCAAACCATCTCCTGCCGACAGAACTGTAAAGGATTACGCAAAGTGGAGGTTCGTAGAGAGCGAAGGGTGCAGCGCGTTGTAGGAGCTCAACGGCAGGTCACTCTGCAACAGCTGACATCGCAATACAACATAGGGAATACAAGAATGATATCTCAAATGACGATGAATCGCACACTTTGACGTATAGGGTTCCACAGCAGACGACCCAAGAGGCACCCTCTCCTCATTGTCGACGGCGAAAATGCTGTGGTCAACAGCACGCTGGTTGGACGCTGGAGAACTGCAAATGAGTGTGCTAGTCGGTGAGTCCAAATATCTGGTGCAATACGCCAATGGGCACCTTCATGTGTGGCGCAAGCAACACGAGTCCATTGATCCACTATGCATAGTGGCCACTATCCAGGCAGGTGGCGGTGGTTGCTCAATATGGGGCATATTTTTCTGGAAAAAACTAAAACCTTTGGTTCCTATGGACCAACACTTTACTGGTCAGATCTATCGGCAGCTGTTAGGTGACCATGTGCACCTTGCCATGTTGCATTTTTTTTCCGGACAGAAACGGGATCTTTCAAGACGTTAATACTCCATGTCATCAGGTTCGCAATGTGTACGAGTGGTTCGAGAAACACAGTGAAGATATGGCCCATCTTTATTGGCCTACAAATTCGTCTGACCTTAATCCAATTGAACACCTGTGGGATGTTTTGGAACGGGAAGTGAGGTGAGGCTTTCCGACACTATGGAAAACCTCGCAAGTAGCATCGCTGCAGATCACTACAGACATCTTCAGACACCTAGTGGAGTCAATGCCTAAGCGAATAGTGGCTGTTATCAGAGAGAACGGTGGCCCAACAAGTTAGGCGGTCATAATTCAGTGACTACTCAGTGTATATAATTTTCGTGTCTTGTCTGTCGGTTTCTAGTTTTTTTGGATGAAAAACTAACCTTATCTGGAGAAAAAATCATACAGCCCCCTCCAGAGACGGATGAACACAGCCATAATATTAAATTCCATGGACGTTCCTTCTGACTCAATGGAATTCGACTTTGGGCCTTTTGCAGATCCGGGATCGAATGTAAACGAAACTTCCAGGAATATGTGCGTGACGGGAGTCGAACCTGAAGAATTACCTCCCAGCGTGTAGCGCAGGGTGATTATATCCACGGTGATACCTGCGAGGATCTTCCTTGAATAGCCAATACCATAATAGAAATGCATCTATTGATCACATTAATAAAAATGCCTATCCATCTATTTTTCTTTCTCTCTCTTTGTGTTCGAAAGGCCTGATTTCTTAATTTAATATCTTAGGTTACATTTCCCAGAGCCCAGATATTTTAAGGCTTTGTTTAAGATGCAAAACAAAGCCCAGCGTTCAACAAATATGGCCAAAAGTGAACAATTAAAAAGAGCTCGAACTCGTCATGGTGCCAGTACGATATGAGGAAACAAAGAGGATGTTCAGTTTCCCGTCACGTTCTAAAGATCAATATGAAACCGTAGGGATGAAACAGGAAAACAAAACACATTTTGGTAATACGTTTCTTGTGCAAACAGACGTGGGCTTCTGCACGCGCTCTCGCTGGGAAATGACACAGCAGGACAGTTGCTGATCCATTACAATTATTAGACATCCATACTTCTCCTTAGACACCCCGAAAGATAAACAACGTGGCATTGCACTAGAGACACGGGTTGTTTTCCTTTCATCCCTGAGGATAAATGAAATAAATATCACATGTACAAATGTGCCGGTCACGCCGGAGCGATCTATTTTTTTACCTCCTCCTCTTCCCTCAGGGTCAAAGGGCACCGATACATCGAGACACTACGAAAAAACGTGCGTACAGTAGAGCACTCGCTATCTCGAAGGTTGGCTTCCCTCCTGGTTGCTAAATATTGCAATCTCGGGAATTATTAAAAGAAGGTGAAACAGATAGCGCAAAAACATCAATAGATGTACACTGTTGGGCACCGAAATATTCCCTATCAATGCTCATAACAGAATCATTAAGGTTTCTGCCCCCTGAAGGTTATGTCCAACACCATTAGCATTTGTTTTCACATATTTCTTTTACTAGGTACCGTGATAATATGCTGTTCTCGCTAGACACCGACTAACTCGGCCACGTTGCGAAAAAGATCCATACAAATTCCTCGCATCATTGACTGGATTCGAACTGAAGTCTTTTCCACCAGCGTGGGGAGGACAGCGATTATACCAACTGTGCTATTCACGAGGGCGATAAATGCTGAACCCTGATGCGAAATATCGCTTTATTTATTGTTGGCAATGAAGGCCAAACATCCAGGTAGGTTAAATATTGCTGAAGTTGCATTATTAGAGATCAATATGCGCCACATGGCTACAGTGGATAGATTTCGTCGGGGATATTGAAATGTCCTCCATACCAGGATATTTCTACATCTATCTCTTCGATCCTCGAAAAACTGTTTGTCAGTTCATAATGAATCCCAACAAGCTAGACATTTTTGGCCCTCAGAAATCGCAAAAGCACCTTTCATTCTCTCATGCTCGAGCACGAGAGATTGAGAGAATACAAAATATTCCATTAGTTTTAAACATTCTTCGGTCAGCCATCTGCTGCTTCTACACAAATGCGGTGCATTTCAGATACGCGGAACGAACTGGGGGGTTGGTTTATAAGGGACTGTCTTTACAACCTCCCTGTTTTGACACTATGTTTAGTAGTTAGGAAGCGCCCTGTGATTTCCCCTCCTTCGTAACAAAGCTTCGTCCACCCGATTTGATGCGTATATGATACATACCACACAGTGACGTCATCCATCTCCATCTATCATCCTTTGACAGGCCAGAACTGGTTCTTTTCGTTTGCCTCCACCAGTCATATATGACAGCTTTTCTGAGTTCCAGTAAAGAAAAGAAAGCTAAAAGAAATTTGTCTAGCATAAGATTCGTTTCTTTTTCTCTTAATCCACAATGCCTTTGATTGTCGGATGCCGTCCCCGTGGACAAAACGCCCCGCTGTTTCTCCCACGTTTGTCCCATCATTGGAGTGAACGCGGAGTCCGAGTTGAAGGACAGATAAGTCCGAGATTTAACTCGACTAGGGCCGGAGCCAAACATTTTAACACTTTTTGGAGAGAGAGTGATAAGGGCTGATTAGAAACTCCCAATAACGAAAGAGCAACAATTGGTTGACCACAAGATTTGAAAAAAATTCTTTTAGCCCTTAATGTTGTCTGGAACTAACGAAGGCCTTGGAGGCGTTTTGTAGGCCAGCGTAGAATTATATAAGAAGGAACATTTGTTGCTCAGCCTGCGGTAAGAAAAAGAAAAACTTAATAAAATGGAGTAGTTGTTCCTCGCTGGAAGCCCGAGAGTAGCTCCAATTTATCACGTTAACCATCCAGCCTGGAATGTGGCCTCAAAGAATGAGTTCCGTGCTGACTAAGGAAACATCTGTCATTAGTGTTTTTACTTCGTAGCGTCCGTCCCTCTATCGTAATGAACGCTGGCCTTTATTTAGCGCACCCCACTTCCAGTTAGTGCTTATTTTACCGATTCGAAGAACCTCCTTTTCTTGACAGATCATCTTTGCTAGAGCAACCCCAAGGTGAGTAACAGCGTTTGGTTGTTCGAAGGCAGCGACATCTACTGGAAGGACGAACTCGCGCAACAAGTGGCCCAAGAAAGGGAAGTTGATTAGACGTGGATATTCGTAGGGGGTGGATGAGATCGTAAAAGGGTGTTGTTGTTGTTGTCCCCCCCAATAGCGTGGTAAGATTCTTTAATCGATGTCTACTTTAGTCAATCAGTTATTGTAGATCTAACGGTGCTTACTTAGAAGGGTGTTCGTAAATGGGTGGCTCTCAGATGTCTTTCTGCTTTCCCCCCCTCTACCCCTCACAGTTTTTATCGTAAACCCACACCCTCTTTTCTCCTTCGACCCTCTTTCTCTCGTTACACATTTCTCAAGATGTTTCGCAATCCGACCAGTAAAGAAAGAGAAACAGCGTGTGTTTCTCTTTCTTTACTGAGAGTGAAAAACTCAGAGAGAGAGAGAGAGAGAATCAAAGAAAGGAAAGCTGAAAAAAGAGAAAGAGATGCACGAGAAAAAAGAGAGATATAGAAAAGAGATAGAGGAGATAGGCTGAGAGATACAAAAAGAGAGTGAACAAGAATGGAGAGAGAGAGAGAGAGAAGGGAAGTAAAATAGAAAGAAAGGGAGAAATAAAGAAAGAAAGAGAGAAAGAATGAATGAAAGAGAAGCAGGAAAAACGAGAGGAATTCGCGGAGAAAGAGAGAGAAAATAGATAAAGAGATAGATAAAGCAAGAAAGAATGAGAGCGAGTGAGTGAAAAAGAATGGAGAAAGAAGGAAAGAGAGAAAAAAGAAGAGAGAGAGAGAGAGAGAAGGAGAGAAACAAATAAAGAAATAGGATGAGAGATATCAAAAAAAAAGAAAGAGAGAGAGAGAAAAACAGATAACATGAGAAATATAGAAAGAAAGAAAGGAAGCCAGAACAAAATTGAGAGAGAAGGAAAGAAAGAAAGAAAAAAGATAGAAAGAAAGGGAGAGAGAAATAAAGAAAGAAAGAGAGAGAGAGAGAGAGAGAGTGAGAAGCGAAAAAATAAAGAGATTGATAGAGAAAGAAAGAGAGAGACAGAAAGAAAGAAAACATACAAGGAGAATAAAAGGCAGAGAGAGAGAGAAAAAGATAGTTAGATAAATTGCCAGAAGAGAGAGAGAAAGAAAAATAATTGTAAAAGACAGAGAGAAATAAATAAAGCTAGAAACGGAGAAGGAATAATAAATAGATTGATAGAGAGAGAGGGAGAGCAAGAGACAGAGGCAGACAGGTAGAGAGAAGGAAAGAGAGAAAAAGAGGAAGAGATAGAGAGAGCGAGGCAGAGAAAGAGAGCGAGTCAAAGATAGAATGTGGAAGAGAGCAAGAGAGAGATAGAAAGAGGAGGGAGAAAGCAAGATACAGAGAAAGAGAGAGGTAGACAGAGATAGAAAGAGAGAGAAAGAGAGCGAGGCGGAGATAGAATGAGGGAGAGAAAGATAATGATTGAGTATTAAGGGAGAGTCGTAACAACGTGTCGGTGGTCGTCTTCTCATTTCCTTCATCAGCCGTGTTTGTTTTGTCACTCCCGCCAATATGATCGGATCGGCTGCACGTGAAGGCGCTTCCCAAAATCCGCGGTTATCAATTCCGAGGCACGAAGCCCGATTTTTAATTAAACATTATGGCGGTGCGCGATGCATCGGCGAGTACGAATGTCAGCGGCCCTTGCCAGGCGCACGTCCGACGTGTCACCGTTATTGTGAAAGCGACTTAATTCTGGGAATGCCGTACCAACCGAGCCTCCGACATGTCCGTTACTTCCCCGACTGACGATGCACAGATACAGTATTCCAGGTGGTCGCCGATACACCCTTTACAGTCTCTCCGCACTTAATGACTTCGTTCTGTCGCCCGCCACAGGGCGGCGCCACGGGTACCTCCACCTCTACGATATATAAGATAGCGTTGGACGCCGGGTTACCGTGCAGATCGTGCGCTCTGAGCCACAGTGTTATGTTACTCGTAATTTAGCTGTGGGTCGATTCGGCGTTCATTAGGACTCTGTTTAAAAGGAGGGGAACATTAAACGGCACGAGACCTGTAAGCGAACGAAAGAGAGGACTACCGGACCTAAACTGCAAAGACGATCTCAGATTGGCCGACCTCTCGCACCAGGTAAGGTCCTTCGACACACGTGCGCTTTTCACACGTTTCTATTTCGTACTGGGGGGAGGGGGAGAAATTAGTTCGTCGCAATTAGTGGGACGGGAAAGATGACAAAGATTTCGCCTACAATAGTGTAAGATGGAAAAATCGTGTCTTTTATACGATCTCTCTCTCTTTATCCATCCCCATCACCTATTTTTGTGGGCATTTTTCTTAAAAACTGAAGTCTTCTTTGGTTGCATTAAGTCTTTTACATTTTAAACGTAGTTTACTCTGTTTCGTAAACCGCGTCTCTTGAGTAGCCACTGCTTGGGAGAATGTGCACTGTTTCGAGCCACGCATCAAACAGCTACCCATCCATCACGCACTGTTGACTTCTGTTGCACAAATTTAAGCCAATGTGCCAGAGGAGGTAAATTATATGACGAATTGCCGGCTCTGAACTGGTGGCAATATGCCTCTATGCCACAACCTCGATTGGTGTATCGTGTTCAAAATAACAATATTTATCCTAAATTTAGTATTTGTTTAAAAAAAAAATATGGTTCAACTACATAAACAGACGTTTCCCCCATTTTCGTTTGAATAAGTCATATTTCTCGCTTTGTTTTTTCATGGTAATACATTGTAAAAGGCAATATACATGAAAAATAAATTTCTGTATCTAGCTAGCTCTGAACGTATGCAATTATTACGCGTGCGTTTTAATATCTGTACATCAAGAAATTAACATAATCATCCGTTTTAATGTGTACACGTCAAGAAATTGACATAATCATCCGTTTTAATGTGTACACGTCAAGAAATTGACATAATCATCCGTTTTAATGCGTACACGTCAAGAAATTGACACAATCATTCGTTTTAATGTGTACACGTCAAGAAATTGACACAATCACCCGTTTTAATGCGTACACGTCAAGAAATTGACAAAATTATCCGTTTTAATGTGTACACGTCAAGAAATTAAGACAATCTTGCATTTTAATGTTTACATCGATAAATAAACGCGTGACAAATAACCATAAACTGCAGCAGAGTCACATGAACATTTGAATCACTTAAATCACTGTTAGAATCACCGGAACTATTTCCATTACATTCTTTTCATGTTTCCACTGTCCTAGATAGTGATGCTACACAATTCTCGTTCTTTTTGCTGGGTTTTTAAACTGGGTTTTCTCTGGGTTTTATTACAGGCCATTGCATTTAAAGTAGTTTAATTATCATATTCAGTTAATTATTCATTTATTTAAGAATAAAACGTAGTCTGCATGCTTGTTCTTTAAGAAACATAAACATGGATTTTGACTTTGCTGGCTGCACGTTTATATTTTTTTATTGAAAATACTCCTTCGCCTTTTCTCCCGAGTACGAAGATCTTTCGACGCAACCCCGTCAACGGATTTTCTCTTATCGCATTCAAATCGGGTTAATTTGAAGGCTAATAAAACAAGTTTCTTAGAAAATTCTTTTGTAAACATCATAAGACACAGAAAGAGAGGGCACACTTAGAAGACTTATTATAATATCTACTGTAAACAGTTTATTACTCCTGCCTGTGTTGTGCAGCTTCAGCTTCAGCTTCTGTGTAAGCTTGGGCCAAGTGCTAAGCGTTCTTATTGATTTCTTAATAATAACAGAACTTCATTCTGATGTAATTCTCCTGGTCTGAATAAAACCAATTTCGAAGCCAGCGGAGCACTATATCTATTGTACAGGCAGAAGAGTTTCATTTCTTGTTGACCTTTACAAAAAGCGAATTTTTAAAATTATTTTATAAATCTCTGAAACTTGAAATGCGTTAGAAAGTTTTACTTCCAATGGGGACATTGAAATTTCAATTACGATGCCATCTAAACTTAAATATAAAATATTTAATATCTTACTTGAATATTCGAGAGTTATAATAAAGAAAAGTTCTTGCAAAATGCCCATACGTTATATAAAACATGAAATATAAAGTATATTCAATGCACATCGTTGGTTGTTTCTAATAATTCAAGCTCTACTGTATATGTATACAAAAGAAGGGTCCTTGTCTATAATTTTATTTTTTGTGACCACGTTAGTTCTGGCACCCGATTTCTGCTCTTTATGTATTAAATTGCTGACATATTCTTTCTCTTTTCTCCTTTAAAAGGAGGGTAAATGATAAACTCTGGATTTGGTATCCTGATTATGCAATAAACATACAGTGGAAACGAATTAATTTTTTTCTACGAATTCTAGACTTCCAAATGAAAAGGGTAGGGAGCAGTTTAGCCAATATTTCCCCCTATCATTGAAGACATCTGTTGTGCCTGAATCAGCAGATCTGAAACTAGACGGACGTGGCTTTTGACTCCAAAACTGGGATTTTTCATCCAGCTAATCTAGCTCATTTTTATATATATTGGCTAATGTTTTTATTTTATTTTAATTTTGGGTTTTATTCGTTAAACTCGGTGGATAGCTGCTCAGTGAGAACAAAATACTGTCTGAATTCCCTATAAAAACTGCTAGTAAATGAAAGATATCTAATTAAAGTAGAATTAATTAGTTTTTCGACAACTTTGGGGCGCCTATAATTGACTTAAACAAATTATTTAGAAAGGTAGATGAAACATGCTTGTGCGATCCTCAAAACCATAATTAAGGAATTCGTTCCAATGCCTTCTTGTGACTTGTAGTAGAAAATAAAATAAATAATAACAATTAAAGCATAACCTAATAACGAGAGAAGGAATACCCTGTAAGGTTCATAAAAACAAATTAAATAAATTCTAGCATTTTAATTAAAGCAGTGTTATTAATACTTAAAGTTTGTCATGGAAAGTTCTGTAGAAGCACATTGCTAAATACGCTGAAATAAATTTATTCGCAGAGGAAGGCATTGCAATGTCAATAGCCGCTCTAACAAGAGGCAAGGCAAATCAAATAACAGTCCATTTAAGATATACATCTATACAAGATATGAATCTATACTTATACATAGATAAGCACAATCTTTGGAGGTGTATACAACGATATTTCTTGTGGAATCATTTAGCGCCATCTGCTTTTAGTGGTAATCTTATATCACAAGTCAATCTAACCCTCTCCAACGTTGGATTTCCATAATGCAGTCCTTGCAGTATCCAAATACAGTCATGCACTATTTTACTGCTTTAAATTTTAAATTGCTCCGTTAATCTCCCGATCCTGTTCAAGATTAGAAAAATCGCATTTTCTTCAGAGTTTCTAAACCCAAATCGATATAATTATTAAGATTCAATCTGTGGGAATCCTTGCAAATCTAAATCTAAGTTAACCCATCTAGAGATTTATTTTTGGGCTTGGGACAACTGTTAACTTTAGCCATTATTCAAAATAATCCTATTTTTCGTATCGATTTACTTATAAGAAAAGAGAAATTTCTTTTATAAAGGTCCTCGCAAGTAGCACGGTGGTTAGTGTAGCCTAAAGTGTCGTTGTTCGATTCTCATCAAGGGCCGAAGCAAAGAAATATTTCCTAATGGGATGCCAGAAACTCTTCGGTTTTCTTTTCACACCGTGGCCAAAACAGCCGCTGTCGAGAAAGACCTACTGCTCACCCCAACCCTTTAAATTCTGCTTTTCCATCCTGTTATATTTTTTATGGTGGATTCAGTAACTAATTATGCTGATAATAGTTCAGAATTGGACTCCTTAAATAAGCTATTAATTAGAATATTAAATTGGATGTTAGGAAAAGATAATTAGCTGCATTATTAAAGTAGAAAATCTTTTTACCAAATGAAAAGAAATAAATTTCAACTGTTGATGAAAAATTCAGTAATGTGAGCGCTTCTGTGGAGACAGATATCCGCGGTGTATTGTCAATAATATATTAGCCAGTATTTCATTATCCTTAATAAATATTGAGACCGAAAAACGTGTGCATGGATTCGCCAACAAACCAAGGTCTGCGACATCATTGAAAGAACGAAGCGTTTAAAATGGCAATGGGCAGGTCACATATCAAGAAGAACTGACGATAGATGGACTGAATGAATACCGTTTGACTCTAAACGCCCAAGAAAAAGACCAAAGATGAGATGGATCGATGAAGTTGTGAAATTTTCTGGGTACAATTGCAACAAAAAGCACAAGACCACAGTTGTTGGAAACTTGATGAGGAGGCCTTCATCCTACAGTGGATCGACAATGGCTGAAGAAGATGATGAATAAATATTGAAGTATTGGGGCATAGAATTTGGCTTATCTGTGATCTCCGGTAAAGTCTTTAATTCCATTACTGAAATTCAAGATTTTACAACTCAAAAGTTCAAAATGTAATGGTTGTGTTGATACAGCACCAATAAGACCAAGCAGGTAAATTTCTAGAAAGGCTGGCCATTTGTTTAAAAGGTCAGACACTTCTATGACAGCTTATCTGAAGACTTACTGGTCCCTCATCTAATAGTAGGGAGTCTCCTAGTCACAATACCAGTAAAATGACATATTAACCTTTAGGTTTGTCTGCCACACACATACATGCAGAGTTCCAGTAAGGTGGATATTTTTTTTCTACGCAAGAACGTGCCCTGAGAAAACTCTGGGAGAAGTAGAGTCAAGTCTTGAGCAGCGCGAGTAATCGAGTGTCAAGGTCGGGCCATGAACAAGACTACGGTGTCATGAGGCGTACATTTCGAACCGGTTCACCGTAACGTCCGCTTTGCCTTTCAAAGTTCAAGGCGTTTATTATAGATTTAAGTTGGAATGTGCTCTCTCTCCTAGTAATGGCATGCACCAGTGGAATTCTGGGAAAAGTAAACGTAAGACAATAAGATTTTAATCTAGTGTGTGCGTGTGTGCGCGCGCACGCCTTGTACGGGGATAATTTCAAATTCTCGTTGTCTAGGATTAGGACACTTTAATTAACTAGCTCGGCTACCACGTTTTCAAAGGAAGATTCCAGCATATTCCCTTTAATACCATACCTCGGTTAATATTATACAACGAGAGGATAAGCAGGAATTAGATCTGATTATTATTTTTTTAAGAACGCATATTCTTCTTAACCTACAAATTGTTCATTACTTTATTTTCGCTTATGTGATCTCTAAGTCGACTTTATTCATCTCAAGAAGAGAGGAGAGACAGGAATTTAGCATAAGGAAACAGGTTTCAACCAACTTCCGGATGTTTTGCATTGCGATAGTGCATTGCCAAGGTCCAGCGCAACTAAAGGCTACATTTATTTCAGATATTGCTGAAGAACGTTGGTATCAATTGTCCTGAGAAATTGTCCCTCTTTTACAGGCTAACGTGAAGGTAAAATATCGGAACCTTGTAAAAGCCATGGTTGGAAATAAGAAGAAATCGATTTGCCACAGGTGAACTAAGCATCCACTTTGTAAGACGAAGACATATCGGAACTTCGTATATACTTAAAGGTCATTGCGCACCCGTACTGTTCTGATATGTAGCTAGAAGGCACCATTGTCATTCAATTATCTTCATTTCTACTCTTCGTTCTTGGCTCGCGTATCTAGACATCCCATCACCCGGGGCTGTCCGTCATTCTACATATAATTAAAACGAATAGTCCTCCCCTCCTCGACTTATGTTTTCGTGGAGTATTATGCAAACAGTTTTCCTATCTTTCGTACTTGGAAATTTTACAGATATGAAAGTATTTCTTGGGGGCATAAACGTTAGTTGAAAAGTAGGAATATTTTCTACAAACAGTTTGAACGATGAAATGCATTATTGTGCTGTTTAATCAGACTTTTGTTTAGAAAGATTCTGCGAATTAATATTTCAAATTGAGGTCCTTGGAAGCTAAGGAGTGATTCGTTGGAAAAACAGTAATGGGCATCGTATTTATTTCCATAATTATCTAACTCCCAACCAGAGTCGCTCTGAGAATATCATTTCATTTACAATAATCAACAACAAGAAATATTTTGAAACAAAACTTTTATATCAATTGATCAACTTGGAATCCTTTGGATTTCCTGAGTCTATGAAATAATATAAATTCAAAAAGATAATATTAAATTCCTGAATACAATGAACTCTATTAAAAGAAAACAAGAGAGAGAAAAGCTCACGTTCGTATCATTGAAGATGAAATGATCCAGCAAATTGCAACCCACCATTAAGACTCATAGAAGCGAACAACTAACATCGAAGAGGTAGCCAGCCATTCGGAACGAACTCAATTCTGTTCTCTGAACAAGACTTCTGTTTTGTCTTTTTTGGCTACAAAAATTATAACAAATAAATTAATTAATTAAAACGTAAATAAACTTAATAAAATTAAAACACTTAACCATTTTCTGTATATGAATAAGGATTATTCGTATTAAGTTTAGAATTTAAATTGCTGTTTGCTTAAAACATGAGTAATACGCAAATAGTTATTTAGAAATAAGAATTAGCAATTCTATAAGTAATTAAGATGTTTACCTTTATGTATTGCCAAATACTTAAATTTTAATTTAGTTTGTTTATTAGCAACATCTTTTGCTAGAGTTTATTGTGGTTGGGCGGTTTAAAAAGAGACATTTCAATGACTGCCACGTACAAACAACTGAACTTTAAAATTATTAACCATCTGCGGGCCAGCAAGATTTAAACCATAGAACAAAGTTGCCTTGATATTGCGCTACTTTCAGAATACATCGTTAGTTTTGTTACAACTTTGAAAACTGATGTCTTTAGCGGTCTCATCTTTTAAAAAATAGTCCAATTAATCTTTTGGCGAGGCCATCTATTTGAACGTAGTGCAATATCAGAGTAACTCGTTGCAAAGGCAAGTTTGTTCTGCTGTGCCAATTGAGACCATTCCATTTATCTTTGCGGTTTATTTCCTGCTAAAACATTAAAGAACAAGATAGTCCTACATCTTACAAAGTAAAATGTTATCCTTTTTCTGATTATTAAAGATAAATGTGATCCTTGACACTAGATGGATTTTACTACAACGTTCATTGTATTATTAATTATTTTTCCCTGTTGGGTTGAGGACGGTTTCCACCTCATGACGAGTACTGATATCAAGTGCACAGGGTGATTGTTATGTCCGGCTGTTACTGTTCTTCGAGGAACTCTCTGACTATCCTACAGGTGTTCAGGATTGCGACTTTTTGGAGTTCCTTGTAGGTATTCTCTGGTAGTCTTATTGCTGCTAGGTTCTTATAGAGACTCTTTGGGACCATGCCCATGGTTGGCATGGCGATCGGGACTTGTTCCATATGCCACATCTCTTTGACCTTCCTGTCTTAGGTATGTGTACTTTCTGTTCTTTCCCTCGGAGATTTTCCAGAGGTTATCAGTGTTGGGCACCGCTATATCGATCACATAGGTAGACTTTTCCTTCTGGTCCACAAGGGTCATGTCCAGTCTGTTGTACAGGATTGTCTTGTCCGTTATTATAGCGCAGTCCCAGTACAGCTTGTGGGTTGGGGTCTCTAGTACAGCCCGGTGTTCGTATTTATAATATCTTTGATCAACTGGTACGTCCTCGCTAGTTTCTGATGTATTATCCTGACGATCTGGTCGAGTTGAATCCTGCAGTGATATGCTGGATTGTTTCTGTGGACAGGTGGCATCGTGAACTTTGTCATCTGTCAGTCCGGGTTCCTTGGCAACGCATTGTCAATAGTTCCTGGTGTTTCCTCGCTTAGTTTCAAATAAAACCCACTCCATTCCTTTAATTTCTATAAAATTAAGTGATTTGTTATCTAAGAAGCAATTTTATTATATCGCATTTAGTGAAAACAAATATGGATATATTTAAGTAATTAGTAGATGTAGACGCTTCTCGAGTGATTTACGTTAATTGACTCGCTTTGGTAATTAAAATTCGCGGGTTTTAAGCCATCCCTTTTGTTGTTTAAATTACTTATTTATAGCGGAAAAGAATTTATACATTTTTCGATTCGAGGCGAGAACTAAAACGATCTATTTGCGCATTTAATTTTTCAAATAAACCACCCGGGTGACACTTCCTGAGGAATTTTATTTCTCGTATTTTCATCACGGAACGCGTCACGCACTCGGACGAAAGTTTTCACGTGCAGCGAACGTACACGTCATTAGCTCGGGATTAGCAAATTTAACCGTTATAGGTAAAAAGTGGAATTTCTTAAATGACAAAGTTGATAATTAAAATGCCTTTAAATAATTACGTGCAGGAGCATTTCTTATCTTCAGAGTCACTACAAAATGTACGTTTTAGTGTCTTAAGAGTATTTTAAAAATTCCTGGTTTTCGATACTGTAGTTAGGCGAACGCCAGTTGGTAATTAAATAAAGTCGGTAATTAATATTATCACTAATCATAATTAAATGTAATATAAGTTAATATTTGAAAATACGGGTTTGATTTTGTTAAGTTATGAACGACGCCATTAATTTTCATATTTTCATTTAAAGTGCTGTAAGAACGCGGAATTCATTGTAATACGAGGTGTGGCAATAAAGTTCCCTGGTGCAATAAAAAGAACGCAAAGTGAAGGATCTGAAATATGGTTCTTATTCAAAGTAACCACCACCGGAATGAATTCATTCATTACACAGTTCTAAAAGGTTTCTTTATGTCCTCAACACCCGAAATCTCTTTCCTTTGAGGGCAGTTTTCACCTTGGAAAAGACAAAGATGTACAATGCCATGTTTCGAAATGTCCTCTCAAGTGCGGAATGGGTGAGGGGACTGTGCAACAAGAACAGTTCCTCTTCAAATTGCTGCCACACCCGAAAAATGGCCTTCAATAGTCTTTGAAGGACCTATGCGAAGAACGGAGCACTGACTCTCTCCTCTTCAGGTACAAATCCCTTGTGAATCCCATTCTGTTTCATCGACAAACACTATCAACATCGTAGTGATCCTGGACTTCGGTAAACGAAACTCTTTTAGGCCTTGGTGATGATTTTGAAGTCCACTGCTTCGTCTCGGGGTCGTACTGAAACATCGAATGCTCATCTCCAGTGAAATACAGCCGAGGAAATTAAGATTGTCTGGATGAAGTCCTCGCATGATGACACTCTTCGTTGCTTCTAACGCTACTAACGAAACTGGTTGTTTCTTGCAGACTGCCGGTCTCCTGGACAATCTCTGTATCACCATCTGTCGGAGGAAGGTTGAGCAACAACATACCACTTCCGTTTATTTTCAAACTCATTGAACATGACCTCAACAGCATCAGTCCAGGAACTTTATTGCCACACCTCATATATATATTAAACGTATTTATATATTTAAATTTTGCTTAATATTTATTTAAATGTGCTGCTCTAAAACTGCCCAACTACTAGGTACACCTCTTTAAAATCAGGCACTTTTCAATCCCCGGGGCGCCGGATTTTAAATATTTTAATGTATAGTAAACTATACATTAACGTAATTTTCCTCCTAGTGATATTTATTCAGCCAATGGGAGAAGAGGGATGCGGGTTACCTTTTAGAATACGTAACGGAAGCTTTAACTGTGGTAAAACAAGCTTCTGTTTTAGCGTGATCATGCTAGATGAAGATGTGACGTCATTTCCGTCTCGCATTTTCGTTACTAATAGGTTTTAGGTGCCGCCAAGATGTTCTCACATCAAAAAGAAAAGGAATTTAAAAAAAAGTGAAGTAAAACGGTAAGAAACAATAAAAATTGAATGCCAAGGTATCTGATTCCGTCCTCCTGCCTGCCCATGGTTTTGTTCTTAGTTTTTTGGCGCGCTATTATTGATTTTACTTAAACTTCTGTATTAACCACAAAGATGTACCTTCCTTTCTTGAGAAAATACAATTCCAAAGACGCTCATTTGTGTCACATGGAGGGACGTAGAATTTCAAACGCATTTTTTGATGTAACGTTGAGAGAGAGAATATAGAAAATTGAAATCACTCAGTTGACATTTCTGGCGTGGCTCATACGCAGCATTCCATCTTCAGAAAGAAGGTGAAAATCAAATTAACCGCTCAAACTTGATTTCACTTTAGTAATGAAATTGTACAGGGCCGGCACAAAGTACGTGTGTATCCCTTTGATGGCGACGCATCTCTGTTGTGCCGCTCTCGAACAGTGTTTACAGTTGGGCGGAATTACTTTTCAAGATGACGGGAGAGTTTCCGGAGGTCATGTCCCTCCGTTAGAATGACGTGAAAATCCTCTCT
The DNA here is from genome assembly GCF_048544385.1 of Mastigoproctus giganteus. Taxonomy (NCBI): domain Eukaryota; kingdom Metazoa; phylum Arthropoda; class Arachnida; order Uropygi; family Thelyphonidae; genus Mastigoproctus; species Mastigoproctus giganteus. The sequence goes on along the minus strand of NC_143581.1, from coordinate 29,810,325 downwards.
TTGCCTCTCTTTCCAGCTGAACTAATATCGAACCGAGTAGCTGCAGTGGTTGCGGCAGTGGGGAGTTTTCGGCTTGATATTGACTCGGACCAAGCCCACGAAGTAACAAGGGACTCTGATACCCGGCACATTTTCGGAACAAAGGTTTAGAGGAGTAATTTAAATTGGAAATCGGCTCCCCCGAGTGTTTTTGTGAATATGTGTCTGTGTGCTCGGGTGTAGAGAGACGTTATCTTCAATGATTTCGAGATGCGGTTGGAAGGTTTAATCATTATTGCCTTTCTGCCATTCTAAACAATGCGTAATCCTCCCTGCTGCAATGGACCACGTTCACAAAAGAAAATAAGGCGATTTTTGGATAGCATTCGTTACATCAGCCGAATCTCATTCTTTATTAGAACAGGAGTTCGATCAGCGTGTCTGGGAATACCCCGATTAAACTTAACTCTTCTACTCTTTTGACTTTACCTTACTTTCTGCTTTATGTCCGTAATAATACAAGATGGGCAACTGATACTTGAAATATTTAATGGGCTAAACAAAATGCTATTTTAAAAATGTATATTAAGAGAACCCTAACAAAGGTACCCCCACAGTGAAAATCAATATGTACTAATAAAGGAAAACCCAATGTTGTGACCCTCTTCCTCGTGGCAGGGACGGGTACCGGGAAACAGCCTTCCAGCGAGCGCTGCTTTCTGGTGGCTAGGTACGACAAACCAACAGAATATACTCTCACAAATATGCGCCTTACCCACACCTGACCTTTAAAAATGTTCGGTTAACCCCACAGAGGAGCACGGCAGAGTTTATTTATTTGAGCTATTGTTTAGACGCCACCCTACAAAAGGAGACAGAGAGTAAAATGGGCACCCCTGTTCAAGTCGTTGCCAAAAACAAAAATATAATTGTTAGTTCTGTTTATCTCTTATTTTTGCATTTAATTAGTGTTTCACAATAAAATTGTAAATTTAAAATAATAATCTTTTTTTAATTAATATATATCTCGTTATAATTTTAAGCTTACCAAATTTTTATATTAAATTTCTTTCTATTTACAAATAGAAAATCTACTCTTTACCCGGTAAAATGACCCGGTAAGTCATTAATCTAATGACTCTTTTAATAAAGGTATATTTTATTAATAGAGTCATTAGATTATCATTGAAAGCGTTGTTCCAAATGTTAAAAAGTGGAACTAGACATTAATGGGACATTGATGAATTCTTGACTATACAATGATTCACCTGTAAATCAACTACATCAATACCAAAGGATGGTTGAAATTATTCCATATGATTCTTCTTCTGGCGTTATAACCCAGAGTGGGTCTTAGCCTTCTCAACGATGGTCCACCAGTAAGCCCTCCCAGAAGTCAAACTTCTCCAACTTCTTATTCTCATTATCTTTAAGTCCTCTTCTACGTCATCCATCCATCTTTTCTGCGGTCTTCCTCTTGCCCTCCTAAAAGTAGGCTTCCATTTCATTATCCTCTTAGTTGCTCTGCTATCATCCATTCTCATAACATGTCCCAACCCGGTAAGTCTCTTTAGTTTTTCACAAATCTGACAATGTCCGCACCTTGAATAGGATTGTCAAGTTCATGGTTCTTTCTGATCTTCCAGGATCTATCAACGAATTCCATATGATTACATAGTGTATCGCTTATATTTAATGCTGAATTAACGATGCTTTTAATTTGCTGTTACTGTATCTTCATCTGTTAAATATAAGCCCGTCCAGTTGGCCTGAAGTTCACATTTGCCAAAAAATATTTGTGCACAAGCAAGATATCTTGAAATAACTGAGCCATCATAGTAAGACTTTTTGATTTGCAAGTTACAGATGACTGTTTATTAGAAAATATTTCAAGCCTAAAGGCAAGTAAGGCTCTTGCAATTGATGGCATATGCCCAGTAATTTTGAGGGAGGTGGCCAGAGATTAATTGAAATTGAGGTTAATTATGAAGGCATCATTGGACTCCGAAGAGATTTCTTTGGATCGGAGAAGTGTCAACATATCTCTAATACCTAAAGGTGGTTCTAAGAGTGAAGTTGGTAACTATAGACCGGTTAGTCTAACTTCAGTGGTAGGGAAAATATTAGAGACAATCTAATATTTATTAGAAATGGCATTCTGGAGGACACCCAGCATGATTTCGTTAAGGGAAAATAATGCTTAACTAACCTAGTAAATTATTTTTACACAGTTCTCATGAGCTGGATGAAGAGAACAATTTCGATATAGTCAAGGCATTTGACTCGGTCCCTCATGAGAGGTTACTGTAAAAACTGAAACATATTGGGATTACTGGAAAGATGCTAAGATGAGTCGCAGGGTGGCTGCAGGGCAGAAGGTAGAGGGGTTGTGATTAATGGATATTCTTCAGATTGGTGTAACGTCAGAAGTGAGATTCCCAAAGGATCGGTTCTTGGGCCACTGTTGCTTGTGATTTTCATAAACGACATCGACGAAGGTATGAAAGGCGTGATGGCAAAATTTGCAAACAACGCAAAAATTGGAGAGTCGTTAATGGTTGGTGCCAAGCAGCGCTCTTTCAAGATAAGATGAACAAGCTTCAAGAATAGACAGAAAAGTGGCAGCTATGTTTTAATGCAACAAAATGCAAGGTCTTGGAGATTAGTAATCGCAAAATGTTTTATACTCTTGGTGGGGTTGAACTCAAAATAGCAGAGGAAGAAAGGGATCTGAGGGTGAAGGCAGAAAGGAAGTTTTCTGAGCAGTGTAAACAAGTGACTAGGAAAGCCCAAGGTGTCCTATCGATGATTTATCAAATATTATCCTGTAGCTTTAGGAAGTATAAGAAAATTGTAAGACCACATTCAGAATACTCTCCAAAGTATGGAGACCTCGTCTAAACAAAAGGACATTGAGCTTCTTGAAAGGGTCCAAAAACGGCCAACTCGCATGATGAGATCGGCAAACGGGTGCCCATACAAGGAAAGATTCCGATTATGTGGACCACAGAGCTTGACAACCAGGCACCTTAGAGGGAACCTTATTGAGGTTTATAAGGCTCTGAGAGGGATTAATAAAATGAATGAAGGAATTTTCACTTTATAAAGAATTTCAGAACTATGGGCCACATTAAGTTAATGTTTTCATACTACAGGTCGCCAATTAAGCAAAATTACCATTAGAACCAAAAGGAAAAACAAGAATGAACTCAACGTCTCACAACCAGCACCACCACTGAAACCTTGCCATCCCTGAAATATAATTTTTCCGACTAATTTTAATGTTCTTATCTGGGTTCAGTAAGTCAAATATTTACAATCTGCTATGCGTATCACAACACAACCCTTGAAAGAGATCACCCAACACATCCTAGCTTTCTTGGTATTTTGGGACAGTTGGAAAAAAAACTGCTGTAAGCGAATGAATCTGCAAGATTTTGTCAAAATTAAATCATGAAAAGGCATTCTGGTCCTTTAACGCGCAACAAAGGTTAGTAATAAATTACAAAACTGTAGAATAATGCGCAGTTGTCAATATTATCGCTATCGGACACAATGTCTCTTGCTGTCCTCAACAGCAAAACAGTTGGTTTATTCCTAACACCAGCATCTTCCCACCTCTACAGTTCGGTAGTCATGAATGACAATCCAACGCTTTGCATTCAACATAGGATGCTGCGCGCTATAGCTGGACAATGGATGTTGGCAGGTCGGTTTATCTCATCTGAACGCTGTCCGTAAGCCGGTTTCTGTTCTGTGAGGACGTGACCAGAGTAAAATGGTGGCTTCAGGCCCAAAAGAAGTTTTAGTTTTCCCTCGAGATGTCTTGGCGTGACATCGAATTATCTTATAGAACGCACTTTCTTTTTTTCATATTATGCAGGATTATTCTATGCGTAGAAAAATCGCATAATGCTCTCTCTCTCTCTCTCTCTCTCTCTCTTCCTGTGACAAAGGAAGGAAGCAACGGAATGGCTTGCTGTATAAAGAGAAATGTCCGCTATTAAAATTTCAACTGCATCTAAATGTTAGCTGTTAGCGTTTATTGTTCTAAGCAGAGGTCAGGGTTTGGAGTCGAGCTCGAACTCATTCTTAGTCAGAGAATAATGGAAAATATACGCATTTGAGAAACGTCTCTAAGGAGAAATGAAATTTTAATAAACTTTATACATTTTACATGCTCGAATAAATTCATCTCAGATAGTTTCTTATAGGCTTTACGATTTCGGGATAAAAAACTTCGAAAAGATCGATTGTTTTTATAGTCCGTTATGAAAGGATTGCTTTTTCCGGGTATCCCATCTTTTTTTAGACAAAAAAGAAAGTTGCGAATAGGTGGATATTTAGAAAGGGTTTTTTTTATTATTATTTATTAATAAATACATTTTTCTGTGTTTAGCCTTGGCATCCAATAGTTGGAATCCAATAGTTGAAGGCAATGTTCTCCAAAATCACAAAACCGACACAGGGAATCGGGTCCAACAAGAAACTCTGTGAAGACAAACTAGCCACCAGGTTTACCCATCAAAGAAAGACTAAGAGCAGTTCTTGTTGCAAAAACAGAAGTTGAAAACTCCTGAAATGAATTAAAGCAGTCACGATTTTCGATAAGTAAATGTACTACATCACACGATAAGCCAGGAATATGTGACATCAAAGTCTACCTTTGGTCTTTGTACTCCCTGGCATAAGAAAATTACATGCATCCAAGTTTCCTGTTCGCCCATGTGCAGAACGGATCTGTCTCCAATCCTCTTTCATATAATTTGGCCCTAAGTGAGCCATGTCCTGTTAACAAAAAGGAAGTATACATAGGAGGCGCAAACCAAGATGCCACGGATTTTGATAATGCATAGTTCACCTGGGGAATATATTTCCTCGTGACAGCTCAGCATCACCACTTTCCCATCTGGTCTGCCATAATTCCATTCCTACATAGTGTGCATAGTGTTGGGGGAAAGGCGCCTCCGGTAGTTTCCCACATCTGCGCCATATGAACTCTGTGGAGACAAACAGTAAAAAGCCAGAAAGTGTTGTGTTGTAAATGAAGTATTGTGATGGGTTCTGTTGGGTGTCCTGGATTTTGGCCGCAAGGCCCCTGGTGAGACCCCACGTTGCCGCACACACCACTAGGAGGTAGCCAGGCTGCCCATAATTCTCTGGCTAGCCTCCTCCAGGTCGCCTGAGCTTCCTAGAAAGAGACCAAGTAAAAAAAAAAATATATATATAGGGTACAGGGAGTAGAGGATGTACTGGAGAGGGTAAAGGAAAGGAGGTATAGACAGAGCGACGGAGGATGTAAGGGAAGGCATCCTCCGCAGGTTGGGTGGGAAGTCTCTCACCTAAGCTGAAGTGAAGAAGGGGACCCTCGAGAGGGTGGAAAGACAGTCACGTATCAAGAGAGACACGGATGAAACAATTCAAGCGACCTGAGTGTCAAGTTCAGTAGTTAAAAGTGGTCACAATCTAGATGGAGATGTTCAGTATATGAGAAAAGGGTGTTGATCAATATGCATCAGTTCCAGGACGTTGCACCAGTGAGCTTCTTCTGGTTAACAGATCATGGGCGAAGGCAGAGAAAGCGTGGTACTCGTCTTCCTTATTGATCAGAAAATGTTCATTTCCTCGAGTATTCTCGAGCATGTATTTTTGATATGAGCAACGTTCGCAGATCCTCGTAGAGCGGGCAAACATGGAATAGGTGATCCCAGTCTTCGTTTTCACCACAAAGACAGCGAGGGTCATCCACGATGTTCACAGAGGCAAGTTTGTGATTTATGGATCCATGGCCTGTAATCAGGAAAGTGGTATATAACCCTGGGCTGTACCATGCTAGAGCTTTAGGATAGATCTGGGCTATTTCAGGTAAGAATTTTTTAGTGATGGAACCTTTAGGGGTGGTATTCCATCTGTTTTGCCAGACGTTAGGAAGGTAGACTGCAAGGCGCTTTTTTCTTCTTTGATGGTATTTGCTGGGTTTGTAGTGAAATCCAGGATGGTGGTAGGGAGTCCCTTTGCGAGCCCGTAGTGCGCGCCTTCGCAGGTCCAGAGGGAGAACTCCTGCCAAGACTTGGAGTGCTGTGTTGCTTACTGTGCAGCAGGCACGGGTGATAGTGAGAAGGATATTACGCTGGATGCAGGTGAGCTTCCTTTGGTTACGAACAATGAGTGCACGATGATACCAGACACCTGCACAGCAGGTTATAGTAGAAATAAATACAGCTTTGTATAGCATTTGCAGTGAGCGGCGACTTAGGCCCCAGTCAGACCTGCTGATCCTCGCTACCATTGCGGTGTAGTTCCTGACCTTGCGATGAAGGTAGTCTATATGAGGGCAAAACGTGAGTTTGGGGTCGAGAATTACACCAAGATACTTCATCTCAGTTGCCAGTTTGATGGTTCTACCAGCAATTTTAATCTTCGGCGGCCTGCTTATTTGAAGGGTTCCTCTGAGTAGAATTAAAGTAGTTTTCTCAGGGGATATACGGAGTTTATGGAGGCTATTCCAATTCTACAAGGTAGCCATCCAATTTCGCTTTATGCTAGTCCTCTGCTACGCTCGGAAACAAAGCCCTCGTGGGTAGCACAGTTGATAGAATCGCCTTCCTCCCCACAGGTGGAAAAGACCTGAGTTCGAGTCCCGTCGATGACGGAAGGAATTTTTTATGGGCCTTTTTCATAACGTGGCTGAGTAGTCGGTGTCAGGCGAGGGGTAGCGTGGTTTTTCATCTAGCAAAACAGAAAATCGACCTCAGAACACAGGCAATTTACAGCAGTATACACGGAGCAATATGGCCTTAGTTGCTGATGCTCCTAAAACCCAACTACAGCAACAACCAGATCGGAAGCAACTTATTCCAGTACTCGACAACCCTATTGTCCATAGGCGAACTTCATGAGATCCAATCTTCTGTTATTACCCGAGATTTTATATTCGTTCCTGTCTCACCTAAGAGAACGAACATACCTTCCTTATGGCCAGTTATAACAATCCTCTGTCCGTTCTCTTTCAGCAAGCCTGTGACCCTTCATCGAACCCAACGGCCCGAGGTAGTCAAGTGGTCCAAGCGCGAGAGTGCAGTAACCCACACCCATTTCAGTGGACCATGGTTCAAACCATGAAAGGAAATGCTATTCCTCTCAAACGGCAGTTTTTAAATAAATAGTAATAAACTTCTCAGTTTGGAGCAGCGCTTGTTATTTAAAGTGCACAGTTCGATACCGAGGCAACTCGTGAAGTTTTAATTTCTTTCACAATACGCGAATGAGGCATTCTAGTTCGTTCATAGCTTCGTACACAATAATTTTGAAGAATTATTCTCTTGTTTTGCTTTAGACTACGAGTAAGTCCGATTATATTCTGATCGAACGAATAGGAAAATATGAATTCCGTATCCTATTTTACATATTTCTATTTCCACATCCTTTCTTTGTTCCGCGATTTGTATAAAAACTGGCATCCACTTTCTCGGATATATTTCTCCACTGGATTCTTATGATCGACATCTCCGAAGTCTACAATACAGGGCAAGTAGAGAAAGGCTGATATTTGAATGATTTCACGGATAGTTTTGAACAAAATTGAAAAATTTTTCACCAACTTTTCTTATATTTTCAGAAACTTGGTAATATTGGCGAAATTTCAATTTCGGTTTTTCCCATCTGTCTGTTTTACCCATGGAACTCTAGCGGTCGTGAAATGCTGCAGATCTCCTATTACACCTTCCAGGGGTAGGGGTGGGGGACGAAGATGGGCAGACATATCTTCCTGTTAGAGAGATTATTGCCAGACGTTTGTGGACATAAAGTTTAGAACGGTTTTTTATAGGGACGGTCTCGATGAGTTGAATGCTCTTTCTAAGAGATTCGTGACATTGATTCTTCGTTTCGAAATTCTTAATGGATGGTTTAATATAATCCAAGGAATAGCAAGTGAGATCTACAAATAGTCTTAGGTTTAAGATATTAATTATTATAAAATAATTATTTCTTTAGCTATGGAGTAACTGAGCTTCGTGTCTTTGTTTAGGCTTTCAATGTTTCCATAATCGAGTTTATATGGTTGTGTCAAGACTGTGTTGTAAGTTGAGAAAAGTTATATTTCCTACCTGAGGTTTTATAAGTTGAGGTTTTAACCTGGATACAGTACGATCATCGAAATCAGGTAACTTTAACTTTTTCTAAACTCAAGTTTTTAATAATTTACTGTTTCAATATTTACTAAAAGAACCACTATTTGGCAGAGACTGCCAGATAGTGATTCTTTTACGAAAAATGAATTCAAATCTTATCTATTCAGCACACACATTCGCGTATTATTTTTTTCTTTCAAGTGCTGCCTTTTTGTGTATCCAATCTTTTATAGCTTGTGTCTGGTTTATTGCACATTAAATACGCCCCAAAATGTAAATGCCATGGGTTTATAATTAGATACTTATTTGTCCAGTAAGTCGCATCAAGCTGTTTTTTCCGCATCTAAGCTCTTTATGAGACTAAATGTTTTATGTCTAGACAAATACACCTCCATGTAAAGATTGGGTTGGTCGATGAATATGAATGAAGCATAAATTTGTCTATTTAAAAGATATAAAGCTAAACTTCTCATTTAAATTCAACGTCACCTAGCAAAGGATCCTTTTTTTGACTCACGTGCAAAATATACTGAGGCAAGATCGTGTTTGTGCATTTAAGAGACTACATTTTCGATAAATCTAGCCATATAACTTTGCAGTTTGCGGTTGATAAAGTGTCTCCTTTACAGTTTTTCACGGGCATTAAGTTTTTAGGTCTTGAGGGGTGCTGCGCGTTAGAAGAGATGCTGTAAGACATAGTTCATTGTTCCTTTTGCGTGTAAAAGGTGCTAAAAGGCAAAATTTTATTTCTTCAATTCTCTGCACAAAATTTTTATTGAGAAAAATCAAACGGGACTACATCGAAAAGGACCATCACAATATGGATGATTGTGAAGAAAAATTATCATTCTTTGTTGAACAGCCCTCGTAGAATTAGCGTGGCCAAGTTAGTCAGTCTCAGGCGTGGACAGCAAGAACCCTCTCACCTAACAGAAACTCAGGTTTTTCGTTCAGAAAATCAGATCAAGAAATTGCTGCTAACAATCCTGGTTGGTAAAATATGCCCAAAGAAGCTGAATGAAATAGATAGCAGTAAAACTCAGTTAGCTTACAAAACTTTACATACCGGGACATGCAATATATGCGGGCCCAGCTTCTGTCTTGATCTTCCAAGTAGCATCGAAAGTAAACATATTTGCTGTGCTTAACCGTGTTTGTTATAGACCAACGTTGTTTCGGTAAACTATTAACACGCCTAGCAAAAATTGTTCCTTGAATACCCCTGTAGTTTTGGAAATCCGATGCGTGTATTCGTGAACGCTAGAAGCCATTGAAGAGGCACACGAGGGTTTATTTCTGTTCGTAATCTCGACGAAGGTGTATTGACTGGTTGTAAAAGAATTGCCGACATTTGGCTCCCGATGTTTTATTCAACAGAAAGAACTTCGCAGATACTTAATACGCTTTCCTTTTAACATGCAGTGCCTACTTAAGAAGTATTTGAACTCCCTAAGGACGAGGAATTAAGTACCTGGATCCTTTTTGTTTTCGCTAACTTCTAGACTGGCGAGAGAGTAAAAAGGCGATAAAGGTGAGAATTCAGTACGGGAATCTAAGCAGTTTTTGCAGATTGCAATAAGGATTTTGTTGGATGCAAAAGGTAGTTAATGTGCCCTCTTTCCTTCCGAGGTTTTTCAAATCAAAAAAAGGATAAAAAAAAGTCGGTGTGATGAGACAGAAAAAGAAAACTGAAAAATTATCATCGAAATGAAACTCAACCTTTCCCTTCCCTGAGGATGAGAGGTTTTTTTCCTGTCTTTGATAGGCTTAACAGCTAAGACCGAGATTTACATCGATGTTCGCTACTGAATTGTATCGCGATGCATTCAGATCTGCGTTTAGCATTATTTAAGATGAATACCTGAAATTGGAGTCTCTCTCTCTCTCTCTCTCTCTCTCTCTCTCTCTCTTCAAATGAATCAACGAATAGCCCCAATCTAGCAACACACAAAGATAACTCTGCACGCCTTGATGTCACTTTTTCTATTTCTAAATAGGAAATTCTTCCAGCATCAACTAAACTTTCATTCTTGTAGCTTTGATCTTGAAAGTCCGGCCCAATGCTTTGATAGATTTCAATCACGTAGTAGGCTCACTTTATTCAGTTAGATGGGATTCTTTGCTATGGTGTGTAACTGGGATCTTCCATCTAGTCCTCTTCATCTGGAATAGGAGGTTCTTTCCAGTTAGTTGGCAACGCAAGAGTATGAAGACCTTATCCATCCATAGCTTCATTGCAAAAGAAACGTTTGAATTCTTTATTGCAAAAGAAATGCCTTCACTGACCTGTTCGTACGGGTTCTTTGAATAGAATACTCATAATTATGAGTCATTCTCCTCCTCCTACATCCAGGAGGAGGAGAATGACTCATAAAGTAATCGATAATAATTTTGAAGCGTTTCACTGATTTGTAATGTTTCTTTTTCTGTTTTAGATTCTCTTAGACACAAGAAATCCTGAATACCTAACTTCCAAGCAAAGATGAATCTTCTAATCGAAGTTTCGGTTGTAATTGTTTGTCACCATATAATTATTTTCTTTAAAATATCTGCTCGTAATCTGGTCGCGTTCCAACGTTCTTATCTCAAAAAATATAAAAGAAAATATTTATTTTTTTTGTCGCCATGATATGTGGAAATATTTTTTTCAATGTCAGCCTTTTCAACCACAGCGAGGGAGAGGAAAAAAAATCGGAAACGCACATCACCTTAGCAACCAGTAATTTTCGGTTGATAGAATACGGAAAACCTATAAAACGTTCGATACAAGCAGACATGTTATCATATTCTTTGTGGACGCAGAGCACAGATGTTAAACAAGTTCAGCTAATGATTTCGATGAAAAAACAGCTCAGAACAGCTGCTTCATCCACACTCGGGCAACTTCATATCTTTGTAATAAGGTAGCCGCTAATCTGACACATCTGTAACATTCTTACAAATTGCCCTTTATCCAGATAGCGTTCTCACTGCGTCCTAAGTACCCTCATTTTGTCTTTTCTATTAGATGGTGTCAGCATCCCCCTCTAAAAAGGCCCACATGAAGTGGCTTAGTTTTATCCACTTGGTTTAACTGATAACTGAAACCCAAATTTCAAACAGGAACATCACCTTTATATTTTATCTGAAATTTTCTAATTTTAAATAATTTATATTTTTTAATTATGTAGTAAATTTTTAAAAAATCAATTTTTACTTGATAGTGTGCAATTCAATCATAGAATGCAATGATTCTGACATGAGGAAACCAAAGATACTTTGGTTTCCTCATATCAGAATCATTGTGGCTTTGCTGATTTTGATTTTGATCCCTTGCCTAGAAACAAATAGTCATGAGGGACTCGTGTCCTGCTTGGTGATGCATTCAAGTGTATACTGATCTGATTCAAGATGATTTTGTTTTTTTAGGAGGAGTTAGGAGGAACTATATACTGAAAGCCCCGTAGAGTAACTTAAGACACATGAGGGAATCTGAGTGGCTTTTGGGATAATTTTTTATCAGCATGGTCTAGCCTAGTAGATGGGAGTCTGCTTTGTCGTGCTGGAATACGTTTGAAGGTGGTGTAGGGGTTTTTGCCAATAGTATTGATGAGGCCTTAACGATTCAGAGAGAATGGTAGTTTGCGGACGACAGGAGTAATATAGATACTGGTATATCTGATGACATGAACCAAAGTAACACTTGCAGACATCTCCAGAGTTCGTGTTTGTTGTCACAACTGATATTGGCAAAGATGTGCAGAGGGTAGCGAAGTTTCCAATAAACGAGAAGCTAATGCTAATAAGTACTCCGTGAATGGTTGAGGCCAACAGCTTGAGGAAATTCAAACTCCAGCTAGTTACCTACGTGAAGAGGCAAACATAGATTGTTTACTACTCGTTACTGTTTATTTTTTATTTATTTATTTATTTTTTTTGGCTAGGCAGCAGATTTGTTTTTCGTTGTGTGTATCTGCTTACCAATATGTTCTTCTTTCTCTTACTTTCTGACCATCTCCCTTTTAACAGAAACATACCTTGATATCTAAACCAATAAAGAAAAAAACCTCCTAGTTAATTCCCTCTTTTTGCCAAGCTTTATGCTCAAAGTTTTTAGTTTTGTGAAGAACATTTTTTTTTCTCTCTTACTGAAGTTCTTATTTCTCACCGCACCACTACAAGGAAAAAAATTAACTGAAATCTTATGTAGGAAAAAAAAACTAGAAACAAAAATAAACCCCAAAAAAACTTTAAATTTTCTAAGAAGATTAATTTCTTATCCACAAGAAAAAAAAAATAAGAAACATGACTGTTGGTTCATCGTCTCTAACTTTAATTGATATGATAAAGTTTATACGTTGTAAACCTACAAACAAAATTTCTTTTGGATTGTGCTTAAAGTAAATTACCCTTCACTGCTAAGCATCACATCACGAGCTTTTCTTACATACACAACATTTTCAGCTTGTTCTTTTTTTTGTATGTTTCGTATATAAACAAAAACAACCCTCGAGAATAGCAAGATTATAAATTCGCTATTTGCACTCGAGTTCAGAGACAACACACTAGTCTATTGTTTATCAAACTTTCTGTAAAAATGTTTTTCTCTAAATCGGCACTCCAGCACCAAATAGAATTTAGATTTAATGTGACAAGCTATATATTAAAGTAGACCATAAATCAACGATTTTATTTAGAACGTGGCTAGAATAAAGTTTGATGCCAAGGCTCTTACTCTTTAATGATAGACCCCCCGATTTAGTTGGATCTGATTCATCACAAATCTTTGGACACTGAAAATGTTGTTGGTAATGCGTATTGCAGCAAATCGAGGAGGAGCATCTTTTGGGTCCTCATCACCGGACAACAACGACGATAAACTGTCTTCCGTTATTGCATTCCTTGGTCCCTGACCTACTCCAAAGAACCTATCCTTGCCACACTTCTCTTTTTTTGATAGAAAAAAATGACAATTAAAAGAAGTTTAATTCATAATCATCGTCCAGAATTCAGCTCTTGTTCAAACAAAATTCTTAATGAATCTTGCATCTTACTGTTTCACTTCTGGAAATATTTTAAGCAAATAAACTTGCTCTTTATAATACGGAACAATGACCAGGGCCTTTCAGTTCGAGGCTGAAATGGGTGCAGGGCGTCAGAATGGCTGACGAAAGAAGACACTGAGACCGGAAGCCATCATGACGTACAGAAATAAGAAACCCATTCCAGCAGTCACACCGATATGAAACTAAATTTATTTCTGCCGGTTTTTATTTATTCAATCTATCCTGCTCTGGATAAATCTGAAACCGCAGTGACTTAACAGAACCTCTATGAAACGAGAGATACCATTAATAATTCCAATTAAAATCAAATACCACATGAATATTAAGAACAGAAAAATCAGAGCTGGTAATAAACAAGTTTCTATTTTTAATTACTGCACCTTTCTTAAAAATATCAATATATTTTCACGTATTAAATTTCATCGCCATCTTTTCCATTGATGAATGGTTGATCGCCCGACCTAACCAAAGCTTTGTGCACAGAAGATATCGACTTTCCTTCAAACTTGTATTTGTTAGCCACACGCAAATTTCGAGTGAACTTCATTATTTAGACAACCCTTAAATAGTGTTGTAAATCATTTTACCTCAGTAAAACTTACAAGTCACAGGAGGTGAAGAAAGCCTGCACATCGTACGATAACACGGTTCCGTGTTGTTCACCCATTAATATTTGTAGTCTGGCAGCAATTTTCGTATCCTTTTTTTTATTCGTTTTGTCCAACCAGTCGTGTATTATAAATACTTCACGCTATTGCTAGATTAAAACAAGGACACTCGACATTTAAAACCATTCGTGTACATTGATTTATAGTTAACTGTACGTGCCTATTTTGGGGCCGATAGCGATGTACTGGTTAATATAAAGACAGAACATTATTTATGACCGAGACTTTTGTTTAGCAACAACATTCTTTATTTGTTCTCACGTTAATATCCTCATAAGGTTTCTACTTTGCACAACAACTCTATAAATTGTTGTTTAAGCGAACAAGAATTTGGCTCTCTTCCAACGTAATCAAATAAATTATACAAAGATTTGTTGGCAAGAGGAGGATAAAAAAACGAAATTCCATACATCATTCCAAATGGTGCGTATGACCAGAATTAAATTTATCACGAGGCTTCCTTCGACTGTTCTAAGGGGAGGAGGGGTGGAAATGGGGAAGGGTCGATGTCTTATCGTCTAAAAGAAACAAGGTAAGGCGGAATAAATATCGTGTATTATCTTTTACCGCTAAGAATTAAACTGGAAAGCACTTGCTGCTGCTATATTCTCTGGAAGACCGAGTTCGTTTCTTTCTTATGAAGCTCGTTGCCTAGCAACGATTAATTTGGATTTTTCATAAACTCTTGCGCTCACAGCCGTAAATTTACATTTTGTTTTTCTCAACTAAGACGCTTCTGCAGAATTTTTCAGTGTTTACGCAAAAGGGAAACACTGGCGAACATGTTAAATGACCTTTAGTTCACCCGTAGCTGAAACCTTGAGGAGGCGTAGGATATCCATTTCCTGATATCCTACGTCTGTCGCTAGCAAGGAGTTGGCACTGGTCCATATATATATACTCACATTCGTTCTCTCTTTCTCTCTCTATCGATCGTTTCTGCTCTTCTTGCCCTTCTGTGTCGTCTCTCTCCTGTGCTATCTCCTCAGTCATTCTCAGTTGTTAACTCGGTCTTTCGCTTTGCTCTTTTCCTTTGCATTTTCTTCACTGTTCCTAAAGCCATAAATCTGTATCCATCCCCCCCCTAACCCAACCCGTTCCCTTTCTCAGTACCGGTATTCTTTAGAATACACAAATTAAGTTCACATTGGCCTTAAATCTCAGGTATTTATTTGCATTTGTCTTGGTGGAAAAGTAAGACCCCCGAACTATTTCTTTAACACTTCAGTCTTTTATTGGATTTGTCTCAAGTTTTATGTCGTTCACTAGAGGTTTCTTAGTATTGGCCAGAGAACGTTACCCTTTATAGAGCACTGGGATCTGTAGGGTGACAGTTTGCGTTTGAAAAGCAGTTACTTTGGATGTGACTCTGAGAGTAAATAGCTTCCTTAGATGCTATAAGAATGCAGTAAAGATCACAGCGAATTTGCCTTCTAGAGCTTTTTAGAACGAAGAATGGAGAAAAGTTGGTTTTTTTTTTCGTTGTGTTTTTTTTCTACCCTATTAAACTGACTGCGGTGATTAGATTTGATTTTTATCCCCATGAGATACTCAATTCTCAAGTAAAACTATTGAATGAGGCGATGTAAAGTGGAAAGAAAATTTTTTTAATAATAATTTTCACAATTTTCGAAACTCGAGTTCAGAGAGAGAAAGAGAAACTGAAATAAAAAATACCCCTGTTAAGACTAAGACAACCTATGGGTAGTCCTCTTTAAAATCTACTAATTTAAAAGTGGTCTAAACTAAATAATTAAGTAAAACTAAAGACAAATTATATATAAACGTCATAAAATGACAATTATACTCGTTTAAATTCTATGGAGATTCAGACAACTGAATCCCCATAAAATCCCCATCACCAGTATAAATTCTAAATAAAAAAATATATTTTTTTTTATTTAGCTCCGCTTTTTATACATGATCAATTTTAAAAGCCCCCTGGCTTCTCAATCAAACTCTTTTATATTTACAATATTCCTGTATTAGAAAAAGTTTCCCCATAAAAATATCTAAAATAAAAAATGCATTTTTAAATTGTTCGATTTTATGGTTTGTGTGTGATTTCCACTTTTCCTGAATCGACCACAGCGCCCTCTGACGGATAAAATAAAACCGATAATCATAGAAGATTAAAGCGTAATGAAGAAACTCGATATTATTCCAGGAGTAACTAAAGGAAAATTTTTAATAAATTGTCTATCAACAAGCTTTGATACTATGATTATATTAACATGCTTTGATGCCATGATTATATTAATACACTTAAATGATATTTATAATAATCGTAATGCTATTAGCATGATTATTACGGTCTTATATAGATCATTAATATTGGAACGATTTGTAATTTGAAAAACCTTAATTATTTTTCAATCCTTGTTATTTCACGAACCTTACTCTGAAAACTGATTGTATTTATGGCATTTGCAGGCTCTAACGAGCGAAATTCCCAACTCTGCATTACTTTTTTTTTTTTTTTTTTTCTCTCAGTGTGACTCCATTTCAAAGTACAGCATTCTGTTGTAAATTGATTGAAATTAATACGCAAATGATTGTTTTTGTATTCCTGTAATATAAAAAGAAAATTATAAATCTGTATTGTGTAAACATAATGTAAAATACGATATTTGCAATGCATTTTGTATTTTTAAATTTGTAAATAACTTCGTTATTATAAAACTTCCAGAATTTCCCAAGATAAAGAATTTTGCGCGGTGTCTAAGAAAATATTATAAATTAACAAAGTTTCTTTAAAAATAGCCTTATTTTGTACTTTTATTTTTACTATATTACGTTTTAACAATAGTTACTTTTTTAATTAGCTAATTATAAGAATAAATGCTGTACATCGCTTAAACTATGTCTGGCGGTTTTACCTTTAATTTTATTTAGCCTTATTTGCCCTTAAAACTCTCATGAACATGGAGAAAAAGGGAAGAGGTCAGGGTTAGAGAAAAGGAATGCATGTATATGTTATATGGATTTTGGAGTTGGAGAAGACTTGATCGGGTAAACTGGGTTAAATTATTGAATATGGAAAAGATATGAGTGGTTGGGAGGACAGTGAATAATTAGTAGATTATATTGGGGAAAAAAATTAACTCTCTACCTGTCTTTATTTAATATATATGTACAAGAAATGGTTAAGGAGGCATCTGATAAAGGAAATAAGGATAAGGGAGAAGTGTATGAGCGATGGATTATTGAGTATGTGTTAGATTTGCAGATGATATGGCACTGGTGAAAAATTCTGAAGAGGAAATGTAGAAATTTTACGAAATTAAATGCATGTTAATTATCTTATTTTTATTAAAAAATAATTTGAATAATAAAAGTAAAAAAAAAGTTAAGATTTTAAAGCGCTATATTATGAAATATAATTTAGTATATTTATTAAAACACCTTTTTATGGACTGAATGCAAAATTAGCTGCAGATGGCGCATGGGTGCTGGTCTATGATGTAATAATGACGTCATTACGTATGTCTCATTAAACATGGCGGTTATTTTGAAACTGTCAGCATGCTTTATGATTACAAGAGCAGTGTTTGGGTTTTCTTTTTTTATGTTTGATAATATTAACGTTGTTTTAGATCCATTTATTGTGGGCTTCGCCGGTGTTTATTAAACAGATAATTCTCGCATAAATTTGACTATTTTATCATATTTTATTCAAAATAAAGAATAAAATGAATTTTAAACGAGCATATGTTACATAGTTTGTCATGCAGAAAGTGTGCATTCTTAAGTGAAAGTGTTTAATTATGTGGGAATCAAGTCGTGAGCGTAATTGATGAAGAGTATGTTGGCACCAACAGCCAGCAATGAATTTGGTTAGGCATCTGTCTAAAACTTTCATGGAAGTTAGAGGCAGGGATTGCTAAGATATATTACGGGCTGCAAAAAATCAAGATATTCCGTAATAACATGTTGGGCAAGTGGGGGTGAGTGATTAGCAGAGTCATTATCACACCACACCGACTTCGTCAGACAAGGCCTAGGCTTGTAGCTTGCCATACACCCGATGGCGAAGTAATAAATTCTGTCTGATTAATACGGCCTTCCTAGGTAAGCAAACATCACGTTTTCTTCGCAGGGTCAGTAGAATGATGGTCATTTCTCCCCATCATCTTTCCCACGTGACTCGGGACTGGCAGTAAGTGAAACGCGTTATGTCACAATGATTTATCGAAGACCACATGTTGCCCCGCCTTCGACAAAGGAAACATATTAAGAATTACCATTAGACGGACCGGCATCACGGTTGGGATGCCAACAAAACAAGGACAAATAGGTAGTCTTCCTTCCCCCTCCTCTAAAATGAGGGCGTATTCCTTGATTCCATTCCAATATACAAAGTGTACAGCAGCTTCGCAGTAGCTAAAAAGAGCCAGCGGGTTTAGAGCGACTTTTCCTCTAGCAAATAGTCATTAGGGGGACTGATCACGCATGCAGTGAATTGTTACAGTAGGAAGGGGTGTCTTATAATGTGTGGCATGACAGCAAGGTGCCCGGAGAGTAGGTGGGTGGGTGAAGATTTACTGCACCTGTCATCTTTATGCTACCTGACTAGATTTATGTGCTGTAGGTTCATCTTGCACTCCCCCGAATACAGATTGATTGAGACTTCAGACAAGATACAGCGTTTATCCTCTACCTTTCAGCATCCTCCTCCTCCTCCTCCCCCCGAGAAGAAATCGGAAGAAACAGAGCGAAAATATATTGAAAAATTGATCGAATTCCAAAATACAAGGTGGGCGGGAGCATTGAAATCTGCGATACAGTCTACACTGCCAACTTGAAATATTAGAAACACCCCTACTCCATCTTTAAATTGTATTCGTGTGTCTCATTCAACTCTAATACAAACTTTTCGTTTGTTTTATCAACTAATACATTCTTCGTGTACTAGCAACATTACTCACAACTAAATTTCATTTTTTCTGAAGGAGGAGGAGGAGGAACCACTGTGCTATCAGGAGAGAGGAGAAATACAATTAATACACTTATAATTACCCAAACCTATTACGTAACATTGGCAACTCAATGTTTTAAATGGACAGTCAATAGGGAACTTTGGAATTATTGTCATTACTAATAATTAAATAAATGAAATGAATTTGTAGTAGCTTTGAGGTGGCAGTCTTGAAATGCTTTTAAGTGCCTCTTCTACCGAGAGAAATTCCATAAGAGATTTTTTCTCTATCAGAAATGGGGGAAAAAAACTTTTACTTTTTTAAAACTCTTACTATCAGCTAGCAAAAAAAGCCACAAAACTGTCAAATGACAACTATTAAAATAGATAATTAATCTATTTTCTCATTGTTCGTGTCATCCATAAGTGAGCACCACTCTCATTTCTTTACAGCCACAAAAACATAGAAAGAAAGAAGAAGCTTTAAAAAAAACTTCACCACTTAATATTTGAACCTCGTAACTGGAAAAGCGAAAGTTCATTACATCAGTTTGTGAGGTCGGAGATAAGAGCGTCTCTTCGTCTTAATCCCCCCCCCCACCCGCAGCGTGTCCCTCCAATTCCATGACAGAAAAATGGTGATAAATACAAGGGCGTGAATGTGGTTAATGTCCCGTTGTGTAACGCACCATTAACTTCCAAGTCAGCAGGTACATCAACCTGTTCACTTCGGCAGAAGGGAGCACGCGGCAAACGAAAACCCTCCGTCATAATCACCCCATTTACGTAGTCGGCCACACCACACCGCAACCGTTATCTGAGGGCTGATGAGGTCAACCAAAATGTTTTGGGTCTACTGTCGTGGTGGTCGCTAGTGATGATATCTCGACAATCTTTACTCACTGCCGTCCACGCGCCATTTAACCTCAATGGAATTTGCTTCTCCAACTTGTCGCCTCTTTTCTTCGGCTAAGAAAAGTTACAGTTGTTGAGATGTATTGCAAACATCTTCTGCTGGTCTCCAGCTCAAATCCATTAAGTGGCTGCAATTTGGGCGGCTTTTTGTGCTTTTCATGAGATTTTTGCCAATCTCTACACGCAGCTGATTCATCAATGCTGAAGCAAAAGTAAAAGGACTCATCTAAATCATCGTTTATTCATTTTATACAGCTGACACAGCCATTGTCAAGCAGATGGATGATTATTTAATGCCACACGCTGGACGTTCCTAATAGGTCAGAATGTCTTGTAATTTTCGGTTCATGCAATTTTAAATTTTTGAGTAAACTTCGTTCAACACCAACCACAAAAACGAGCATTTCGCTGTCAGAATGTTTTATACATCACCTAATTCACTCTTATAGTCATCAACGAGAAAGGAGTCTCAAAATTGGACGTATTTCCACTCTCTCATGATTCAATTTTCAGTTTTTAGATGGCACTTATTTTTCGGGCTTTACAACTCCCTCTATACAACTTCTGAGCATACATCTGGGGGTTCTCAGTCCACAACGGCGATTCGAACCCATATGTCTCTAAACGAGCGATTCTGTTTCTTAACAATTGCATGGACAAACATGTTTATCCGAAGAGAACATAGCTCGTTTTAAAACGAAAACAAATAAACATTCAAACAACAAGAATTTCATGGCTAAGATGTTTTTCTTGCGATATTTCTGTAGCATGAAGAGTGCAAACAAAGAGATAATAGGATTATGAAGCTGTTTTATCCGACTTAATTGACCTGTGATGTATAAAAAAATAACAAAGCGTAAGGCGGATGTAAGGTATCAACAGCTTTTGTTCTCTTCAAATTTATCTTTTTCCTCTCATCCTTTTCAGCACTGAAATGTTAAGTATCGCCAGTTACAGATAATGGTTAAAAGTAAAACATTGTTTGTATGTCAGACAATTGGACCGATACTTCACCAGTCAACTAATAAGCCTTCTTTGAGTCCATACTATTTTTTCGATTGTCTCCTTGAACAAAGCTTAATCCCCTAGGGCATCTTAGTTTAATTTAGCGTACAGATAGCAAATGAGGTATCTTTAAGGAACTTCGGTGTTTTCCCCTTAACAAAACAGGGTTAGATATCATCCCCAAACAATTCCATACTTCCATTACAATATTACCGACACAGTACAACGATCCGTGAGATTTAGCATTAGAAAAAACTTCAAGAACTTCTTAAATGGCATTCCTCTTTCAGATGGTTGGACGTTGTTTTGTATAAAGGGACTATTCATTCTGGAACTCATTCAAAGGGCACAAAAGAAAATGAGTGCAACTCTATAATGATACATGATGCGTAGTTAACAATTCTATCTCGTCGACCGAGGACTTCTTTCAAAATCGGAGACTTAGATATCAAACGTGAAGTTACTTTCATTATTTAAAACCAGTTTCGTACCAGACCTTTTTGGAGGAGTCTTGTAAAATTCTTATGTGTAAATTAATGCATTATTTTCTTCAAAAGCTCGTTGTCTGTAAATAAAAACGTTGTATGAATGACTCAGATCATTATGTAACACAGTTGGATGCTTCTCTATGGATATAATTGTGATTAATCAGTTCTTTGTTGGTAAGGGAACTCGTCTGAATTGAGTTCTGAAACCATTGACCTACCTTTGGAAGTAAAAGGGACCAGGAGGAAAATCTATATAAATATCCAGCGAGGAGTCTTCCTTGTGAATTTGGGATGTTTTTCTATTCCCCTGTTCACTGCACTGCAAAAATACCTGCTTATAGAGTAAAATTATTATAATGGAAATGAATCAGAGAAACATGGTAGTTAATCGTTCCGATAGATGTCGCCTCATTTCATCCAGGCTTGCAAACATACTACATAGCTGGATTGTGTTTTCTATTAACATGTTGTTACAAGTTATTTTTCTATAGAACCAGGGTTTGTCCTTTTAATTAATGATTATTCCGAATTTATTGATTATGTTCTCTTAATTTATTTATTATTATTAACGTTTTGTCTTGAATAAGTGATCTGTTATAATCAAGTTTGAATCCTCCTAAACCTGAAATATGTTCTATGAAGGACAATATTTACTGATACTATTGTTACATCATCTGCATGCAGGGACAAGATAATTTAAAGTAAAGAATAGAAAATATTTCGTGCTGAGGAGTTTATTAAATAACGAAACTAACGCGTTTGTGTGGGACAGAGGACTTTTAAAAAAAAACCTTGCACACTCAAGTGTTGCTTCAATTTAAAGTGGAACTTTCTCCTACTCATAATAATAAATAATAATAAGAAATATCAGATACAAACAGCAGCATTCTTGTGTCGTATTTCGCATGGAAATTTATTTAAAAGAAATATCCCTTTAATATATATGTCCATATTGCTGCTTTAGAAACTTTCAGTTTCCTGTTTATTCAGTCATAAGAACATAGCACATCCTGCGAACACAATAAAATTGAACGAAGTACAGAAGAAAGAGAGAGAGAGAGAGAGAGGCTTCCTTATTAAACTTCACGAGCTCTGAAAGCACACTTGGGCTCTGTCTTGAATTCCAGATTCCCGTTTTGCATTTATTACGGAATAAATACAATTTTTAATCTCGTGTCATGCGTGACGGGCAGACATGCGATGGTTATTTGATGCCCGCTACGTCTTCGAACAAGATGGAAAACTGTAAATAATTCATACTAAATTCGAATAATTAAAAAAATAATAAAAATCCGACTTTGTGTTGTCTTTGCTGGCATTTTAAAGGCAGTATTGCGTCTACGTATTTCTTTGAAATTGTATTTGCACGCGAGGCTCCTTTCCTATGTATAATTCAGTTTTATAAATTCCAGAAATATTGTCTGTATATAATTTAAATTGTCGGACAGAGTTATTTTCTATTGGGTATTAAATAATCTTGTAAGAAGGACCTAACCAACTTAAAAGGCACTTGGAAAAAGTGGGGTGGTTTTAATATATTTTATATAAAATATGAACGTCTGACGTTATCCAAAACCTGCTGTAAAGTGTGGAAATTATTCATAATGATAGCAAGCCAGAATAGATAAATAGGAGTACTTCAAACATTAGCCTTTAAATGAAAAAGGTCTGTGGAAAATTGTGCCAAAAACATTCTTCAAATATGGCCTCATCTGACGTATTTCTTTTCAGGAGATGGATTAATATTATTCTAGCTTATCAACACACCAACGATGGGCACACGCATCACAGATATGTTTACGTTTGAAAAGCGAAACATTTTAAATTTGACCAGTTTAGAATTTGAATTTTTAAAGAAATGGATTCTATACATTCTCTCTCGTCAAGAAAAATGTCACGCCCTGAAATTTGTATACAAATCAACTGCTATTTACATTAAGATTATTATTATATTTAATACCACTCTTAAACCACGTGAAATTAATAATATAGTTTATTAAGATATTCACCTAAAATAGTACGAAAAATAGATCAAGTCTTCTCCTCTGTCACAGTAAACGATATCTATGAAAAGCATCTGCTACTAAATCACTGTTTCCTGGTAACGGTGTTTTAGTATCAGTTACTTTCATCAGCGATAAAATCACTGTTATTCTTAACACCAGGCTGCTCACTATGGAGGCCATTGCAAAACTGGTGTTCTTCCTCACCCTTCTTATAGCGTATCTTTCACCTTCCGAAGGATACACTGTGGACAGAACGTGTATCCTTCGGCAGGCTGGTGTTCCACAGAGTGAAGGATACACTCTGTGGAACACCAGAGTGAAGGATACTCTGTGGAACCCATTTTGTTTGCGAAGCCCTCCAGAGCAAGCATAAGGACTTTTACAGGATTGAAATACGCGTCTGACTCAAATGGCAGAAGTACTGTACATAGAAAATGATGGTGACTTTTTGGGAAAATAGTTTATTAATGATTGAGGATTAATTAATTAACTAAGAAAAGGAGGAATTGCCTCTATGATGTCTTGTAGAACACTTCTGTGCTCATACTCTCCGTTGTTGAATTAACTCACGAATTCCTCACACTTTTAGATACAATCAATGATGCAATGCACCACGGAATCTGTGGCTCGAGGATCCCCAAACCATCACCAACCCAAATCTTTGAGTGCGAGAAGACAACAAGTCCATATTTTGAAAACAATTTAAACGCCTTGAAACCAATTTAAATAAAATCACGTAAAGGAACCTGAAATCATAAAATAAAACAACACGTTCCAGGGATTAAAGGAATTAGCAAAATCATTTAATTTTTTACAGCTTTAACCTTTAAAACTATTAATTAAAAAAATAGTGTATTAGCTT